>NC_134101.1:6432934-6751021 GCF_000715075.1 Nicotiana tabacum | reverse complement strand
TCCAATAGTAACCACACTAGTTTTTTATGTAAAGTTTATTTTGACTGTTTTTCTTCAAGAATTTATCCTCCAATGAATTCCACAATTTACTTGAAGAAGTTACTTATGTGTATGGATACTTCTATTCTCTTGCGAGGTAAGATTGAAAGGTACCACAAGCAACGCGGCTGATGATCTTCCAATCTCCTTCTCCGATATTGTCTGGTTTCTTTTCTTCTATGGAAATATCTAGCCCTTGTTGAAAAAGGACATTAAGAACCTCAGCATGCCATATCCCAAAATGTCCTGATCCGTCAAAAATTTCAACTGTACATTTCGCATTTGACATAATTCTTGTCATAAGTGAAGATACCAACAATGTATTACTGACACCCGATGTAGACTCTTCACTTTTATTATCTCCTATTTTAGTTACAGATATTATTTATTTGCTGACAGTACAGAACACAAAAGTAATTCTTTTCTGATGTGAAAGTTCAGACTATGCTGCAATCACAGAGCATACTCAGATAGAACCTTGGCTCTGATACCAATTGTTGCAGAAGCCGAATATAGATAGAGTGATTAAATCGCAACTGCTATATCTAAAGGTAGCTAATACATAGTAAATGAGACAATAATAAAAAGTACACCAGAAATTAACGAGGTTCAGCAAAATTTGATTTTTGCCTAGTCTTGAGACACAATCAACTCAAACTTTATTTCACTCCAAAAATACAAGTGAAATACTACATGAGAGAAAGAAGATTCAAATGCCTTAGGAGATAAGAAGGAAAGTGAGAGATATTTACAAATGAACAAAACCCTCGTTATTTATAGAAGAAAAATGGCCTTAGTATTACAACCCCGTCTCCTTATTTACTTCTCAAATTGTACTTTATGGTTGTTATTTGACTTGCCGAGGTAATTGGTTCGAGTCCGATGAGGTTTTGAAATGATTTGGAACACTTAGTTCCAAGGTTTAGAACAAAATTTGAAAAGGCTGATCGGATGTTGACTTATGTGTAACGACCCCGAAAAAATTTTGGTAAGGAAATTAAGGTTTCGTGGTACCGAACTAGGCTTACGTGATTGAGAATTATAGAGATTCTTCGCGGTGAGCAAGCTTGTCGCGGATTGGACATTTTAGGTTGAACAATGCGCCGGGGAGTAAAAGAAAATTATTGCCGGAAAAAGTCATTTCTGCGGCCCACTATGCGGTCACAGAATCACTTTATAGACCGCATAATGGCCGCAAAGTGAATTAGAGGTAGGGCAAGTTTGGAGGAAGGTTTGCTGCACATTATGTGACTGCAGACCAGTTCTGTGGTGCATTATGCGACAGCAGAATAGGTCTGCAGACCGTATAACGGCCGCAGATTGAAACAGTGTTGCCCAGTTCTGGAGGGCCTTTTTGCGACCCATTATGCAGACCCGGTTTCGGCAAGTTTAAGTTTTGGAAGTTTTACCCGATCCCATTTTTATAAAAAGTTTTACCCGATCCCATTTTTATAAAAAGGCATTGGGGGTCATTTTGAAGGGTTTCATATGATATTTTAGAGAGAGGTGAGAGCATCCTAGAGAGAGAAAGTGAAGACCTAGTCATTTGTCCATCAATTCTTGTTCAAGGTTTGAAGATTTCACAAGGATCTTGATATGGCTTCAAAGAGGTAAGAATTTCTAACCCTAGTCTTCAATTTTGAGTTTGGATAAAGATGGGTGATTAGGAGTATGATTCTTGGGTGTGAGATTATTATTTATACATACACGTACCAATAAGGCTTGTGGAAAGATTGTTGAGTTCAAATGGGTGAAGATTGGGTTGAAAATGGTAGAAATCTTCAAGATTTTAATTGAAGATTTGATGGTCGAGTTGATGTCGGAATTTGGTGAAATTTGTTTGGTTGGACTCGTGGATGGATGGGCGTTCATAGTTTATAGCGGGTTACGAAACGTGGGGCCCACGGGAAAGTTTTGAGTGCAATTTCAGATTTTGTTGGAAAAATTAGTATTTTCATATGGAATTAAATCCTATAATTTATGTTGACTGAATCAAATTAATTTTGACTAGATTAAAGGCGTTCAGAGGCCGATTTGCAAGGCAAGGGCATATTGGAATAAAGAATTACATGGTTTGAGGTAAGTAACATTTCTAAACTTGGTTCTGAGGGTATGAATCCCCGAATTTGGTGTTATATAAATTGTTAGAAGGTGACGCACATTCTAGGTGATGAGCGTGTGGGCGTGCACCATAGAAATTGTGACTTAAATAAATTCTGCGAAGTTATAAATTTAAGGAATCATGATATTATCCGAATATTCTCCACGTGTTAGGAAATTGATCTCAGACTCTTATTAAAGATCATGTTTAGGCTACGTGTCGATATTTTGGGACCCCTGGGGTTGTGTTGCTGTTGAATTTAATTGTTTTAAAAAAATATATATTTCATATTAAGTCATGTTCATCCATTGTGAGGATAGTTATGGGATCGGGATTGCCCGCCTGCAGTAGGTCATATTAGTTTTATATATATTATTATTATATAAAACGGTAGTGCCCACATGCAGTAGGCCTCATAGGCTTTATTATTATATGGATCGGGGCTGCTCGCCTACAACAGGCCTTATAGGCTGAAGAAGCCCATCCGGAGTCTGCACCCCCCACAGTAAGTGTAGATGATTTATATATATGTGATGAACTTCCCAGGGCATGGACTTACCTTACTTATTTATAATTGTGATGAATTTCCCTAGACATGGATCTTGTCCGAGATATTTACATTTGGGGATAAATTACCCAGGGCTGGATTGGCCTTATACGATATTGAGTGACTGACTCTCAGTCAATGTGTGTGTGTGTGTGTGTATGAAAATTAGTCTTGTTACTTATTGAGTTGGTTGTACTCATACTACACTCTACACCTCGTGTGCAGCTCCAGGTGCTTTCAGACATGCGATTGCTAGATTTCAGAGTGCTATCAATTGGAGACTATCAAGGTAGCTAGCTGCCTGGCGTCCGCTGACCTTGACTCTCTTTCTTTCAGTTATTGTATTATTCTGTACTTTCAGGCATTGTTTTTTTTATCAGTCGGACTTTATATTTATTTAGATGCTCATGTACTCAGTGACATTGGGTTTTGGGAGTATTTTATATCCGTGTTTGTGAGGGTTTCTATTGAATTCGAACATTATGTTTTCAAACTTAAAAGATATATTGTGTTTTATTGAGGTTGTCGGCTTGCCTAGTAATGAGATAGGCGCGATCACGACATGCGAATTTTGGGTCGTGACATAATGTCATGCATGACATCACATTAAGTGTGATCATACAATGTAAATGCATGAAAAAATGCATCTACCAAATTCTTCCTAAAAGGAGGCTTCAAATGTTCACACTAGTTCACATTAATCTTGTCAAATTCAACAAATAAAACCCAATATTTTCGATATGGAACATATATGTAAACAACCACTTAAGTTTCAAATATTCTGGATCCGCCTCTGCGGGCAGAAGACACTGGTTCACAGACTCGTGATTATTTCTTTCTGTAGGAAAGGATGCTAGTGATGATTTTGAGGATGTTGGTCACAGCACTAGTGCTCGAGCAATCTTAGACGAGTATTATGTAGGTGATATTGATTCTTCAATCATACGGGTTTTAAAGTAAGAATTTGTACCTATTCAATGAATTTTTAAGGCAAATATACGATTTTTACTACAGCTAAAGGGTTCGGCCGAACCCGTTGCCGAAGCTCTAGCTCCGCCCCTACCTTAGTAATGGCTTTAATATTTCTGATGTAATAAGTCTTGATAGAACAAAAAGTTGGTCTATGTATTTGCTGTATTATTATATTATGATGTTAAAAGTATAACATGATTTCCTTGAAGTTCCTAATTGGAAAAAGAGAATCCTAATATCTTGGATTTGTTTTTATTATTATCTTTTACTTGTTGTATTTCAAAAGAAAATATTTTTGCTGGTTGGAGTGTGAAAATATATATCTCTTCAAAAAGTACTCACTGTTTATTAAAGATTGATAAACTTTTTTTTTAATTTTGTTTATTAATCAGTAGGGGAAGAGAAATGAGGGAGGGAGTTATACGATCCGGAATCAAACCTCCCAACAAAGTGAAAGTTTGGATTGCCAACCAACTATCGATACTAAGATATATTCCCCTTAAAAGATTGATAATAACGTAATCAAGTTGGATAATTAATTTTTTCATGAAAGTTTTGAGTGTTAAAGATTGATAAAAATGTCTAGATGTTGACTAAAGTAATGATACAGAGTTAGAAGTTTAAATAATTGAAAGAAAAATAACTTCCGCCCAAAAGTGAGGGACATTAATGTATTGGACTACTAAAGTTAGGGGTGTACATGGATCGGGTTGGTTCTGTTTTCACCAAAACTAAACCAAACCAACTATATCGGTTTGGATTGATTCCGTTTTGTCGGGTTTTTCTTACATGAATATTATTTCAATCTTAATTTGTTAAATTTTTTATAAGTACATATATGTTTAGTAAAATTTTTTAAAAAATGACAAACATATGATCTATTAAAGTATTCTTATGAGAGAATTTTCTAATAACACATGATAGTTTTCTTTTTAGTCGCGTCTGATAATAATTTTTCGTTGATGTATACTTTCAAAGTTAACCAAATTTAATAATTAAACATAAAAATTAAGATGATACCTAAATAATGATATTTTTTATTTAAATTTAAATATCGAAATACCATGCCAAATCAGGGGTGGATCCACCGTTTAGGGTGGGTGGTATGGCACCCGCTATGTTGATAAAATTATCATGCATTTATGTAGAAATTTTCTTAAACTAGGTTAAATATTTGATGCTGCCACCCCAGTCGCAAACTAGACAAAGGTGCCATGGCTGATAGATCTTTTTGAAAGCTTTTCTCGTGTGTAAAAAGTGAAATTAATTTATCTTGAACCTTGTCTAACTTTCTCTTTTCGTTATACTTTTTATTTCCTTTGTCCCAGTCATTTTCCTTTTTGGATACCTCCCAATTTTCTATTTGTTGTTTATTATATTTTTTATATTTTTTCCTCTATTCTATTATTTTATCTGTGATTTTTAGCAAGAACACTCAAAAAAGAGCCTCCAAAGTTTAGAAATTTCGTAAATTAAGCATTTTTCTTAATCTCAAGTCTTTTAATTTTTTAGTTCAAAATAAAAAAACTTGGGTCTTGATAGGAATTTTGGATTGAGACAAATATAATTTTTATAATCTTTTTTTATTATAACATAAAAACTTGTGCTATGCTATGATTGTAAATATAATTTAAATTTCTTTACTATTTCCGGTTCGATTTGTACACCCCCTAACTAAAATTAGTACTTGTGCTACTTATTAATTATTTTATGACTTTACCAAAATAAACGAACAAACTCCACCTCCCAAATCTTCGTTGATAGTACACATTGCCTAGCTAATATTTAATGAATTATGATTCATGAATCCGCATTTGCTATGGAAATATCTTGCTGGAGCTTGGAAGAGTCTCAATTTGAATAAGAATCGTTTGCAATTTTTTCGGTAACTTAATTTGTTTAAATAGTTACATTCTATGTTGTTCGAATTCTCTAAAAATATTGATGGGTGTGTATAGGCACATAAGAAAGCTAAAACATAAATTGGTTGAAATAATAAATTCTAATTTTAATTTTAACATGATTTTTTTTAATTTTAAATTTGAATCTATTGAGATGAGGTACACGCGCAGCGTGCGTACCTTAAGACTAGTAAGTGAAAAATATTAGTCCTAAATTAGAGACTAATAATATGTTATCAAGTCAGAGAATATTTTGATAAAAGATTAATAATAATCTCTATATTTTAATAGGAGCAAACAATATGAAAGTTTTAAGAAAAATAACTTCAGTAATATGTGAGAGAAGTAATTTTTACCTTTTTTATATCGATAACCAAACACCATAAAATTAATTAGTTCTTTATGGAAAATGACTTCTCGAAAAATAGCTTCATCGTATCAAATATATCAACAAAATGAAAACAGTGTTTGCAAATTGTGTCTATCTTGAGTGACCCTAGCCTTACCCATAAGCCTACACTATTCTTGTGTAACGACCCGACCGATCGTTTTGAGTATTTTAGTCTCGTTCCCCCATTTATTGCTCAATTTATTCTTTACAATTGTTATATGACCTGCCAGGGTATTTGTTTCGGGTCCGGTGAGGTTTTAGAATGAATTGGAACAATTAGTTCCAAGGTTTAAAGCTTAAGTTAAAATAGTGACCGGATGTCGACTTGTGGGTAAACGACCTCGGATTTGAATTCTGATGATTTCCAATAGCTCAGTATGGTGATTTTGGACTTAGGAGTGGGTCCAAAAATTATTTGGAAGTCCGTCGTGAAATTAGGCTTGAAATGTCGAAAATCGAATTTTTGGGAAGTTTGACTGGGGGGTTGACTTTTTGATATCGAGGTCGGAATCCTATTCTGAAAATTTGAATAGCTTTGTTATGTCATTTATAACTTGTGTACAAAATTTGAAGTCATTCCGGATTGATTTGATGTATTTCGGCACAAGATATAGAATTTGAAAGTTCAAAGTTCATTAGGCTTGAATTGAGGTGTGATTCGTCGTTTTGATGTTGTTTGATGTGATTGAGGCCTCGAGTAGGTCCGTGTTATGTTATGGCACTTGTTGGTATGTTCGGACGGGGTCCCGGGGAGGGAGGGGGCTCGGGTGTGTATCGGATTGATTTCGGATCATTTTTCTTCATGTTGTTATTGCTGGTTGCTGCTGGTTCTGGTGTGACCGCAACTGCGGTTGAATTTGCGCAGGTGCGATGATCGCAGAAGCGACAGAGAAGTCATAGGAGCGAAGGCTGCAGAAGCGGAAGCCAAGGCGCATATGCGCGTGCGCAGAAGCGGCCAACGTGCACATAAGCGGTCAATGCGCGCAGATGCGAGCTTCGTCCGCAGGAGCGAGGGTCGCAGGTGCGACCTCTTGTCCGCAAATGCGGAATTCGCTGGAAAGAACCCTTTAAGTTCGAGGGTTCGTGATTTTTCACCCATTTTTGAATTTTGAAGCTCGGTTTGGGCAATTTTGGAGAGGACTTTTTTCACACAACTTGGGGTAAGTGTTCTTGACTCCCTTGTGATTATATTTCATGAATTAATCTTCATTTTTGGTGTAAGATTATCGAATCTTCAAGAGAAATCGAAGGAAATTTCTATAATTTTACAAAACGAATTTTCGAGTTTTGAATACCGATTCGGAATCAGATTTGAGTGAAATTAGTATGGTTGAACTTGTAATTGGATGGGTGTCGTATTTTGTGAGTTTCGTCGGATTCCGAGACGTGGGCCCCACAGGCATTTTTGAGTGTAATTTTGGATTTTATGGAAAAATTAGTATTTTGATATGGAATTAATTCCTATAATATGTGTGGACTGAATAAAATTTATTGTGACTAGATTCGAGCTGTTTAGAAGTTGATACGTGCAGAATGAATTTCTGGAGCATTGTTTAGCTTGCCCGGCATTGGATTCGTCTTGTTCGAGGTAAGTAACTCTTCTAATCTTGGAGCTGAGGGTATAACCCTGATTATACGTGTTATGTGTTTGGTATTGAGGTGACGCACATGCTAAGTGACGGGCATGTGGGCGTGCACCGTGTGAACTGTGACTCCGTTATTTTCTGTGGTACTGTGTAGCTACCTGAACTTATCTGAAATCATGAAATCTCTACGTACTAGAGTTATCGAGCTGTGATTTATGTTAGAAGCTATGTCTAGGCTACATGCTTATCCTGATGGGACCCACTGAGGTCATTTCTGCTGTCGAGTTATTTATTTAAATTGCAACTTCATACTCAGTCATGTTCATTCATTTCATACCATCTCTCAATCTCTGTTGCTATTTATTGATTCATTATATTATCATTTTGGGCTGATTTTGTATGACATTGTGAGCTCGAGAGACTGGAGAGATTGATGGCTGAATGAGGCCGAGGGCCTGATGGTGAGGATATTTATGAGATCGGGCTGCGCGCCGCAGCATGTTTTATTGATTTATTCCATGATTAGCTTGTTATAGCGCTTGGGCTGAAGAAGCCCCTCCGGAGTCTATATACACCCCCAGTGAGCGCAGGTACCTACTGAGTGCGAGTGCCGAGCGATTGGAAGGGTTGAGTGACTGTGAGAACTGAGTGACTGTGAGGACTTAATGTCTGTGAGGACTGAGTGATGGGAGGACTGAGTAAATTGATACTCTGAGAAGTATGCATATGGTTTGATCACTGAGATACATTGCATTGACATGCACGCATGACATACAGACATAGAGATGTATTTTTCTCATACTGTACGGTATCACGTCATTCATGACTTCTTACACATACCGACATATGGGCATAGTGATGCATTTTCCACTGGCTATCTGGAAAAGGAAATAAAACATTTTATTTATTATTGAAAGGATTTTTGGGAAAATTACTGTTTTCAAACTTACTCATATTTTTGGTAATTTCGGTAAACGATTTGAGTTTTCACTGATACACTTGAAAGGCAGAACTATTTTCAGAAATCATGATTTAAGCTGAGCATTTTATCTTCGAGTTACTTCTTTTATTACTTGATTTATGTTGTTATGAACTGTTGTTGGTTATTGGAGTTAGACCCTGACCTTTCTTTCAGCTCGTCACTACTTTCAATCTAAGGTTAGGTTTGTTACTTATTGAGTACATGGGGTCGGTTGTACTCATACTACACTTCTGCACCTTGCGTGCAGATTCTGGATGTTGATGCTATTGTATATGGCGGGAGCTGGATCTGAAGACGTACCTGCGTTCCAGTCATTGCTGCCTCTTGTTCATGGTAGCCTTAGATTTATAAAAATCTGTTTATGTACATTTCGAACAGATAATGTATTTATTTCATATCAACTTTGTAATTTTCAATCTTAGAAGCTTATGATTTGTACTACCAATCCCTGGGGATTGCATTAGAGTTAGGTAAATATTAATGGAATTGGATTGTTATTAATTGGCTTACCTGACAGGTTGGGTTAGGTGCCATCACGACTTGGTCGATTTTGGGGTCGTGACATCTTGCCAAACCCTTTAACCCTGCCTTCCCTACCATATTTCGGCCCCCTATTCTTCAACTTTAACTCGCTACTATTTAAGTTTTCATCTTCTTTCCAAATTTACTGTAGCATAATTAAATAAAAGTTACTAATTAACTAAGTCATGATTTGATATACATTTTATATAAGAGCTTAAGTTGTATGCAGTAATTACAGAAAAAGTATTTGCATTATCAAGCCATTTATAAAATAATACTAATAAATTATTACTATAAGAATTAATTAGTAACCTGATAAAAATGATAATTAAAGCTATATTATGTTAAACAACACCCATAGTGATTTTGTAAAAATTATATTTCTCTGTCAGTGAAGTTAAACAACACCCATAGTGATTGATGAAAATGTCACACGCCGTATTGGGCGGGATGGATGAAATGGAGACTTGCTTCTAGTATTTTGTGTGACAAGAAGGTACTACCAAAACTTAAAGGTATATTTTATAGAGCGGTGGTAAGACCGACTATGTTGTATGTGGTTGAGTGTTGGCCAGTCAAGAGCTCTCACATCCATAAGATGAAGGTAGCAGAGATAAGGATGTTGAGATGGATGTGCGGGCACACCGGATTAGATAGGATTCGAAATGAAGTTATTCGGGACAAGGTGGGTGTGGCCCCTATTGAGGACAAGATGCGGGAAACACGACTTAGATAGTTTGGACATGTGAGGAGAAGAAGCACACAAACTCTGGTAAAGAGGTATGAGAGGCTGACATTGGAGGGCCTTAGGGGAGGTAGAGGTAGGCCGAAGAAGAGTTGGGGTGAGGTGATTAGGCATGACATGGCACAATTACAGCTAATCGAGAACATGACCCGTGATAGGAAGGTATGGAGGTCGAAGATTAGGATAGTAGGTTAGGTAGTCTAGATTATTCATACTGGTAGTATTAGTACGTACTCTCGCATTTGGTTGGTAGTAGGCTTATTTGAATACCTGTCATTTCTTTTTTACATTTCGATCATCTTACTATCTTGTTGTGTATGTTTCTTTTACATGGTTTTTCGGTGTTGTCTCGTCTTGTTTCTTGATATTATTGTGGTACCTATGCTTGCCTGAGCCGAGGGTCTATGGGAAACAGTTTCTCTTCTTCCACAAAGGTAGGGGTAAGGTCTGCGTACACACTACCCTCCCCAAACCCCACTACATAGGACTATACTAGATATGTTGTTGTTGTTGTCAGTGAAGTTAAATTCTGAATATGCCATTGGTTTTTGCCAGTTATCATCTGGTTTATTGATAAGCTAAAGAGAAAACAACTAAGGGGAGGGAATATAAGATACTTCATATGGCACTTTCTATAACATGCATTTCAATTTTTTATAAGCTGGCAAAAAAATGTGGCGGAGATTACAAGCATAGGATCTGTCACAACCCAATTTCACCTGCCAGTCATGATGGCGCCCAACATCACCGCTAGACAAGCCAACTAGTGAATTAAACATATATTTCCTCTTTTAATAAATTTTCTGAGTAATTAAACTTTCCTTATTTGCAAGATTTAAGAAAAATAGAAAGTCTAAATAAATAAACACCAAAATAAAAATTTCAAGACCACAATTCTACTAGTGTATGTGCCAAGACCTGGTGTCACAAGTGTATGAGAGCATCTAGCAGATTATACAAAATTTTCATGTACTGTCTGAAAATAATAGACAGAACACAAATACAAAGAGAGAGAGACTCTAGGGCTGTAGAACGACTCAGGAAGCAGCTCACCACTAGGCCTCGGGATATCGGGGGTGCTCACCGGTAGGACCGCCTGATGCACCTGTCTCAGACCCTGCACAAAAAGTGCATCAAGCGTAGCATGAGCAACATGTACCCAATAAGTATCAAGTCTAATCTCGAAGAAGTAGTGACGAGAGGTCAACTTCGACACTCACTATGGGTCAATAATATAAAGATAAAGATGTTTAAATAAACATTGTTTATGTGATTAATAATAACCTCCTTAACAAGCAGAAATAAATAATTCTTTCATAATTTAATAATTCCCAATAATTCATTTATCTTCACAAGCTGCAATAAAATGTCAAAGCATCGTGTAATTTTTTTTATTAAACACGATTTATGCCGAGGTCGTACGACCCGATCCAGAGTGATGTGTAAACTACCGAGTGACGTGCGGCACGATCCATAGATGCATCTATCTACTGTCAAGGCGTTCGGCCCGCTCCACAGGAAGAGAAGGATATTTTATAAGCATTTAACTTAAACATTATTAATGATTTATATCCAAAGTAATACAAATTTCATTAACTATCTCTCAAAATTTCTCTAACAAGTTCTAATATAATTTAGGCATTTTAATTTAACAAGTATAGTGCAAAATTTCAAGTAGTTCATGAATTGGGTCCTAAAACTACCCGAACAATAGCATAATAGTAGCTATGCACGGACTCTCGTCACCTCGTACGTACGTAGCCCCCACAATTATGAATAAATATTTATTTACAACACCTATGGAGTAAATTCCCTTTTACAAGATTAGATAGGAGACTTACCTCGTCTCAAAGCTCACTTCCCGATCACAATCTCGCGTTAAAGCCTCAATTTGGTGCCGAAAAAATCTGAAACTAGCCAAATGTTATATAAGTTAATCAATACATGCTCAATAATTCGAAATTAAATTATTAGATTAATTAACCAACCCAAATTGGTAAAATTCCTAAAATTCACCCCGGACCCTCGTGCCCGGTTTTCGAAAATATTCGGAGGAAATCATCACCCATAACCTTAAGAACTCAAATATACAATTTTCATCCCATTCCATAACCATTTTCGTGGTTAAAATCTCATTTTTATCAAAACCTAGGTTTTTTTATCTAAACCCTTGATTTCCACAATTTTCATGTTAAAATCTACCCATAATCTATATATTTAACTCACAATAAATAGAATTAACTTACCTCCAAGTTGCTAGGTGAATACCCCTCTCAAAAAGCTCCAAATGCGCCCAAGAATGAAAAAATGGCCGAGCCCTGTTTTAAGACATTCTGCCCAGCGATTTTTCGCTTCTGCGGTTAGTCAACCACATTTGCAGAAAGGACCTCATAGATGTGATCCTCCCCCTTAGCTGGCTCGTTCATTTCTGCGACCAGCGGCTCGCTACTGAGAGACCGCTCCTGCGGTGCATGGGTCGCACCTGCAACCTCGTCCGCTCCTGCAATGCCCTTCTTCGCACCTGCGCCTTCACAGGTGCGGTCCATTTCCCCGCTTCTGCGATAACTGGAAGCCCCCCTCTTGGCCTCTTCTGCGGCTCGTGGCTCGCTTCTGCGAGCTCGCACCTGCGGCTTCCCATGCGTAGGTGCGGTTACACCAGAAGCTGGGAGTTTTAGCTGTTGCTCCCAAGTTCCAACTTGGTCTGAGCCTCGTCCAATTAACTCTCGAAGCCCCTGGGGCCCCGTCCGAACATACCAACAAGTTTGAAATCATAAAACAGACTCGCTCGAACTCTCGGAATGCATAAAACATCATCAAAACTAAGAATCATACCCCAAACCAAATTGATTCGACTTAGAAATTTCAAATTCTTCAAACTTACTACGAACGTGCCGAAATATACTTAAACTACTCGGAATGACACCAAATTTTGCGTGCAAGTCTTAAATCACCATACAGAACTACTCCTAGGCTCGGAATTTCAAACGGACCTCGATTACTCCAAAACTTACTACAAACCAATTTTAAAGAACCTTAAAACCTTCAAATAGCTAACTTTCACTATTAACCACCGAAACGCTCTCGGGTTGTATACAACCTGATTCTAACATACGCCCAAGTCCAAAGTCATCATACGAACCTACTGGAACCGTCAAATCCTGATTCTGGGGTCGTTTTCTCAAAACTGTTAATCAAAGTCAAACATAGCATTTTTAAAGCCAACTTAGGGAACCAAGTGTTCCGATTTCAACCCGAACCATTCCAAATTCCGAACTAACCATCCCCGCAAGTCATAAAACAGCAAAAGCATATATGGGGAGTCTTATTTAGGGGAACAGGATTCTAGAACGCAAAACGACTGGCTGGGTCATTATATTTTCCAACTCTTAAACAAACGTTCATCCTCGAACGGGTTTAGAATCATACTTGGAGTGTCGAATAAGTGTGAATATCTGCTCCGCATGTCCTCCTCGGCCTCCCAAGTCATTTTCTCAACTGGCGAACCTGCCTATCAACAATGGCAATTGGTTCCTCTTCATAACCCAGGCTCTCATCTAACTGAACCGTGCTGAAGTCTAACATATGAGACAGGTCGGCATGATACTTCCGGAGCATAGATACATAGAAAACCGGTTGAACTCCTGATAGACTAGGAGGCAAAACAAGCTCGTAAGAAACCTGCCCAACTCGTCTCAACAGCTCAAATGGGCCTATAAACTGTCACGACCCCAATTTCCCTCCGTAGGATGTCATGATGACACCTAGTCTCTAAGACTAGGTAAGCCTATCAATTATGCAGAATACAAAACTGAAACTCAAATTTCAACATATAAAATAAATCAAACCGTGATTCAAATAGTCACAACTCTCAAAACCTGGTAGAAATAAGTCACAAGCTTCTAAGAATTTATTCTAAGTGTCTCTATACATCAGAGTCTAAAGAGAATAAGGAAAGAAACACAAAAAGGATAAAATGGGACTCCGAGGTCTGCGTACGCTGGCAGATATACCTTGAAGTCTCCGCGTACGGCTAGTTCACGAATGCCTGGTCTGATAAGAAGTACCTGAATCTGTACAAAAAGATGTGCAGAAGCGTAATATGAGTACACCACATCGGTACCCAGTATGTGCCAAGCCTAACCTCAGTAGAGCGGTGACGAGATCCGGTCAGGCCCTACTGGAATAATAAAAGACAGGGAGAAAAGTTTAACAATATAATAACAATAATGACAACGGGGATAAATCAAGTAAGTAGTATGTCACTATTTAACTACACAGAATAAGGGCAATTAATACCTCGTGGAAGGGAAACAAAAATTTACAACTTTAAGAAAAACACCAAAAACAAATAACCAAAGGCAACGCAGCCATAAAGAAATATCAACAAGGGCACTCCCGAGGTACCGCCTCGCAGTCCCAAATCATAAATAAATTCACAAAATCTCATTTCCTTATATCACCGCGGGAGCCTTCAAATTTAATTTTGAAGAAAATATTTTTCCCGAAATAACCTCCCGCATTTTAGCCACCCTTATCACACCGCATGACTTCTAGTAGTTTCCATACTAGCCACACGTATCAAGCCACCCTTATCTCACCGCATGCGGTTCAACACCCAGACCTTCTGCCACCGCATGCGTATCAATATCACAATATATCATAATTTGCACCTCAAGTGCCCAAATATTTTAATTTGCCAAAATAAATCAACAACAACAATATTTTCCGTAATAAAGAGCTCACGGCTCATGCCAAAATAAATCAACAACAATATTTTCCATAATACAGAGCTCACGACTCCATCACAATGAGTACGAAAATCTCACAAAATATTCAGCAAAAATAATATTTCACAAATTTAACACTTTGTCTAAATATCAAAATTTGAAATGTAAAATACTTCATTTTTAATAATATTTAAATTAAGAAATCCATCCTTCAAGTAATGCACAGAACAAAAGAAACAGAGTTTTAACTAAACAGGTAAAACACTTAGCAAGAACTAGTCAGACAAATTAAAATACGAAAATATATTAATGATGATGAATATAACAGAATAAAATAATTTAATTAATATGCAATAGTGCTCTACAAAATTTAAAGACATAATCTTCCATATTTAGCTCGTGTACACACTCGTCAACTTGTGTACACGACTTTCAACACATCAACATTTTCCTATCAATACCAATAATAAGGGGAATTTCCCCCACATAATGTTAGACAAGTCACTTACCTCGAACCGGGTAATTCTTTACTCTGCTATGCCTTTGCCTCGTGAATTGGCCTCTGAAAGCCTCGTATCTAGTCATAATTAATTCTATTCAATCAATACAAATTATTGGAATTAATTTCATATGAAAATACTAATCTTTTAACAAAATCCGAAATTTAACTCAAAAATCGCCAGTGTGGTCCACGTCTCGGAACCCGATAAAAGTTACAAAATATGAATGCTCATTCAACCACGAGTTCAACCATACAAATTTTACCAAATTCCGACATCAACTCGACCCACAAATCTTCAATTTAAACTAAGAGGGTTTTCTAAATCTTCCAACTTAAATCACCAATTAAATGTTAAAAACAATTATAGATGCGGGTAATTTGACCAAAAATTGAGTTAAGAACACTTACCCCAATGTTCTCCTTGAAAAATCTCCTGAAACTAGCCTCACCTGAGCTCTTAAAATCCAAAAATGGGTGAAAATGGCCAATCCCCGAATTATAGGTTCGGCCCAAAATTTCGCACCTGCGCTGCCCGGCTTCCTCCCCATTTTCTGCTTCTATGTCCTTCTCTTCGCACCTGCGACCTCGTAGGTACGGGCAAATTCTTCACACCTGCGAGAACTGCCCAGTCCTACTCTTGGCCGCTTTTGCGGTGGAATGTGCGCACGTGCGGCTTCACACCTGAGATCAAAAGCTTTGCATGTGCCATCACACCAGTAGGCAAAATTTCCAGCAGTGGTTTTAAGTTCGTATTTGATCCGTTAACCATCCAGAATCCACCCGAGGCCCTCGGGACCTCAACCAAATATATCAACAAGCCATAAAACATCATAGGAACTTAGTCGAAGCCTCAAATCGCATCAAACAATGCTAAAACCACGAATCATACCCCAATTCAAGCTTAAGGAACTTAAGAAACTCCAACTTCTACATTCGATGCCGAAACCTATCAAATCAAGTCTGATTGACCTCAAACTTTGCACACAAGTCATAAATGACAAAACGGAGCTATAAAAATTTTCAGAACTGGATTCTGACTCCGATATCAAAAAGTCAACTCCCCGGTCAAGCTTCCAAACTTAAATATCTATTTTAGCCATTTCAAGCCTAATTTAGCTACAGACTTCCAAATAGTTTTTCGGACACGCTTCTAAGTCCAAAATCACCATACAGAGCTATTGGAATCATCAAAATTCTATTCCGGGGTCGTTTACACATAAGTCGACATCCGGTCATTATTTTAACTTAAGCTTTAAACCTTGGAATTAAATGTTCCGATTCATTCCAAAACCTCACCGGACCCCAACCAATCACCCCGACGAGTCACAAAACAACTATAAAGCATAAGTTGAGCTGTAAATGGGGGAACATGGTTGTAATACTCAAAATGACCAGTCGGGTCGTTACACCCCCTCTTAAACAAACGTTCATCCTCGAACGGGTTTAGAATTATACATGGAGTGGTGAAAAGATGAGGATAACAGCTACGCATATCATGCTCGGTCTCCTTTGTCGCCTCCTCGACCGGATGACCCCTCCACTGTACTTTCACTAAAGCAATGCTCTTCGATCTTAGCTTTCTAACCTATCTATCCGAAATTGCCCCTGGTTCCTCGACATAAGATAGACCCTTGTCCAACTGGACTAAGCTGAAGTCTAACACATGAGACGGATCATCGTAATACTTCCGGAGCATGGAAACATGGAACACTAGATAAACTGCAGAGAGACTAGGTAGTAGTGCAAGTCTGTAAGCCACCTCTCCAAATCTCTCAAGAATCTCAAAATGTCCGATATACCTCGGGCTCAACTTTTCCTTCTTTCCGAACCTCATAACTCCCTTCATAGGCGAAACCCGGAGCAAGACCCGCTCACCAACCATGAATGCAACATCATGAACCTTCCGAACCGCATAACTCTTTTTTCTAGATTGGGCTGTAAGAAGTCGATCCTGAATCAATTTAACCTTTCCCAAAGCATTCTGAACCAGGTCTATACCCAATAGTCTAGCCTCGCCCGGTTCGAACCAACCCACTATATACCGGCACCGTCTACCATACAAGGCCTCATACGGAGCCATATGAATGCTTGACTGATAACTGTTGTTGTAGGCAAACTCCGTAAGTGGCAAGAACTGATCCCAAGCACCCCCAAAATCCATCACACATGCACGAAGCATATCCTCCAATATCTAAATAGTGCGCTCGGACTGTCCGTCCTTCTGAGGGTGAAATGTTGTACTTAACTCCACATGAGTACCCAATTCATGTTGTACGGCTCTCCAAAATCATGATGTATACTGCGTACCCCGGTCAGAGATGATAGACACCGGTATGCCATGAAGCCTAACAATCTCGCGAATGTAAACCTGAGCCAGCTGCTCCGAAGAGTAAGTAGTAACCACAAGAATGAAATGAGTTGACTTTGTCAATCTATCCACAATCACCCAAACTGCTTCGAACTTTCTCTGAGTCAGTGGGAGCCAACAACGAAATCTATTGTGATCCGTTCCCATTTCCATTCTAGAATCTCTAACTTCTGAAGCAATCCACCCAGTCGTTGATGCTCATACTACACCTGCTGACAATTTAGGCACCGAGCTTCATACTCCACTATGTCTTTCTTCATCCGCCTCCACCAATAGTGCTGTCTCAAGTCCTGATACATCTTTGCAGCACCCGCATGAATGGAGTACCGCGAGTTATGAGCCTCCTAGAGAATCAACTCACGCAAGCCATCTACATTTGTTACACATAGCCTTCCCTGGGCACTATCCTTATAGGCTAAAACTCAATATTTACAGCACGAATATGGTTAAATATGTGCAGAAACATATGAAAGAATTATCAAATAAGCCTAACATACATGACTCCCTATTAATACTATAGGTAAAAAAAAATTAATTTCACAAAGGGAGAATTTAAACTCATAACTGTTTTCTTTTACCACAAGGACCTCGTCCTTATATAACTTCCATCGCGACTTGTAGCCCATTTTAAATATTTTACATCATATAAAAATGCGAGGATCTCGTCCTCAACTCTGAATTACAAGTATTTTATACATTGTGCCAACTAAAATTTTCCATTTCCTTTCTTTCTTCTTTTTAATAAATTCCGTAAATATTTTCCACAACACATAATGAACCCCCATACCCATAGGGCATATAATTCAAAAAATTGAAATCAATTATTCCGAAATCACATCAAAACCCATTGTAGTGAGTAACAGAAAGTCATGTTTGGACTCATAGCCCTCAATAGTGTGCAAAACAACATGATAGACACGGGCTAACACTATGAAATCTCCCAACAGGGACAAACACGTGAGTGGAGTACAAATTCACAAACTCACTATATAAAGAGCATGAAAAGAGCGTTCACCTTGATAATCAGAGTCGAATCAAAATAAGAATAGTGATCCTCTATTATAAATTAAATCATACTTGTAAAGACACCATCTGGTGTATCGGCCTCAGCCAAATCATAGCAATTATATCAATGGGTCGGGCCTCCCCCTCTTGGGCGCTCTCTACCCGCATGTCCTCCACCCCTAACTGGCTGTGCACGCGGAGTATTAACTAGAATAAAGCCTGTAGCCTGAATATTCTGATGAAATCCGCCTCTCCCAAGTATGTGACAATCTCTCATGATGTACCTAGTATCACCACTCTAATAACAACCCCTCTGTAGGTTCGGCTGCTCATACTGAGTTTGTGCCGGATAACTGAATAACCTTTATAGGAACCCCGTGCCGGTGGTGCATTAAAAGAACTTACTGGAACACCCCGAGTATTCTAAAATTATTTCCATGACCTTGCTGATACTAAAATATAGAATTATTAAGGACATAGGAATACCGCAAGTCCCAACATCATCCCATATAAATATCAGCTCTTAATCATATACAAGTTTCGGAGAACTTTTCAATACCACATAAATACATCTCAGGCCAAAACGGATATAACACATGACCCCGCAATCTGATCGTTGATAGTGGACTCCCGTCACTTGGTGCGAAGCCATAGGACACATTCCGATGATCCACAATACTAACCTTAATCGCTTGTATGACAATGGTCATAAGACACCTCAAATCATTTATTTGGCTCATGTCATCCTCGTGACAGCTAAACTCGCTTCCTCCAGTGTCTTGGCTGCTAGTATGTACCCTTCGCTAAATAGAAGTCCCATACGAACCACATAATCTCTAATACCACCAACTATCTTCAGATCTACATCCACCTCGTGACCCTACCATAATTGTGACGATTAGGCAACTAATTAAACCTTCTAAAGATCGTACCTATCAACCAGATGTCAGAACCTGCTGCACCCCCATGTGCACAACTAAATGATCTCTAAATACTTCTGTATCCTTGATCTGGACGACACGTGGTAACAATGGTTGGGCTACCCTTGATCCCTTATAACCCTTTGTAGTATCACGAACCATTGGAGCATAGTTGATACTGAGTGCGCAATTTCATACACGAGTATATGCAAAAGAACATAAGATATATGCTTCAAACTGAATAAATGCAGCACGATAAGGAATGAAAGAAGTGGAAATTTTCCTACTAGCTCTGTAGCCTCTCGAAGATAAGTACAGATGTCTCTGTACCGATCTTCAAGACTCTACTAAACTCGTTCATGACTCGTAGAACCTATGAACCTAGAGCTCTGATACCAACTTGTCACGACCCAACATAGGCATCGTGATGGCACTTAGTCTCTAAGATTTGGTAAGCCGATTAAAATTACATTTCGAAGCCATTTTTTTATAAATTAATAATCGAAACCCACTGTGGAAATAATTATAATAACCTTCCAAGACTGGTAATACTAAGTCACGAACTCTAACTGAATACATGCAATGATATCAAGGATCGAATATACAATACTGTTCGAATAAGAGTTGACAGTATAATAAAATGAAAAGACTCCAAGGGACTGCGACGACCAAGTAGCTCTACCTTGAATCCTTGCAATCACACTTTAACTATGTACGAGTCCGATAGCTCCAATACCTGGCTCTGCACAAAAATGTGCAGAAGTGTAGTATGAGTACACCACGATCGGTACCCAGTAAGTATCAAGACGAACCTCATTGGAGTAGTGACGAAGTACAGTCGAGATACTTACTAGTCTAATAGCCTGTGCAATATGGTATACAAAAATAATAGGAAACAAATAAAAATGATAGCAACAATAATCAACCAGTGATATATACACAACAGGGCGACAAGAACACCATAAATATTGCGCAACAAATAATGAATACAAGTACAACCAATTAATCAAGTCTAACGACCCGACTTATCGTTTTATGAATTAGCATCTTGTTTAGCAACTTAAGGTCCCAAGCAGCTTTGTGATGTGTATTATGACTTGCGTGTGTGATCGAGTTTGATTTTCGGATGATTCGGGTTAAAAATTGGAAGCAAAATTCTTATTTAAGAAGCTTAAAAGAAAAGAGTTGACTGGAGAGTTGACTTTTGAGAAAACGACCTCGGAATAGAGTTTTGATTATTCCAATAGCTTCGTATGGTGATTTCGGACTTAGGCGTATTCCCGGAATTGGAGTTGGAGGTCCGTAGAACAATTCAGCGAATTTTGGCGAAATTAGAAAGTTGATGTGTGCTAATTATATTATTTTATGTGGAGACGAGGACTATTAATATGATAGATATCAATTGGATATGATAATAAGTGTACGAGGCATTATATAAGTGATTTATGGTCTAAGAAGATCCCCAAGGCTAAGTCAAGTTGGAAATTATACGATGGGGTAAAGTTTCAAGTGAGTTCGCACAAGACCTAAATTTAAACGAGCATAACTCTCAAGATATGAAGCGTTATATAGTGTATAACCTATCAAACAAAAGGTGTATGTGCCTAGTTTCTAATTATTCACATAGTTTGTCATTTGGAAATTTCTACAAAAAGTTATGACCTTTTTACTAAAGGGTGGCATAATAGCTACGCGAGCCTTGCGTAGCCTACGCAGCATTGTAGCATATCCTACGCAGCATAGCAGCGTAGCCTACGCACCATGCAAATCCAGCAGCTTCCAAATGAAGGGGGATAGAAGTCTACCCTGCATAGCCTTTGTGCGTAGCCTATGCAGGAGGCTACGCAGCTTCAAGGGACATTTTAAAGGGGCTGAAACAAGGGGTTTAGAGAGAGAAAACATTAGTTCTTCAACTTGGAATTGATTTCTAGAGAGGAGGAGCTCTTTCTCCATGGATACACTTCAAGGTAAGTTGTTTTGGCACAAGGATGATTATATAACATCATTTAGTGATAACACTAATATTATTATGGATCAAATCCATAGGAAATGGGTTGAATCTTCAAGAACACCAAAAAGAGGAAAAGTGAGATTCTTCCACCAATAGGTAATCCTTTCACTTGAGCTTCATATATATGTCATATTTGAGTATGGGTAGCATTTTTATGAGTTTTATTTAAAGTTATAATGGGATATTGCATGAACCCTAAGGGTGGGTCTTGAGAATGCTATTTTTGGTAAAGATGGGTGATTGGGAGTATGATTCTTGGGTGTAAGAGTATTATTTATACATACACGTACCAATAAGGTTTATGGAAAGATTATTGAGTTCAAATGGGTAAATATTGAGTTGTGGAATAAAGGAAATCTTGTAGAAGAACCTTGTAACCAAATTGCACACCTAGTGTTTGATAAAATGCTCAAATAAGCAAAAACCATGAATATCTTCCTAATTATGGTACACTTTTGTTATGTTTCTAGATAAATTAAAGATTTTAGGATTTTCGGAACCTCGTAGTAATGTAAGGAAGGCTCAAGAGATATTGGAGCCGTCTAGAGGTCAATTCAAGTGAGAAAGCTATTTTGGAATATCTGCCTAACTTCAAAAAGGTAAGTATCTTGCCTAACCTTGAGTGGGGGAATTACCCCTTAGGCATTGAGTCTTATGTGAAAATTATAATTGAAAACCATGTACGCAAGGTGACGAGTACGTACTTGATTTATATGTGCAAATTATATGTTGAAATTCGTAGACTCCCTTATGTATTAAATTGAAAAATTATTGGAACTTAGTAAATCCTTGATTTGTCATGTCTCATTCCTTGTTTGTTGAGTTTGTATTTTATATGATAATTTGGTGTGATTGCCATTGTGATGACCCAAAAGGTCATCTTATGTTTTAGAACTCGTATCTGCACTCTTAAGACTTAAAAATCTCATTTTTTCCCTCCTCGATTTGCGTGCGCAACCCGGGCAGGTTTCCGAAAAGCTTTTATGTTGAAAACTAATGAAAATAAGAATTTTTTCCTTAAAGGTTGATTTTAGTTGACTTTGGTCAACATTTTTGGTAAACGAGCCAGGATCCATGCTTTGACGGTCTAGGTAGGTCCGTATCAAATTATGGGACCGGGGCGTATGCCCGGAATCAAATTCGGAGTTCCCTAGCTCAAGATATGAAATTTTGATGAAAATTAAAAGTTTGGAAATTATTTATTTTTAAGAATTGATTGATATTTGGCATTGTTAGTATCGGGTCTGTATTTTGGTTCCGGAGCCCGGTACAGTTTCATTATGATATTTAAGACTTGTCTGTGAAATTTGGTGAGAAACGGAGTTGATTTGACGTGATTCGGACGTCCAGTTGAGAAGTTATGGATTTTAAAGTGTTCTTGAGAATCTCATTTGAATTGATGCTAAATTTAGAGTTCTAGGTGTTATTTTGGCGATTTGATTGTGCGAGCAAGTTCGTATGATGTTTTTGGACTTGTGTGCATGTTTGGTTTGGAGCCCCGAGGGCTCGGGTGAGTTTCGGATAGGCCACGGGATGTTTTGGACTTGGGAAAAATATGGTTTTCTGCAGATTCTGGTGTCTGTCATATCCTTCTTCGCGTTCGCGAAGGTCCTCTCGCGAACGCGAAGAGTAATCTGATGAGGCTGAAACTTCTTCTTCGCGAACGCGAAGGTCTGGTCGCGAACGCGAAGTGAAGGGGGATTTACCCTTCATGAACGCGACCGGCTCAACGCGAACGCGAAGCACTTGGGGACCTGGGGGAGGGTTGGTCGTTCCTTCATCGCAAACGCGAGCAACGTCTTGCGAACGCGAAGGCCAGTCGGGCGTAACCTTTGCGAACGCGAGCAACGTCTCGTGAACGTAAAGGCCAGAGGGGCGTAACCATCGCGAACGCGATCTGGGTCTCGCGAACGCGAAGGCTTGGCAGCCAGTACCTTTCGTGAACGCGACTGTGGCCTCGCGAACGCGATGCACACTGTCGCCCAGTGCATAAAACAGAATAAAAATACGGGTTTAAGCCATTTCTTCAACATTTTTCAAGAACCAAACGGGTATAGGCGATTTTCAAGAGCCATTTTCTTCCCCAAAGTATTGGTAAGTGATTCTAAACCATTTTCTTTCAATTACCCATTACATTTCTTGAATTTTCAACCAAAAATCTAGAGTTTTCATGGTAGAATTAGGGATTAGGGTAGAAAATAGGGGATTTAGACCTCAATTTGAGGTCGGATTCCAATACTAATTACATATTCGGGCTTGGGGGTTAATGGGTAAAAAGATTTTGGTCCGAACCTCGGGTTTTGACCAAGCGGGCCCGAGGTCGATTTTTTGACTTTTGGAGGAAAAATTGGAAAATTTAATTTAAGCAATATAATTGATTCCTTTAGCAATATTTGATATTATTGAGTCATTTTTGAATAGATACGAGTGGTTTGGAGGTGAATTCCAAAGGAAAAGCTGTGATTGAGAATTAAGTGGTCTTCGGAGCGAGCTAAGTGTTGTGTCTAACCCTGACTTGAGGGAATTAGGAACCTTAGATTATTTGCTAAGTGAAATTCATGTGAGCGGCGTATATGTGAGGTGACGAGTACCTATGCATCGCCAATTTACCTATTTTTTCACGTTTCTCTGTTTTTCGTATATTGTCTTTTCCTATGTCAAATTGCTATGTGTTATACTAGTGTTGTTCAAATTATCGTTCTTATCATGTTTACGGAAATTTTCTGGTGATAATTGAATTTTATTTCAAGTTGAGATTGATAATATGGAACCAAATGTTGAAGTAAGGTTTGTACTTGTTATTCTATCTCCCTATTATTATTTATGCATTGCATTATGGTAAGGGAGAGTGTTAATGCACGAAGGGTGATGCCGTGCCATATTGTGAGTGTTAATGCACGAAGGGTGATGTCGTGCCATATTGTGAGTTTTAATGCACGAAGGGTGATGTCGTGCCATATTGTGAGTGTTAATGCACGAAGGGTGATGCCGTGCCAAATTGTGAGTGTTAATGCACGAAGGGTGATGTCGTGCCATGATATGAGAGTAAAAGCACGAAGGGTGATGCCGTGTCGTTTCTATTAATTTTATGGTAAGATTGAGAGTAAAAGCATGAAGGGTGATGCCGTGCAGTTTTCTTTACTGTATTCACTATTCCTGTGAGTTCACTATTCCTGTCGTCATTCCGGTGATTTCAGCGGTGCCTCATCTAGAGGCAGGAGTACTTTTGGTAGAGGCCATCCTCCCAAGCCGTTTCATTCAGCGCTCCAGGCATCCCACGGTTCCTCAAGTGGTCGTGGCCCTCAGATGCATTATTCCGACCAACTAGCCTACAGTGCACCACCAGCTCCTATTAGTGCACCTCCACTCCAGAGTTATCAGGGTGGTTATGCAGGTCGACAGGGTCCGTTTCAAGGTCAGCAGTCACAGCAGCCGAGATTATGTTATACTTGTGGTGATCCGAGGCACATTGCCAGATTTTGCCCTCGGGCAACGGACAGCTCATAGCATCAGAGTTCTCGTGCCATGATTCCGGCACCAGTTGCTACACCACCTGCTCAGCTAGCCAGAGGCAGGGGTCAGGTAGCCAGAGGTAGGGGCCAGACAGTTAGAGGTGGAGGTCAGGCCGTTAGAGGTGGAGACCAGCCAGCTAGAGGCCGTCCCAGGGACGTAGTTTAGGGTGGTGGGGCCTAGCCCCGGTGTTATGCTTTCCCAGCTAGGCCTGAGGCTAAGTCATCTGACACTGTTATCACAGGTACTGTTTCAGTTTGCAGTAGAGATGCTTCAGTTCTATTTGATTTGGGATCTACTTACTCTTATGTGTCATCCTATTTTGCTTCCTATTTGGTTGTGCCCCGTGATTCTTTGAGTGCTCCTGTGTATGTGTCCACACCAGTGGGAGATGCTATTGTTGTAGATCGTGTTTATCGTTCGTGTGTGATCACCATTGGGAGTCTTGAGACTCGTGTAGATATTCTACTTCTCCAGATGGTTGATTTTGATGTCATACTAGGTATGGATTGGCTGTCACCTTATCATGCTATATTAGATTGTCACTCCAAGACGGTGACCTTAGCCTTGCAGGGGTTGCCTCGATTAGAGTGGAGAGGGAATCTTGGCCATTCTGCCAGCAGGGTTATCTCTTATGTGAAGGCTCGACATATGGTCGAGAAGGGGTGTCTAGCTTATTTGGCCTATGTCCGCGATTCTAGTGCGGAGGTTCCTTCCATAGATTCGGTGCCGGTTATTCGTGAGTTTCCAGAAGTGTTTCCTGTAGACCTGCCGGTGATGCCACCCGACAGAGATATTGATTTCTGCATTGATTTGGTTCCGGGCATTCAGCCTATTTCCATTCCGCCATATCGCATGGCCCCGCCAGAGTTGAAAGAATTGAAGGAGCAGTTGCAAGATTTGTTTGATAAGGGCTTCATTAGACCTAGTGTCTCGACCTGGGGTGCATCTGTGTTGTTTGTGAAGAAGAAAAATTGATCAATGAGGATGTGTATAGATTATCGGCAGTTGAGCAAAGTCACCACCAAGAACAAATATCAATTGCCAAGGATTGATGATTTATTTGATCAGCTTTAGGGTGCCAAGGTGTTTTCAAAGATTGATTTGAGATCTGGCTACCATCAGTTTAGGATTAGGGCATCCGATGCTCCTAAGACAGCTTTTCGGACTCGGTATAGGCATTATGAATTTCTAGTAATGTCATTTGGGCTGACAAATGCCACAGCAGCATTCATGGATTTGATGAACCGGGTGTTCAAACCCTACTTGGACTCCTTTGTGGTTGTGTTTATTGATGATATCTTGATCTATTCCCACAGTCAAGGGGAGCATGAGCAGCATCTTCGGATCGTTCTTAGGCTCTGAAAGACAGCTAGTTATATGCTAAGTTCTCAAAATACGAGTTTTGGTTGAGTTCAGTTGCTTTCTTGGGTCACGTTGTATCAGCAAAGGGTATTCAGGTGGATCTTATGAAGATTGAGGCAATCCAGAACTGGCCTAGACCCACATCAGCTACAGAGATCCGTAGTTTCCTGGGTATGGCGGGCTATTACCGTCGATTTGTGGAGGGGTTTTTATCTATAATAGCCCCGTTGACCAGATTGACCCAGAAGGGTGCCCCGTTCAGGTGGTCAGACGAGTGTGAAGCGAGCTTTCAGAAGCTCAAGATAGCTCTGACTATGGCACCGGTATTGGTGTTACCCACAAGTTCAGGATCTTATACAGTATATTGTGACGCATCTCGTATTGGTCTGGGTGCGGTGTTTATGCAGGGTGGCAAGGTTATTGCATATGCTTCACGATAGCTGAAGGTCCACAAGAAGAATTACCATGTTCATGATCTAGAGCTGGCAGCCATTGTTCACGCGCTGAAGATTTGGAGGCACTATCTTTATGGCGTGCCATGTGAGGTATTCACTGATCATCGGAGCTTGCAATATTTGTTCAAGCAGAAGGAACTCAATTTGAGGCAGAGGAGGTGGCTGGAGCTATTGAAAGACTATGATATCACCATATTGTATCATCTTGGGAAGGCCAATGTGGTGGCCGATGCTTTGAGTAAAAAGTCAGTCAGTATGGGTAGCCTTGCATATATTCCAGTTGGTGAGAGACCGCTTGCATTGGATGTTCAGGCCTTGGCCAACCAGTTCGTGAGGTTAGATATTTCTGAGCCCAGCCGTGTTCTAGCTTGTATAGTCGCTCGGTCTTCCTTGTTTGAGCGCATCAGAGATCGGCAGGATGACGATCCTCATTTACTTGTCCTTAGAGACACAGTGTGGCACAGTGGTGCCAAATAGGTTACTGTTGGAGATGACGGAGTTTTGAGGATGCAGGGTCGTATTTGTGTGCCTAATGTGGATGGACTTCGTGAGTTGATCCTTGAGGAGTCCCACAGTTCCCGTTATTCTATCCATCCGGGCGCCGCCAAAATGTATCAGGACTTGAGGCAGCATTATTGGTGGAGGCGAATGAAGAAGGACATAGTTGCCTATGTAGCTCGGTGCCTAAATTGCCACCAGGTAAAGTGTGAGCATCAGAGACCCAGTGGTTTACTTCAGAGGTTAGATATTCTTGAGTGGAAGTGGGAGCGTATCACTATGGACTTTGTTGTTGGACTCCCACGGACTCAGAGGAAGTTCGACGTAGTTTGGGTCATTGTGGATAGGCTGACTAAGTCAGCGCATTTCATTCCTGTGGCAGAGATTTATATTCGTGACATCGTCCGTCTTCATGGTGTGCCCGTGTCTATCATTTCTGATCGAGGTACACAGTTTACCTCGCACTTTTGAAGGGCAGTTCAGCATGAGTTGGGTACGCAGGTTGAGTTGAGTACAACATTTCATCCTCGGACAGACGGGCAGTCCGAGCGTACTATTCAGATCTTGGAGGAGTTGCTCCGCGTCTGTGTTATTGACTTTGGAGGTTCTTGGGATCAGTTTTTGCCGTTAGCGGAGTTTGCCTACAATAATAGCTACCATTCGAGCATTCAGATGGCTCCCTATGAGGCATTATATGGTAGATGGTGTAGGTCGCCAGTTGGGTGGTTCGAGCCGGGGGAGGCTCGGTTATTGGGTACAAATTTAGTTTAGGAGGCCTTGGACAAGGTCAAGATTATATAGGATCGACTTCGTATAGCTCAGTCCAGGCAAAAGAGTTATGCTGACCGTAAAGTTTGTGATATTGCATTCATGGTTGGAGAAAGAATATTTCTTCGAGTATCGCCCATGAAGGGTATTATGAGATTTGGGAAGAAGGGCAAGTTGAGTCCTAGGTATATCGGGCCATTTGAGATCCTCGAGAGAGTGGGGGAGGTAGCTTATAAACTTGCGTTGCCTCCAGGGTTATCCTCAGTTCATCCGGTATTCCATGTGTCCATGCTCCGGAAATATCATGGTGACCCGTCCCACGTGTTAGATTTCAGCTTTGTCCAGTTGGAAAAGGATTTAACTTACGAGGAGGAGCTGGTGGCCATTCTAGACCGGCAGGTTCGTCAGTTGAGGTCAAAGAGTTACCCTTCAGTTCGAGTGCAGTCGAGAGGTTAGCCTATTGAGGCAGCTACTTGGGAGTCCGAGTCCGATATGCGGAGTAGATATCCCCACCTTTTCACCAGCCCAGGTATTTTTCTATGTCTGTTCAAGGACGACCAGTTTTTTTAGAGGTGGAGAATGTGATGACCCAAAAGGTCATCTTATGTTTTAGAACTCGAATCTGCACTCTTAAGCCTTAAAGATCACATTTTTTCCCTCCTCGATTTGCGTGCACAGCCCGGGCAGTTTTCCGAAAAGCTTTTATGTTGAAAACTAATGAAAATAAGAATTTTGCCTTAAAAGTTAATTTTAGTTGACTTTGGTCAACATTTTTTACTTCCGTATCGAATTATGGGACCTGGGTGTATGCCCAGAATCGAATTCGGAGGTCCCTAACTCAAGATATGAATTTTTGATGAAAATTAAAAGTTTGGAAATTATTTGTTTTTAAGAATTGATTGATATTTGGCATTGTTAGTATCGGGTCCGTATTTTGGTTTCGGAGCCCGATACAGTTTCATTATGATATTTAAGACTTGTCTATGAAATTTGGTGAGAAACGGAGTTGATTTGATGTGTTTCGGACGTCCAGTTGAGAAGTTATGGATTTTAAAGTGTTCTTGAGAATCTCATTTGAATTGGTGCTAAATTTAGAGTTCTGGGTGTTATTTTGGTGATTTGATCGCACGAGCAAGTTCGTATGATATTTTTGGACTTGTGTGCATGTTTGGTTTGGAGCCTCGAGGGCTCGGGTGAGTTTCGGATAGGCCACGGGATGTTTTGGACTTGGGAAAAATCTGGTTTTCTGCAGATTCTGGTGTCTGTCATATCCTTCTTCGCGTTCGCGAAGGTCTTCTCGCGAACGCGAAGAGTAATCTGATGAGGCTGAAACTTCTTCTTCGCGAACGCGAAGGTATGGTCGCGAACACGAAGTGATGGGGGATTTACCCTTCGTGAATGCGACCGGCTCAACGCGAACGCGAAGCACTTGGGGACCTGGGGGAGGGTTGGTTGTTCCTTAATCGTAAACGCGAGCAACGTCTCGCGAACGCGAAGGCTAGTCGGGCATAACCATCGCGAACGCGAGCAACGTCTCACGAACGCGAAGGCCAGAGGGGAGTAACCATCGCGAACGTGATCTGGGTCTCGCGAACGCGAAGGCTTTGCAGCCAGTACCCTTCGCGAACGGGGCAGTGGCCTTGCGAACGCGATGCACACTGTCGCCCAGTGCATAAAACAGAATCAAAACACGTGTTTAAGCCATTTCTTCAATATTTTTCAAGAACCAAACGGGTAGAGGCGATTTTCAAGAGCCATTTCCTTTCCCAAAGTGTTGGTAATTGATTCTAAACTATTTTCTTTCAATTACCCATTACATTTCTTGAATTTTTAACCAAAACTCTAGAGTTTTCATGGTAGAATTAGGGGTTAGGGTAGAAAATAGGGATTTCGGGAATTTGGGGATTTAGACCTCAATTTGAGGTCGGATTCCAAAACTAAATACATATTCGGGTTTGGGGGCGAATGGGTAAAAAAGAATTTGGTCCGAACCTCGAGTTTTGACCAAGCGGGCCCGGGGTCGATTTTTCGACTTTTAGAGGAAAAATTGGAAAATTTAATTTAAGCAATATAATTGATTCCTTTAGCAATATTTGATAATATTGAGTCATTTTTGAATAGATACGAGTGGTTTGGAGGTGAATTCCAAAGGAAAAGCTGTGATTGAGAATTAAGTGGTCTACGGAGCGAGGTAAGTGTTGTGTCTAACCCTGACTTGAGGGAATTAGGAACCTTAGATTATTTGCTAAGTGAAATTCATGTGAGCGGCGTATATGTGAGGTGACGAGTACCTATGCGTCGTCAATTTACCTGTTTTTCCATGTTTCTTTGTTTTTCGTATATTGTCTTTTCCTATGTCAAATTGCTATGTGTTATACTAGTGTTGTTCAAATTATCGTTCTATCATGTTTACAGAAATTTTCTGGTGATAATTGAATTTTATTTCAAGTTTAGATTGATAATATGGAACCAAATGTTGAAGTAAGGTTTGTACTTGTTATTCTATCTGCCTGTTGTTATTTATGCATTGCATTATGGTAAGGGTGATGTCGTGCCATATTGTAAGTGTTAATGCACGAAGGGTGATGCCGTGCCATATTGTGAGTGTTAATGCACGAAGGGTGATGTCGTACCATATTGTGAGTGTTAATGCACGAAGGGTGATGCCATGCCAAATTGTGAGTGTTAATACACGAAGGGTGATGCCGTGCCATGATATGAGAGTAAAAGCATGAAGGGTGATGCCATGTCGTTTCTATTAATTTTATGGTGAGATTGAGAGTAAAAGCATGAAGGGTGATGCCGTGCATTTTTCTTTACTGTATTCACTATTCCTGTTGATTCATGGTATATATTTCTCCGGTGATCATTTTGTTGTAGTTCCTTATCTTGTATTCCCCTCAGTGTGTTTCCCCTCCCAACATTTCTTGTTTAGTTCTTCATTCCTGTTATTTGCGTATACACTGTTAAATTGTACAGGTAGATTGTAGGTGCCTTGCCTTAGCCTCGTCACTACTTCGTCGAGGTTAGGCTCGACACTTACCAGTACATGGGGTCGGTTGTATCGATGTTGTACTCTGCACTTTCTGTGCAGATTTTGATATAGGCTTAGGTTGATCGAGATTTGCTATTGGTCAGCTATCCGGAGACTCAAGGTAGATCTGTCGGCATTCACAGACCTTGAAGTCCCCGTCTATCTTTTTATGTCCTACTGTTTTCTTTCATTCAGACAGTTATATTTCTTTCAGACTATTACTTGTAGTAAATTCTAGAATGTTCGTGAATTGTGACTGCAGATCCGGGTGGTAGTAATTAATACAGTTTTATGATATTCCGCACTTATTATATTTCATTTTCGGTTAATTATTGTTATTTACTTAATGGAAATAAGGAAGGGGTTTAATGATTCTCTAACATTGGCTTGCCTACCAAGTGAAATGTTATGCGCCATCACGGTCCCGTCGGTGGGAAGTTTCGGGTCGTGACACCCATTTGAGTTTTATGTGAACTCTGTGTTTGTTTGAGTTGCTATTTTTAAGGAAAGTACTTTCATTATTGATTTTATCTACAGATAATTTAAATGGGAAATTTAGTTAATAAGATGAATAAATCTATTATTTTATGATGTTGTAATTTAAAAGAGGTGTTGTTCCTTGATGAATTACTTTTTAGTTCATGTTGTTGAAAAACTTGGTATTGAATTATAAGGGTCGTGAATCATATTGAGGCAAAGTGCCAAAATGTGAAATATTCTTCGGTTGAGTTGTTCACTCCCGAACATTTTGTTAAGATGTTGTGCACGTTATATTTAATTAAATAAGTTTAAATTGAGGCGTTTATATATTTATCTAAAATTTGGATTAAAGAAGGCGTTGTCGTATGATGAGTTATTTTCCCATCCTTGTGGTTGTTTTTGAGGTTTTATATACATTGTGTTGAGCCGTGGACTATCTGTTATGAAATTAATTGACTTTACTGTACCTTTGGAGTGGTTGTGGCCTACGGGAAATTTGTAAATACGAGTTGATGATGATGTGATATTGTGATAATATTCTGTGTGAATTGTTGTGTGATTTGGGTTACTGTTATGCGGCGTATAAGGGTGGCATCCCATTGTTGACATTATGCGGGCATAAGGGTGGCATTTCACTATTGTTATGTGTGTTGGGATATTGCCTGAGCGGAGTGATAAGGGAGGCTATTAAACATAGCGATAAGGGAGGATATTATATGAGCGATAAGGGTGGCTATTGATATTGTCAGGGCGGAGGGATAAGGGAGGCTATTATAGGAGAGATAAGGGTGGCTATTGTCAGGGATGATATGTGATGATGTGGGGTTATTGCGTTGGTAATTTTCATGTGATGTTGTGATTTTCCTTGTATTTACTTTTATACCTTGTGCAATTTATCTTGTTGTCGGTAAATTGATAAAAGTCTGATCTATGTTGAAATTAGGAGCCTGTTGTTATTGCCAGGCGGATTATGAAATGAAATGTGGGCACGAGGTGCCGTGAGTAAATAATACTGATATTGGAACGGGAACTGTCCATGCAGTTGTAATATGAATTGTGGGCACGGAGTGTCGTGAGTAAAAAATGATGATATTGGCACGTGAATTATCCGTACAGTTGTGATATGAAATGTGGGCACGAGGTGCCGTGGTTAAATGATGATAATATTTGGCACGTGAGTTGTCCGTGCGGTTGTGATAGAGAAATTGGCATGAGGTGCCGTGAAAATATGAAAGTGAGCGGAGACCCATATTTTATGATTTTGAAATGTTGTGTCACGTGGTGATTTTTATTCGAAAGAGATTTATTTGAAACATATTTATTTGAAGGAAAGAGATTTGAAAGAGATTTATTTGAAAGAGATTTAATTGAATGTATTATATCCTGAAGATTTCTATTTGAAAAACATATAGGCGAAATATTTATATTGGAAGGACTTGATTAATTGGTTGTACTTGTATTCATTATTTGTTGCGCAATATTTATGGTGTTCTTGTCGCCCTGTTGTGTATATCACTGGTTGATTATTGTTGCCATCATTGTTATTTGTTTTCTATTATTTTTGTATACTATATTGCACAGGTTATTAGACTAATGAGTTTCTCATCTGTACCTCGTCACTACTCCACTGAGGTTAGACTTGATACTTATTCGGTACCGACTGTGGTGTACTCATACTACACTTCTACATATTTTTGTGCAGAGCCAGGTATTGGAGCTATCGGAATTGGACAGGGTTAAAGTGTGATCGCAAGGATTCAAGGTAGAGCTGCTTGGTTGTCGCAGTCTCTTGAAGTCTTTTCATTTTATTGTACTGTTAAATATTAATCAAACAGTGTTGAGTATTCGATCCTTGAGATCATTTCATGTATTCAGTTAGAGTTCGTGACTCAGTATTACCAGTCTTGGGAGGTTGTTATATTTGTAATTATTTCCACTGTTGGTTTATATATAAAAAAAAGCTTGAATGGTTATTGTAATCGGCTTACCTAGTCTTAGAGACTAAGTGCCATCACGACGCCTATGGTGGGATTTTGGGTCATGATAAGTTGGTATAAGAGCTCTAGGTTCATAGGTTCTACGAGTGACGAACGAGTTTAGTAGAGTCTTGTGGATTGGTACGGAGACGTCTGTATTTATCTTTGAGAGGCTACAGAGCTAGTAGGAAAAATTTTCACTTCTTCCATTCCTTATCGTGCGGCATTTATTCAGCTTGAAGCATAAATCTTAGGTCCTTTTGCATCCACTCGTGTATGAAATTGTGCACTGGGTATCAACTATGTGCCAACGGTTCGTGATACTACAGAGGGGTTATAAGGGAGCCAGGTTTGCTCAACCATTGTTACAACGTGTCGTCCAGATCAAGGATGCAGAACTATTGAGAGATCATTCAGTTGTGCTCATGGGGGTGCAGCAGGTTCTGGCATCTGGTTGATAAGTATGATCTTAAGAAGGTTTAATTAATTGCCTAATCATCACAATCGTGGTAGGGTCACGAGGTGGATGTAGATCTGAAGATAGTTGGTGGTATTAGAGACTATGTAGTTTGTATGGGATTTACATTTAGTGAAAGGTACATATTAGCAGTCAAGGCACTCGAGGAAGCAATTTTGACTGTCACGAGGATGACATGCGCCTAATAAATGGTTTGATATGTCTTATGACTGGTGACGTACGAGTGGTGAAGGTTAGTATTGTGGATCATCGGACTGTGTCCTATGGCTTCGCGCCAAGTGAGGGGAGTCCACTATCAACAATCAGATTGCGGGGTCATGTGTTATATTAGTTTTGGCTTGAGATGTATATATGTGGTATTGAAATGTTCTCCAAAACTTGTATATGATTAAGAGCTGAGAATTGTATGGGATGATGTTGGGACTTGTGGTATTCCCGCGTCCTTAATAATTCTATATTTCAGTATCAGCCGGGTCATGGAAATAATTTCAGAATACTCGGGGTGCTCCAGAATGTTCTTTTAATGCACCACCGGCACAGGGTTCCTATAATGGTTATTCCAGTTATCCGGCACATACTCAGTATGAGTAGCCGAACCCGCAGAGGGGTTGTTATCAGTATGGTGATACTAGCCACATCATGAGAGATTGTCCCAGACTTGGGAGAAGCAGATTTCATCAGAATACTCAGGCTACAGGCTCTATTTCAGTTACTACCCCACATGCACAGTCAGTTAAGGGCGGAGGACAAGCAGGTAGAGGGCGCTCTAGAGGGGGAGGCCCGACCCATTGATATAATTGATATGGTATGGCTGAGGCCTTTACACTAGATGGTGTTGTTACATGTATGATTTAATTCGTAATAGAGGAGCACTATTCTTATTTTGATTCAATTCTAATTATCGAGGTCAGACCTCCTATCATGCTCCATGTATGGTGAGTTAGTGATTTTGTACACCACTCATGTGTTTATCCCTGTTGGAAGATTTGATGATGTTAGCCCGTATCTATCATTTTTATTTTTGTTCACTATTGAGGGCTATAAGTCCAAAAATGACTTTCTATTACTTACTACAGTGGGTTTTGATGTGATTTCGGAATAATTGAGTTCAATTTTATGAATTACATGCCCTATTGGTATGGGAGTTCATTATGTGTTGTGAAAATTATTTATGGAATTTATTAAAAAGAAGAAAGAAAGGAAATGGAAAAATTTCATTTGGCATAATGTGCAAAATACTTGTGATTCAGAGTTGAGTACGAGATCCTCACATTTTTATATGATGTGAAATATTTAAACTGGGCTACAAGCCGCGGTGGAAGTTATATAAGGACGAGGTCCTTGTGGTGAAAACTTTATGAGTTTAAATTCTCCCTTTGTGAAATTAAATTTGAACTATAGTACTAATAGTGAGTCATGCCTGTTAGACTTAATTGATAATTCTTTTACGAGATTCTGTGCATATTTAGCCATAATTTGTTGTAAATATGGAAGTTTTAGCCCCACGATGTGAGTGCCCAGGTGACGTTAAATGTGACTCGTTAATTCGGGTAAATTACTGTCAGTATTGCAAAAATTTAAAATGAGGGTTTGATTAATATGAGGTTAATTGAGGATGCTAGAATTAATTATGAACAACTATTATGACCTGAGATGTCATTAAGGGCATACATATGACGTGTGTGTAGGCACGAGTTGCTACAGCCGGTTGAAACTAATACCGTCTGTTGATGTGAAAATGAGGCCTTTTGAAAATGTTTGGAGTGTAAGAAATTAGTTTTAAAATTTTTAAATGTTAATAAAAGAGATAATCGCAACTGAGATGGTGTTGTCGGACCATGTTAAATTTACGGTGGATCACCAGCGAGTATGTGTGTAAGAATACACTCAGTAATTTAATGTCCTCAGAATAATTCTTGGAACGTTCGAGGACGAACGTATGTTTAAGAGGGGGAGAATGTAATGACCCGACTTGTCGTTTTGTGAATTAGCGTCTCGTTTAGCGACCTAAGGTCCAAAGTAGCTTTGTTATGTGTATTATGACTTGCGTGTATGGTCGAGTTTGATTTTCGAATTATTCGGGATCAAATTGGAAGAACAATTCTTATTTAAGAAGCTTAAAAGAAAAGAGTTGACCGGAGAGTTGACTTTTGAGAAAACGACATCGGAATAGAGTTTTGATTATTCTAATAGCTTCGTATGGTGATTTCGGACTTAGACGTATGCCTGGAATTGGAGTTGGAAGTCCGTAGAATAATTCAGCGCATTTTGGCGAAATTAGAAAGTTGATGTGTACTAATTATATTATTTTGTGTGCAGACGAGGATTATTAATACGATGGATATTAATTGAATATGATAATAAGTGTACGAGGCATATTATAAGTGATGTGTGGTCTAAGAAGAGCCCCAAGGCTAAGTCATGTTGGAAATTATACGATGGGCTAAAGTTTCAAGTGAGTTCGCACAAGACCTAAATTCAAATGAGCATAACTCTCAAGATATGAAGCGTTATATGGTATATAACCTATCAAACAAAGGGTTTTTATGTCTAGTTTCTAATGATTCAAACCGTTTGTCATTTGGAGATTCCTACAAGAAGTTATGATATTTTTACTAAAGGGTGGCAGAACAGCTACGGGAGCCTTGCGTAGCCTAAGCAGCATAGCAGCGTAGCCTACGCACCATGCAAATCCAGCAGCTTCCAACTGAAGGGGGATAGAAATCTACCCTGCATAGCCTTTGTGCGTAGCCTACGTCGGAGGCTACGCAGCTTCAAGGGACTTTTTAAAGGGGCTGAAACAAGGGGTTTAGAGAGAGAAAATATTAGTTCTTCAACTTGGAATTGATTTCTAGAGAGAAGGAGGAGCTCTTTCTCCATGGATACACTTCAAGGTAAGTTGTTTTGGCACAAGGATGATTATATAACATCATTTAGTGATAACACTAACATTATTATGGATCAAATCCATAGGAAATGGGTTGAATCTTCAAGAACACCAAAAAGAGGAAAAGTGAGATTCTTCCACCAAGAGGTAATCCCTTCACTTGAGCTTCATATATATGTCATACTGGAGTATGGGTAGCATGTTTATGAGTTTTATTTGAAGTTATAATGGGATATTGCATGAACCCTAAGGGTGGGTCTTGAGAATGCCATTTTTGGGTAAAGATGGGTGATTGAGAGTATGATTCTTGGATGTAAGAGTATTATTTATACATACACGCACCAATAAGGTTTGTGGAAAGATTATTGAGTTCAAATGGGTAAATATTGAGTTGTGAAATGAAGGAAATCTTGTAGAAGAACCTTGTAACCAAATTGCACACGTAGGTTTTTATAAAATGCTCAAATGAGCAGAAACCATGAATATCTTCCTAATTATGGTTCACTTTTGTTGTGTTTCTAGATAAATTGAAGTTTCTAGGATTTCCGGAACCTCGTAGTAATGTAAGGAAGGCTCAAGAGAGATTGGTGTCATCCGGAGGTCAATTCAAGTGAGAAAGCTATTTTGGAATATCTGCCTAACTTCAAAAAGGTAAGTATCTTGCCTAACCTTGAGTGAGAGAATTACCCCTTAGGTATTGAGTCTTATGTAAAAATTATGTAATTGAAAACCATGTACGCGAGGTGACGAATACGTACTTAGTGTATATGTGAAAATTATATCGGTTGAAATTTATAGACTCCCTTATGTATTAAATTGGAAAATTGTTGGAACTTAGTAAATCCTTGATTTGTCATGCCTCATTCCTTATTTGTTGACTTTGTATTTTATATGATAATTTGGTGTGATTGCCATTTGACTTTTATGTGAACTCTGTGTTTGTTTGAGTTGCCATTTTTATGGAAAGTATTTTCATTATTGATTTTATCTACAGATAATTTAAATAGTAAATTTAGTTAATAAGATGAATAAATTTATTATTTTATGATGTTGTGATTTAAAAGAGGTGTTGTTCCTTGATGAATTACTTTTCAGTTCATGTTGTTGAAAAACTTGGTATTGAATTATAAAGGTCGTGAATCATATTGAGGCAAAGTGCCAAATTGTGAAATATTGTTCGGTTGAGTTGTTAACTCCCGAATATTTTGTTAAGATGTTGTGCACATTATAATTAATTAAATAAGTTTAAATTGAGGTGTTTATATATTTATCTAAAATTTGGATTAAAGAAGGCGTTGTCCTATGATGAGTTATTTTCCCATCCTTCTGGTTATTTTTGAGATTTTATATACATTGTGTTGAGCCATGGACTATCTGTTGTGAAATTAATTGACTTTATTGTACCTTTGGAATGGCTGTGGCCTACGAAAAATTTGTAAATACGAGTTGATGATGATATGCCGTTGTGAAAATACTCTGTATGAATTGTTGTGTGATTTGGGTTACTGTTATGTGACATATAAGGGTTGCATCCTATTATTGACATTATGCGGGCATAAGGGTGGCATTTCACTATTGTTATGTGTGTTGGGATATTGTCTGGGCGGAGCGATAAGGGAGGCTATTAAACGGAGCGATAAGGGAGGCTATTATATGAGCGATAAAGGTGGCTATTTATATTTTCAGGATGGAGGGATAAGGGAGGCTATTATAGGAGAGATAAGGGTGGCTATATGAGAGATAAGGGTGGCTATTGTCAGGGGCGATATGTGATGATATGGGGTTATCGCTTTGGTAATTTTCATGTCATATTGTGATTTTCCTTGTGTTTATTTTTATACCTTGTGTAATTTGTCTTGTTGTTGGTAAATTGATAATAGTCTGATCTATGTTGCAATTGAGAGCCTGTGATTATTTCCAGGCGGATTATGAAATAAAATGCGGGTACGAGGTGCCGTGAGTAAATAATGATGATATTGGCACGTGAACTGTCCGTGTAGTTGTGATATGAAATTTGGGCACGAAGTGTCGTGAGTAAAAAATGATGATATTGGCACATGAATTGTCTGTGCAGTTGTGATATGAAATGTGGGCACGGGGTGCCGTGGTTAAATGATGATGATATTTAACACGTGAGTTGTCTGTGTGGTTGTAATAGAGAAATTGGCACGAGGTGTCATGAAAATATGAAAGTGGGTTGAGAATCGTATTTTATGATTTTGAAATGCTGTGTCACAGGGTGACTTTTATTCGAAAGAGATTTATTTGAAAGAGATTTATTTGAAATAGATTTATTTGAAAGTATTATATCCTGAAGATTTCTATTTGAAAAACATATAGGCAAAAGATTTATATTGGAAGGACTTGATTAATTGATTGTACTTGTATTCATTATTTGTTGCGCAATATTTATGGTGTTCTTGTCGCCCTGCTGTGTATATCACTGGTTGATTATTGTTGCCATCATTGTTATTTGTTTTCTATTATTTTTGTATACTATATTGCACAGGTTATTAGACTAGTGAGTGTCTCAATTGTACCTCGTCACTACTCTACTGAGGTTACTCTTGATACTTACTGGGTACCGACCATGGTGTACTCATACTACATTGTGTAGAGCCAGGTATTGGAGCTATCAGACTCGGACAGAGTTAAAGTGTGATCTCAAGGATTCATGGTAGAGCTGCTTGGTCGTCGCTGTCCCTTGAAGTCTTTTTATTTTATTGTACTGTTAATTATTAATCAAACAGTATTGAGTATTCGATCCTTGAGATCATTTCATGTATTCAGTTAGAGTTCGTGACTCAGTATTACCAGTCTTGGGAGGTTGTTATATTCGCAATTATTTCCACTGTTGGCTTATATATAAAAACAAATGGCTCGAATTGTTATTATAATCAACCTACCTAGACTTAGAGACAAAGTGCCATCACGACGCCTATGGTGGGATTTTTGGTCGTGACATCAAGTCCTTCCAATATAAATCTTTCGCTTATATATTTTTCAAATAGAAATCTTCAGGATATAATACTTTCAAATAAATCTCTTTCTAATCTCTTTCAAATATAATTCCCTCAAATAAAATTCTTTCAAATAAATCTCTTTCGAATAAAAGTCACCCTGTGACACAGCATTTCAAAATCATAAAATACAGGTCTCAGCCCACTTTCAGATTTTCACGGTACCTCGTGCCAATTTCTCTATCACAACCGCACGGACAATTCACGTGCCAAATATCATCATCATTTAACCACGGCACCTCGTGCCCACATTTCATATCACAACTGCATGGACAATTCATGTGCCAATATCATCACTATTTACTAATGACACTTCGTACCCATATTTCATATCACAACTGTACGGACAATTCACATGCCAATATCATCATTATTTACTCACGGTACCTCATGCCCACATTTCACTTCATAATCCGCCTGGCAATAACCACAGGCTCCCAATTTCAACATAGATCAGACTATTATCAATTTACCAACAACAAGACAAATTGCACAAGGTATAAAAATAAACACAAGGAAAATCACATCATCACATGAAAATTACCAACGCAATAACCCCACATCATCACATATCATCCCTGACAATAGCCAATCACATATCATCCCTGACAATAGCCACTATTATCTCTTCTATAGCCACCCTTATCACTCCTATAATAGCCTTCCTTATCCTTCCGCGCTGACAATATCAATAGCCATTCTTATCGCTCCTATAGCCACCCTTATCTCTCCTATAGCCACCCTTATCGCTTCGCCCAGATAATATTCCAACACACATAACAACAGTGAAATGCCACCCTTATACCCGCATAATATCAACAATGAAATGCCACCATTATATTCTCAAAATAATAACTCAAATAACCCAACAATTTACACGGAATATTATCACGGCGACATAACAAAATCAATTCATATCACAATTTGCCTAATGGCCACAACCTATTCCAAAGATATAACAAAATCAATTAATTTCACAACAAATAGACCAAGGCTCCACACAATGTTTATAAAACCTCAAAACAACAACAGAGATAAAAAATACTCAGTATAGGGCAACGCCTTTATTAATCCAAATTATTGATAATTATATAACGCCTCGATTTAAATTTATTTCATTAATTATTTGCAGATGGAAAATCCATAATATAATTATTTCCAGAAAATATCAAATTACCAAACTCACAGAATTCACATAAATATACAAGCAATAACCACATCAAATTATCATATAAAAACAAATTCAACAAACGCAAATTGAGGCATGGCAAATAGATAATTTATTAAATGCCAAAAATTATCTAATTTACTACACAATATGCCTTAAGACTTTAACCCAATCAATTTTTCACATATAAGCCCGAGTACGTACTCATCACATCGCGTACACGGCTTTTCACATTTCACAAATGACACATGACTCGATGCCTAAGGAGTAATTCCCCCACTCAAGGTTAGGCAAGATACTTACCTCGACGAAACTAAGTCAATACTTTAAATGATCTTCGCGAGTGAAGCCACCTTCGGACGGCTCAAGTCTAAAATTCGCTCCTTAATAATACTATGATGGTCCACCACACTAAGAAAATTTCAATCTACAACAATGCAACACAATCGCATCAATATTAATAAACAAATTTCAAGATTTATTTTGGTCATTTAGGCATTTTATCAAGCACCTAGAGTACATAGCATTTTACTACTTCTAGTAATAATGTTTCTTCATCAAAAAAATCCCTCCTTCCTACCAACAAGAGATACTAAATCATCCTTTGTCTACAAACAACCTTCTTTAGCATGATTAAAATCATCAATGAACTCATATCTACCCAGTTATTGCTAATTAATTTATTACAAAATCTCTACAATACCCAATAATCTAGTTTAATTATTTATGGCTTTCAAGCACCATACAATAAGTGTTAATACTTATTTCTTGCTCAAATACTCATACTAAATCCATACATGTAAGTCTAAGGGTATAGGATTACCTTTTTTGGAAGAAATCTTGCACAACCCTCCTTTGAGTTCTTGAAAATATTTCTTGAAGATCTAAGTATTTTATGTGTAGATTTCATCAATACTAGTATAGAAATGATGAAATTTCACACCAAAAAAATGGGGATTGCTTACCTTGAAGAAAAGGGGAGTTGGGGTCTTGAGAGAGTGGAGAGGAGCTCCAAGAATCGGCCAAGAGGAGTGGGAGAAGTGAGTTACCGAAATGCTCTTTATAAAGGCTTCAGGCCTAGCTTGTCCATCCTCGTGCATCGCGCGGACATACACGACCTCTCGTTCAAGTTCACGTGCTGGGGCAATACTTCGCTGTTTTGTTGAAATGGCTGGGGGTCATGGCTCGTTCAAAGCCGCGCGGCGCACGAGTTCACACGAGCTCCCCAGTTGCATCCTTTCCATATTTCTTGTTTTCCAACTTACCCTCCTTCGATACCTTGCTATGATGTAGACCCCAATTCACTTCCAAACTTTCATATAAGTATGAAACCATGATTACATGATGTTACCCTCATCCATAGCCATCTGGGGCACGCAAGCGAAAAGTGGAGATCTGAGGTGCGATTTAATGCCTTAAACCCTTAGCAAAACTTTTCTTGTTCTGCCTGCCTTATTTTAATAATTTGATTATAACTTCTTCTAAAAATATCCAAATGACAAATGGTTTGATGCGTTTGAAACCAGACTCGAAGGGCTATTCTTTAGTGACAAAAATTCATGGAATCTATCTTCACATTATGAGAGTTATACCCATTCAAAGGTAGGTGTTGTGCAAGTAAGACACCTTTTCCGCTTAATATTTTTAGCTTTCGCCAATATGCGTCGAATTGTCCTACGGACTTCCAAATCCAAATCCGGACACATGCTTAAGTCTAAAATCACCATACAAAGCTATTAACAACATCAAAATTTCATTACGGAGTCGTTTGCTCAAAAGTCAAACTCCGTTCAACTCTTTTTATTTTAAGCTTCAAAATGAGAATTATTTTTTAAAAAAAATTGAATTCCGAATCTTCCAGAAACCAAACTCGACCACACACGTCATAATACATAATATGAAGTTTCTCAAGACCTTAAGTCACTGAACGGGGCGTTAATTCTTAAAACGACAAGTTGGGTCGTTACAAATTACCCCTAACGTCAACTTTCTGGCCCACTCATACCCTAAAAACTAACGGCCCTATTTTGATTAAGATAATATTTTATTACTTATTATGTGTCAATTTGCTAATGGCTTAAATAAAACCTCATCCCACATCCTATTAGCCCACTCCATGACCCAAAATATCCATACTGGACCCATGACCCGCATTTTAAAATGCCCTAAATGCACCTCTCAACTTCTCCTCTTTGATCCCTACCCTCCCTCTCTATATTTTCTCTAATCATCCTCCTTCATGGCCAAAGTACAATAACTCGACATTGGTGACTGAGGACCACCATCGGCTTCAACTTTAAGATTTTCACCCTTCAACACCCACGAATCTTCCTCTCACACTCGGATTTTTCGGCCTTAATTTAATTTTTAAATTAATATTTTTTTGAGTGAAATCTGGTATTCTTTGAAATTAAATTAATGGTTCATTTTAAGATTTTATGGTTTAATAAGTTATGTTTCTACCAAAATGATATTTTTAAAGATTTTTTGGTTTAAGATTTTGGGAAACTGTTGGCGGTGATTAAGTTGGGAAAGATGAACAAAAAAAGGGATAGGGTACTAAATAATAAATTAATAAAAAAAATATAAATGTTTGACAAATAAAACCAAAATAACGATTGGATCATAAGTCGGGTATGAAATTAGGTGTTTGAGGGGCTAAAGAGGGTTTAACGGGTTGGAACGACTAAGATGGATTGTGGTGGCTTATTTACATATCAGATCTGGGTTAGAGTGTGATTGTTAATTTTGACCAATAATCAATTGCCACGTCATATATAACAAAAAGACAATTATTCAGTAAAGGTCCGTGAGAAATAAGGGCATGAATGAGCCAGATTTTTAATGGTAAGGACAGGTTTTACAAAATAGGTGGACGAATGGTATTTTTAAACCCACAAGAGTAGGTTAGGGGCAATTTTGGCCCTTTTCTATTTTAATTAGGTTATAGCAAAATTGGAGGGAAGTTGACGGTAAATTATGGAAGGGAAGGTAAAACGTGTAGACCTGAGGGTTCGGCAAGAAAAATTGTAGGGTTAGGGGAAACAGGCCAACAATGACCCCGTCTTAAGATAAGCTATACCAATAAAATATTAAGCAAAAATTAGTAATATAATCTTTGCATTGAATGAATGAGTAAATGCATAACATTCCTCTTCTATACAATATGTATATTCTCTTTGTCATCGATGTTTCTTTTCGAATACAATCATTCATTATAAAAGTCAAGTTTTTTATGGAATCAATTTTTATGTTATATTATAATATATGTTCTTTATAATAGCACTTCACTATAATAGCCAAAAAAATCTGAAACAAATGAGGCTGTTTTATAGAGGTTTGATTGTACTAGATATGCAAGCAAAAACCTATCCAACCAAAAATACAAGAAATATCTCATCTTTAAAAGCTAATACTATCATCTAATCTTAGCGATTCAAGATGAGTTTAGTGCGTTGTGTCAAATTAAAACTCAATAAAAAACGAGAATCGTTCGTGCTACTTTTACATTACTCCATGTTAGCAGCCTATAAAAAACAAGATAAAGTTACTTCTACCTAATCAGACCCCTCCCTATATACCTTCATTAATATTAGGCTTATTAGTAAAAAGATTAGGCAGATAGTTCATTAAGGGAATGGAATTGATGAAACAGAAAAGGTTAGGAAGGGAACTGGTGAAACTGGAAAAGTTTACTTTCACTCCCTATATATATATTGGATGAAGAACATGTGTTAGTAAAATTCATATACTACCCCCATTTTTGCTAAAAAACAGACCGAACGCCTTTGAGTTATTAGCTCATTGTTATTAATATAAGTAAACATGGCTTCATCCATGGATAAAATTGTTATATCCAATGAAGGGGAAAATTCAATGATGAAGGCAATGCATCTTCCTACTGGTTTATTCCTTAACATGGTTTTGAAAGCTGTCATAGAACTTGGCTTGTTTGAGATCATAGCAAAAGCAAATAGTCAATTATCCTCCTATGATATTGCATCTCAACTTCCCACAAAAAACCCTAAAGCCCCACTTGTTCTTGAAAGGATTCTAAGCTTTCTTGCTAGCCAATCTTTTCTCACTTCCAACATTTCCAAGGATGATGATGGAAAAATTCACACATCATACAATTTGACACCTTTGAGCAAGAGTTTAATATCCGATAAAGACGGATCATCTTTTGCTTCCTTTTTACTTTTGGCTACTGATCGAGTAGCTGTTAATTCCTAGTACAATTTAATATTTTCTCATATTTAGTTCATTGAGTATAACTTTTATACACTAACGTATAAGAATTTTGTACCATCAATTCACATACTTGCTACAAGAAGACAAAATAAATTGATTGTGTAAAGTTTTTGTATATTGTTAGTCTATTTAAGTTAAATCCTTGTTTTATTTGTGATTCGAGATCTATGTTGATTGGATATATTTTGACTTCTTGTTAAGGATTCATTTGAAAGATGCAATTCTAGAGGGTAAAATACCATTCAACAAGGCTCACGGAATGCATAAATTTGGATACCATGGAAAAGATAGTAGATTCAATATGGTGTTCAATAAAGCTATGCAAAACATCTCTTCCATTGAAATGAAGAGAATTCTTGAGTCTTACACTGGCTTCCAAGGAGTAAAAGAGGTCATAGATGTGGGAGGTGGACTTGGGGTATCATTAGCTTCTATAATTTCCAAGTATCCTAATATCAAGGGTATTAATTTTGACCTACCCCATGTCATTAACCATGCAGGTAATTTATTTCCCTTAATTACTCAGGGCTTTTTTCACTTTTAGCTCGCACCAGACTCTATTTATATTTGATAGCAGAAAAAGTGTATAAAAATTGTATAATTTTTGTATATAACATACAGAATGTATATATATACAAAAAATATATATTTTTCGGCTATTATTTTGAGAGTGACTATACAGTGTTATTTTCCCAATTACTTACTGTCACGACCCAAAATCCTAACCTTTCGTGATGGCGCCCATCTCGATACTAGGCAAGCCGATAACCTCAATAAACTACAATTTCTTTTAAATTTGAAAATATAATATTTAAACACAATCCACAAGTCTCACAAATACCGATATAACCACTCCCAAAATTTGGTGTCACTTAGTACATAAGCATCTATACATTACAAGTCTGGAAAATATAGTCTATAATAATATGAGACCAAATACAATAAATAAAAGGATAGGGAAGGAGAGACAAGGTCTGCGAAATATGACAGCTACCTCTGAATCTCCGAAAAATTAACTGTGCAAAAAAATCAACACCTACCGTATCCGGGATTACCTGGATCTGCACACGAGGTGCAGGGTGTAGTATGAGTATAACCAACTCAGTAAGTAACAATAATAAATAAAGAACTGAAAGTAGTGATGAGTTTCTCAACTAAGTCCAAATATATTACTTTCCAATATAAAAGAGTAGGCATGCACTCAAGTTCGACATTTAAGATTTCACTAAAATTTCATATCAAGTTTGACCGAAATAGAAAATAATATTTTTCCGAAATTTTTAAAATAGTGATATATGACAGCTGAAATGCAGCAAATAATGAAATCAATGCATCCTCTCAGAGTAACAGTCACTCAGTCCTCCCATTCACTCCAACCTCACAGTCACTCTTTCCTCACAGTCACTCATCACTCGGCACTCGACACTCGCACTCAGTACGTACCTGCGCTCACTGGGGGTGTGTACAGACTCCGAAGGGGCTCCTTCAGCCCAAGCGCTATATCAAGCCAATCATGGCATAAATCAATAAAAACATGTTGCGGCATGCATCCCGATCCATAAATATCATCACAATTAGGCCCCCGGCCTTACTCAGTCATCAACCTCTCCAGTCTCTCGGGCTCTCAGAAATCATGATAATTAGCCCGAAATTGAGACTGAGATATGTTATGATATGAATAAACATAACTGAGTGTGAAATTACAATTTGAACATATAATTCAACCATAGAAATGACCCCAATGGGTACCAATAATAACAACATATATCTAAGCATGATTTTTAATACGAGTCTTAGCTCGATTTTCCCTAACACGTAGAGAATGTACGGATATTAACAGATAATTCAACAAAACAGTCCCATGGAATTTGACCAAGTTATAATTTCTACGGTGCACACCCACACGCCCGTTACCTAGCATGTGCGTCACCTCAAAACCAATCACATAACACATATTCCGGGGTTTCATACCCTCAGGACCAAATTTAAAACTGTTACTTACCTCAAACTGTGAAATTCTTATTCTGCTAAGCCTTTGCCTCGTTAATTGGCCTTCAAATGCCTCGAATATAGCCACAAATAATTCGATTTAGTCAATAAAATTTATTGGAATTAATTCCATAAGAAAATGCTAATTTTCCATAAAAATCCGAAATTTAGCTAAAAAATCGCTCGTGGGGTCCACGTCTCGGAACTTGACAAAAGTTACAAAATCCGAAAGCCAATTCAACCACGAGTCTAACCATATCAATTTTATAAAAACCCGACCTCAACTCGACCCTCAAATCTTCAATTTAAACCAAGAGGGTTTTCTAAATTTCCAACTTAATTCACCCATTAAATGATAAAAACAACCATAGATTCGAGTAATTTAACCAATATTGAGTTAAGAACACTTACACCGTTATTTTCTCTGAAAATCTCCCAAATATTGCTTCAATCCGAGCTCCAAATCGGTAAAAATAAAAAATGGGACGAAGTCCTATTTTCAGAACTTAAACTCTCTGCCCAGTCATTTGCTCTACGCGATCGCGGACAAACACACGCGATCGCAAAGCACAATTTTTTACTGCCCAGAAAAGCCCCTACGCGATAGCGGTTGTCTTCACGCGATCACGATGCATAGGTTCCCAGCTCTACGCTTAGAGCAAACGCGTGGCCCAGCTTCCTCTCAAGTTCCCCTATGCGAACGCGGCATCTCCCACCCGTTCGCATAGCACAGACTGGTCCAACATACGCGATCGCGGTTGACCTCACACGAATCGCGAAGAACAAAATCAACACTGCCTCAACAAGCCTATGCGATCGCGGACCTTCTCACGCGATCGTATAGAAGGAAACTACTGACAGAAAACCAGCATTCTTTAGCAGTTTACCAAGTCCAAATTTCGATCCGTTAAGCATCCGAAACTCACCCGAGGCCCCCGGAACCTCAACTAAATACACCAACAAGTCCTAAAACCTCATACGAACTTAGTTGAAACCTCAAATTACATCCAACAATGCTAAAATCACAAATTGCACACGGATTCAAGCCTAATGAACTTTGAAATTTCTAAATTCTACAAATGACGCCGAAACCTATCAAATTACGTCCGATTGACCTCATATTTTGCACACAAGTCATAAATGACATAACGGATCTAATCAAATTTCCAGAATCAGATTCCAACCCCGATATCAAAAAGTCAACCCCTAGTCAAACTTTTCAAAAATTTAACTTTCGCCATTTCATACCTAATTCCTCTACCGACCTCCAAATAATTTTTCGGACACGCTCCTAAGTCCAAAATCACCATACGAATCTATTGAAATTATCAAAATTCAAATATGAGGTTGTTTACACATAAGTTCACATCCGATCAACTTTTTTAAATTAAATTTTTAATTATGAGACTAAGTGTCTTATTTCACTCTAAATTCCTTCCGGACCCGAACTAACTAACCCGGTAAGTCATAAAATAACTGTAAAGTATAAAATGAGCAGTAAATAGGAGAACAGGGTTATAATAATCAAAATGCCGGCCGGATCGTTACACTTACTAATCATATTAATTGAATAGGGATCATATTTTTGAACTAATTATCTACTTGTTAGTCCCAAACAACCCGTTTATATTTAAATATTAAAGCTGTATTTGATTGATATTGAAAGATCAAATTAAGCTTCAACTCTTGCTTGTTGTATTAGGCATAGAGCATGTTGGAGGAGATATGTTTAAGAGCGTTCCTAAAGGGGAGGTAATCATTCTCAAGGTCAGTATTCTTTGTCATATTCATATGGAGATTTAACTTATATACACCGGTATTGTAAAGATTCTTTTATATTAGTTGTGTAGTTTAATCTTCGATAATAACTTAGCTGTCATTTTTACCAAGTTACTATTTAATACATATCATAAAAATTTACTTGTAATTTTCTTATAAGTGACCTATGTAAATATTTTTTGCATCATCAGGTTAAGTCTTTTTGTGACAAACATAATCTAATAACCAAGAAAATAAATAGAAGCAAATTACAAAATTATATTGATAATGGAATTTTTTTTTATACTGTCAATGTATATGTTGCAGGCGATACTTCATGATTGGGATGATGACCATTGCCTGAAAATTTTGAAGAATTGTTGGGGAGCTTTACCAGAAAATGGTAAGGTTGTGGTAATAGAACAAATACAGCTAGAATATCCAGAGACTAATCTTCTCTCTAAGCATTCATTTGGTACTGATATGTTAATGATTACTGTGTTTAATGGAGGGAAAGAAAGAACAAAGCAAGAATTTGAAGCTTTAGCAAAAGAAGCTGGATTTTCTGCTCTCAAAATTGCATGTCGTGCATATTATTGTTGGGTCATGGAATTGTACAAATGTTAAGTTATTATACTTAGTCGGAGGCGGAGCCGGGATTTGAAGTTACTAGAATAGGGATTTTAGCATTTTTATGTTACTGCCTACTGGGTTCTAAAGTCTTCTTTTGTACCTATTCAATGGATTTCTTAAGACAAAAATATGATTTGTACTAAAGCTACACGGTTCGGTCTAACCCCTTAACAGCTCTTGCTCCGCCCTGTCTTAATAATGGATTTAGAATTTCTGCTGTAATAAGTCTTGATAGAACAAAAGGTTGGTCTATGTATTTGCTGTATTATTATATTATGATGTTAAAAGTATAACATGAGTTCCTTTAAGTTCCTAATTGAATAAAGAGAATCCTAATAACTTGGATTTGTTTTTATTATTATCTTTTACTTGTTGTAGTTTAAAAGAAAATATTTTTGTTGGTTGGAGTGTGAAAATATATATCTCTTTAAAAAGTACTCACTATTTATTACACATTGATAAACTTTTTTGTTTTAAAATTTTGTTTATTAATCAGTAGGGGAAGGGAAATGAGGGAGGGAGTAATACGATCCAGAATCAAACCTCCATCAACAAAGTAAAAGTTTAGGTTGCCAATCAACTAACGATACTAAGATTCCCCTTAAAAGATTTGATAATAACGTCATCAAATTGGATAGTTTTTTCATGAAAATTTTTGAGTGTTAAAGATTGATAATAATGTCTAGATGTTGACTTAAGTAATGATATGGAGTTAGAAGTTTAAATAATTGAAAGAAAAATAACTTCCGCCCAAAAGTGAGGGACTTTAATATATTGGACTACTAAAGTTAGGGGTGTACATGGACCGGGTTGGTTCGATTTTTACCAAAACTAAACCAAACCAACTATATCGGTTTGGATTTGTTCGATTTTGTCGGGTTTTATTGTTACATGAATATTATTTCAATCTTAATTTGTTAAATTTTTGATAAATAAATGTATGTTTAGTAAAAATTAAAAAACAAATGACAAACATATGATCTATTAAGGTATTCTGAAGAATTTTCTTAATAACACATGATAGTTTTCATTTTAGTCGCATCTGATAATAATTTTTCGTTGATGTACACTTTCAAAGTTAATCGAATTTAATAATTAAACATAAAAATTAAGATGATACCTAAATAACGATATTTTTTATTTAATTTTAAATTACCGAAATACTATGCCAAATCAGGGGCGGATCCACCCTTTAGGATGGGGGTGGTATGGCACCCGCTATGTTGATAAAATTATCATACATTTATGATGAAATTTTCTTAAACTAGGTTAAATATTTGATCCTGCCACCCCAATTGCAAACTAGTAAAGATGTCATGTGTCACGGCCCAAAATTTTCTCCGTAAAACGTCGTGACGACACCTAGTCTCTACGACTAGGTAAGACTATCAAATTGCGGAAATAACAAAAATGAAAGTAAAACTTAACAACTAACTGCAACAGATAACCAAATAACAGGTAACAATGCCACTCGACATATACAATAACCAACACTCTAGAAATACACAATATTCCCAAACCCCGGAACATCATAAGTCACAAGCTACAGAAGGAAACTAGTATCTCTATACACCAAAGTATAATAAAAGAAGTACAGAAGGTAATTGACATAGGGGAGAATAGAGGGGGACTCCGAGGTTTGCGGACGCGGAAGATGTATCTTGAAGTCTCCGTACAGCAGCAAAACACTCTCAGCTAATAGCGGGGCTGATAAGAAGCACCTGGATTTGCACACCAAACATGTGCAGAAGAGTAGCATGAGTACACCACAATGGAACCCAGTAAGTGCCAAACCTAACCTCCGTAGAGTAGTGACGAGGTCAGGTCAGGGACCACTAGTATATAGTAAATAAAGCAAGAGAATGAAGTAATATAATAAGAGACTGGAATTTAACAAAAAGGAAAACATAGCAAAGTAGCAGTACAAAACACAGGGTTAAGCAGCAGGGGATCTCTCGAGATACAGTCTCGTAGTCCCAAAGTAAATATACAAAGAGATCTCCCGAGGGACCGCCTCGTAGTCTCAAAAGTAAATGTGCAGGGAGAACTCCTGAGGTACCGCCTCATAGTCTCAAAAGTAAGTATGCAGGGAGAACTCTTGAGGTACCGCCTCGTAGTCTCAAAAGTAAATATGCAGGGAGAACTCCTGAGGTACCGCCTCATAGTCTCAAAAGTAAATATGCAGGAGAACTCCCGAGGTACCGCCTCATAGTCTTAAAAGTAAATACACAGCTCAAACCGATAAGTAGAACAGTTAACAGCAAGAATTCTATAGTTAAGACTGATAAAGATCAAGGAAAAGCAGGAAAATCAACTAGACATGCTGCACAAAGTTCAAATAAACAGTTAAGGCACGTAGATATGTGATATTAGACTAAACAGGATAACTACACATGCTGGTATAACTCAATTAAGATGAAAACATGTTACTACTAAGTAAAAAATCGGGTTTTATAACAATTAGCCCGTGTACGTACTCGTCACCTCACGTACACAACGCTCACATATCACAACAATACCAAATCCTAAGGGAATTTCTCTCACACAAGGTTAGGCAAGTTACTTACCTCGAACCAAGCTTAATTAATCCGTAAGAATGCCTTTTCCTCGATTATCCGACTCTGAATGGCCCAAATCTAGCCAAACACAATTACATATCATAAATACAACTATAATAGACTAATCTAATTAATGAAATCAAGACTTTAACAAGAAATTCGAAAATCATCCTAAAAAGCCTCCCCTGGCCCACGACTCAGAATCGGGTAAAAGTCACAAAATATGAACACTCATTCACTCACGAGTTCACTCGTACCAAGATTATCCAAATCCGATATCAAAATTCCAATCAAAACTCAAAACCTTAGTTAAAGAACTTCTCCCATTTTCCCTAGATTTCTCAACCAAACTCCTTAATTAGATGATGAAATCAACTATAGATTAGTGGAATATAACCATAAACGAGTTAAGAATCGTTACCCCAAATTCTCTCAAAGTCCCAAAATTGAAAATGGGATAAAACTCTCGAACTTGGCCCTTTTCTGTCCAGTGATTTCGCTTCTGCGGACCTTCAGTCGCACCTGCGACGCCGTACCTGGGTAAATTCCATCGCAAGTGCGGAATGACTTAAGAGGGTTGGGTCCGCTTCTACGATGAGGGGGGCCGCACCTGCGAGTGCACACCTGCGGACATTTGTCCGCTTCTGCGAACTCCCCACTCAGCTCGCCTTCCGCTTCTGCGATCCCTTCTCCACAGGAGCGGCTCCACTTTTGCGGTCCTAGTCTCGCACCTGTGCCCACAGGCCAGGCTTCTCCAAACTGCACCTGCCCTCCTCCTTCCGCACGTGCGTGTCCGCACCTGCGGTCATCCCACCGCAGGTGTGATTACACCAGAAGCTTGAAAGCTTCAGCAACTCACACAAGTCCAATTTCGATCCGTTAAGCATCCGAAATCAACCCGAGGCCCCCAGGACCTCAACCAAACATACCAACAAGTCCTAAAATACCATACGAACTTAGTCGAGCCCTCAAATCACATCAAACAACGCTAAAAATACGAATTACCCTCCAATTCAAACTTAATGAACTTTGAAACTTCAAACTTCTAAAATCGATGCCAAAACCTATCAAACCATGTCCGATTAACCTCAGATTTTGCACACAAGTCATAATTGACATTACAAACCTGCTCCAACTTCTGGAATCGGAATCTGACGCCGACATAAAAAAGTCCACTTCCGGTCAAACTTCCCAAAAATTCAACTTTCGCTATTTCAATGCTAATTCAGCTACAGACCTCCAAAACACGATCCAGACAGGCTCCTAAGTTGAAAATCACCTAACGGAGCTAACTGAATCGATGAAACTCCATTCCGGAGTCATCTTCACACAGTTCCAACTAAGGTCAAAATCCTAGAACTTAAACTTCTGTTTTAAGGAGTAAGTGTCCCTAACCAATCCGAAACCACAAACATAACCTCCCAGCAAGTCACATAAGCAGAAAAAGATACGGGGGAAGCAGTAAATAGGGGATCAGGGCTATTACTCTCAAAACAACCGGTAGGGTCGTTACATCCTCCCCCTTTTAAAACAACCATTCGTCTTGGAACGAGTATAGAGATATACCTGAAGTGGTGAAAAGATGAGGATAGCGGCTGCACATATCATGCTCGGTCTCCCAAGTCGCCTCCTCGACCAGCTGACCCCTCCACTGGACCTCCACGGAAGCAATGTTCTTTGACCTCAGCTTTCGAAACTGCCTATCCAAAATAGCCACCGGCTCCTCAACATAAGATAAATCCTTATCCAACTGGACTGAGCTGAAATCCAACACATGAGACGGATCGTCGTGATAGTTCCGGAGCATAGAAATATGGAATACTGGATGAACGACAGAGAGACTAGGTGGTAGTGCAAGTTTGTAAGCCACTCTTCAACCCTTTCAAGAATCTCGAAAGGCCCGCTATACCTAGGGCTCAACTTACCCTTCTTCCCGAACCTTATAATAACCTTCATGGGCAAAACCCGGAGCAAGACCCGTTCCCCACCCATGAATGCAACATCGCGAATCCTCCGATCTGCATAACTCTTCTGTCTGGACTTGGCTGTGCGAAGTCGATCTTGAATTACCTTAACCTTCTCCAAGAGCATCCTGAACCAAGTTTATACCCAATAATTTAGCCTCGCATGCCTCGAACCAACCAACTGGAGACCGGCATCGCCGCCTATATAAGGCCTCATACGGTGGCAAAAACTGGTCCCAAACACCCCCAAAATCTATCACACAAGCACGAAGCATATCCTCCAGTATATGAATAGTGTGCCCGGACTGTCCATCTGTCTGAGGGAGAAATGCTGTGCTCAACACAACCCGAGTACCCAACTCCTATTGTACAGCCCTCCAGAACTGTGATGTAAATTGCTTACCCCGGTCAGAGATGATAGACACTGGTACGCCATGAAGCCTGACAATCTCGCGGATATAAATTCGAGCCAACTGCTTGGAAGAATAGGAAGTCATCACAGGAATAAAATGAGCTGACTTGGCTAGCTTATCCACAATCACCCAAATTGCATCAAACTTTCGCCGAGTCCTTGGAAGCCCAACAACGAAATCCATAGTGATCCGCTCCCATTTCTACTCCGAAATCTCTAGCTTCTGAAGCAATCCACCTGGTCGTTGATGCTCATACTTCACTTGTTGGTAATTTAGACACCGAGCTACATATCCCACTATGTCTGATGGTAGGCTATAACTATGTATTTTGGCCACTAATTCGCTGTACTTTACTGATGTTTGAGCGTTAAATGGTAGTAAATTGCTCTGACTGAGTACTTTATGCTTTCCAGGAGCAATTCCGGGCTACAATGAGGTTAGAGAGCATTTTTGAGCTAATATGGAGCGTTGAAGGCCAAGTAAAAACTTATGGAGTAGATTAGGAGTTCATTCGAGGATCAAAGGAGGTTAGCACACTTAAAAAGAAGAACAAAGAAGAGTGCATAAAATTGCCCAGGTGCGCGGCCGCGCACGTCCTTCCGAGAAAAGTTTCCCATGGCTAAAATTAGAATTTCGGGGACGACTTTCCTTGACCTATATGAAGCCCAGATCGTCTAAAAAGAGGGTATCTTGGATTTTAGGAGAACTTTTGAGGGAGAAGAAGTACGGAAGCAATGGGAAAGCGAGATACTTGATCCAATTCACTCAATACGAAATTTTGGTTGAATTTGGGAATTGTAATGTCTTCTTGTTCTTCTAATACTCTTGTTTTGAATACTTTCTTCGTAATGGAGTAATTTTCCTCATGGTTGTTGATGGATGTTGTGAATTGATTATTGTTTTGGGTTTTATTCTATGTTAATTACTCAACCTTACTGAATGAGTTATTAATTAAATTGTAAGGTTTATTGTAGTTTTACTTTAATCGAAAGAGAAGTTTGCTGCTATTTGCTTTGTACCATCTTAATTGGGTTGATTTTACGCCTCTTCTAGGAAATCGAAAGAGCTTAAGGAGGTATCGATTTACCCAGTTCAGGAGAATAACTGAGAGATGTTCTTCGAAAGATCATTCATTCACTAATGTAGTGCATATATTCATAGGAATTGTCATTAGGTTAGCTAAAGGAATCAAATTTATTCGGAAGAAGAATTGGAATCCTTGAAGTAGCCTGATCATCAATTGAAATCGAATGAATCAATAGAAGTTAAGATTGAATTTAGCACAGAGTACCCAGAACAATAGTTGATCACATATCTTGTCATCGCCTTTGCCTCTCTCATTGATATTCCTTTGTTATTACTAATCATTCGGGTATCACCAGTTTCTTATAGCTGATAATCTTAGTTTATTTGTAGTTAATAATAAAATAAATCAAAAAGTATATTATCCTGGATAGTGTTAAGCTTAAGAATTAATAGAACATTATTGAAACCAATCCATATGAAAACGATTTAATACTAACTATCTTTGACTAGCGAGCCTACGTTTTGTACACCGGTTTCGCGCTCGTCAAATTTTGGCGTCGTTGCCGGGGATTGGCTATTAATAGTGTTTAAATTAGTTTTCAGTGTTAATCCAGGAACTACTTTATTTTATTTTCCTTTTTTACACTCTTTTCATCTGTGTGCAGGCATCATGTTAAGTTCAACGGTGTATGACTCGATCCTCTTCAAAGGACTTGGTGCCATACGACCCAGAGTTAGAAAAACACCTGAGGCAGTTGAAAAGAGAGAAATGAATGAGTGGATTGTTGTTGGGTCAGCCTTCAATTCAAGATAAAACGGTGAACAACGAAGAGATAGTAGACCTAGCTGCCAGAGAGGCGGCTCAGCAACAGGAAGCACGGTTAGCGGCTGAAAAGGCCCGCAGACTTGCTGATGAAATGGTTGATGGGGATCGAAGACTCAATCCCAACCGAATTATTGAGGATGCATTTGAAAATGTAGGTCCTAGGATTGGGAGATCACCGGGAGATTACGCTAGACCGGTGCACAACCAACAACAGTCTATTATGAGGCCCCCACCCATCGATCCCAACAATTTTGAACTCAAACAGGGAGTCATCCAGACCATTTAGAAATATTTGCATTTTCAGAGGCAAACCCAATGAATATCCTACCAACCATCTGATGGACTTTGATAAAATTATGAACACATTCCACTACAATAGAGCATCACATGATGCTATATACCTCAGAGCATTCCCGTTCTCGCTGAAGGATGATGCAAACTAGTGGCTGAGAAGTTTGCCTACAAGGTCAATTCGTACGTGGGAGGAGATGACTACCAAGTTTCTGGAAAAATATTTCTTAGCTGCTATGACTAGAAATATGAGGAAGGAGATTCACAATTTCAGCCAAGGCAAAGGAGAGACAATGCTCGAAGCATGAGAAATATTTAAGGAGATGCTGCGGAGGTGACCTTACAACGGAATGGAGCAATGGATGCAATTTCAGGACTTTTGGGACAGTTTAAACCCGTCATCAAGGAGATTTCCAAATAGTGCAGTTGCAGGCCCTCTAATGAAGAAAACCCCGGAAGAGATTGTTACTCTCTTGAATGAACTATCTGAAGATGCAGATCAATGATCACCAAGGGGATCGGAGAAAATCAGCAGGGGTGCACCAAGTAGAATCGTCTGTAGCAATGCAGGCCCAAATTACAGCAATGGCTAAGGACATCAAGCAATTGACTATGGCTCAGGTGCAAACTCAACCATAGGTGGGTTGTGACATCTGTGGGACGGGACACCCTAACACGAGTGTCAAGCTATAGCTGAGGAGGTCAACGCTATGGGTAATTTTAATAGAGAAAACTACCAAGGTGGGAACAACTTTAATGCTATGGGTCAAAGACATCCAGATTTTTCGTGGAGTTCACCTAATGGGATCTTGAACTCATGGCAGCAAAATAATATTAGACCCCAAGGTCAGGGACCACCAGGTGTTCAGAACCAGCAGAGGCAACAATACCAGCCACCACAGCCAAATCAATCAAATATAGAAGATCTCATGAAGGCATTCATTAACAAAACAGATGAAAAATTCGAGACTCAGGGCACGACTATCAGGAACTTAGAAAGGCAAATGGGACAGATTGCAAATTGTTGTTTGAGAGGGCTCCTGGGACTCTCCCATATGACATTGAAAAGAACCCGAAGGAAACAATCAAAGTTGTATCTCTGAGAAGCGGAAAATTATTGACTGACCCAATAGTGAAGGCTAAATTGGAAGTGGTCAACAAGCAGACTGAGACACCAGCAGAGGAAAAGAATGAAGAGCAAAAGAGTTAGAATAGCAGGGTACAAAAAGAAATTGAAGAAAGTAGGCATATCCCAGCTCTACCGTTCCCTCAAAAGATGAAGCGGGAGAAACTTGACAAGTGTTTTGGGCGATTCTTGGAGATGATCAAACAACTTTATGTGAACATTCTTTTTATAGAGGTACTCACTCAGATGCCCGCTTATGCAAAGTTCTTGAAGGAAATCCTGTCTAGCAATAGAAAATTAGAGGAGACTACAGTGGTCAAGCTGAATGCCCACTACAGTGCCATATTTCAAAACAAAATTCCCCAAAAGTGTGGGGACCCAGGAAGCTTCATCATACCATGCTCGTTGGGGGGTGAAAATTTAGACAAGGCCCTCTGAGATTCAGGTGCGTCTATAAATCTAATGCCTCTATCTGTATTCAGGAAACTGGAAGGTGAACTTGGAGTGATCAAATCAATACCAGTGTCCCTACAACTGGCCGACCAGACCACCATTCTACCTAAGGAGGTGCCTTTAATTCTAGGGAGGCCATTTTTGTGTACAGGTAGAGCCATCCTTGATATTTATGAGGGGCAGCTTATGCTTAGAGTGGGTACTGAGAAAGTGGTGTTCCAGATGAAGAGAATGATGAAATACCCCAGTGATGAGGTGTCTTCCTACTCGTGTTTCAAGCTAGATGTCATTGGGGAGTTGGCTGATAAGTATAAGTTTGACAAGCTTATGGGGGATACTCTAGCGAGATGTATTACTCAGTCTAGTACAGTAGATGATGAAGATCCAGAAATAAAGAAAGAGGCTGAAGCTCTTGAAACTGAGGATCAAGTGGTTGACGAGGATGAACTAAAAGAGGAGGCTTCTAAGCCCAATGTGGAAATGAAAGTCCTCCCCACGCACTTGAAATATGCTTTTCTCAAAACTAACAATTTTCCTGTGATTATTTCTGCTGATTTGATAGGTACAGATGAGAAAAAATTGGTGGAGCTACTATCAAAGCACAAGAAGGCCATTGGTTGGAGCATAGATGACATTCAAGGAATCAGTCCAGCCATATGCATGCACAAAATTCTATTGGAAGAAAATAGTAAGCCAGTGGTGCAGCCTTAACGCAAGCTGAACAAAATTCTGGAGGAGGTAGTGCATAAGGAGACCATCAAATTGCTAGATAGGGGAGTGATTTTTCCCATCTCTAATAGCTAGTGGACTAGTCCAGTGCAAGTTGTACCTAAAAAATGGGCATGACAGTGGTGAAAAATGAAGATAATTAATTGATCCCCACAAGAACAGTCACCAGTTGGGGAATGTGCATTGATTATAGAAGGATGAATGATGCAACAAGGAAAGACCATTTTCTACTCCCTTTTATTGATCAAATGCTCGAGAAGGTGGCTGGACACGGATGCTGCTGCTTCCTGGATGGGTATTCAGGCTACAATTAGATACCTATTGCCCCAAAAGATGTTGAGAAGACCACAGTCACTTGCCCGTCAGGTATTTTTGCTTACAGGAGGATGCCGTTTAGGCTATTTAATACGCCTGCCACTTTTCAGAGGTGCATGATGTCTATATTCTATGATTTAAACGGGAAGTGTCTAGAGGTGTTCATGGATGATTTCACCCTTTTTAGTGATGACTTTGAGGATTGTTTGATGAATTTGAAGCTCATGCTTGAACGTTGTGAAGCCACTCACTTGGTTCTTAACTGGAAGAAGTTTCACTTCATGGTAAAGGAGGGAATTGTCCTGGGCCACGAGGTAACTGCACATGGAATTGAGGTTGACAAAGCTAAGTTGGATTTTATTGCTAGGCTCCCTTCCCCGACTTCGGTGAAGAGCATAAGAAGCTTCTTAGGACATGTGGGTTCTATATGAGGTTTATAAAAAAAAATTCCAACATTACCAAGACGTTGACACAATTGCTAGCGAAGGATGCCAAGTTTATTTTTAATGTGGGGTGCTTAAGAGCATTCGAATTGATAAAGGAAAAGCTTGTGAGTGCTCTTATTATGGTGACACCTGATTGGAGCCAACCATTTGAGATAATGTGTGATGCGAGTGATGTAGCTGTGGGAGCGGTTCTGGGGAAACGGAGAGATAAAATGTTTAGGCCCATCTACTATGCAAGCAGGACATTGAATGATGCTCAAGTCAATCATGCCACTACTGAGAAGGGGGTTTTTGTTATGATCTTTTCTTTTGACAAGTTTAGATCATACCTGGTGGGAAGCAAGGTGATTTTACACACTGATCACTCAGCATTGAAATACCTGGTGAGTAAGAAGGAATCCAAGCCGCGTCTGGTACGGTGGGTGTTGTTGCTCCAAGAGTTTGACTTGGAAATAAAATATAGGAAGGGCATAGAAAATCAAGTCGCAGATCATCTATCTCGGCTTGAGAAACCTCCAGTTGAAACAGTCAAAATAAGGGAAGAGTTCCCTGATGAGCAGATTTTTTCCATAGCAGCGGTCTCCGAAAGGCCGCCTTGGTATGCGGATATAGCCAACTTTTTGGCTAGTGGATGGTTACCCCGTGACCTCACTCGTGATCAATGAAGGAAGCTTCAAGGTGATGTAAAATGTTACTTTTGGATGACCCTTTCTTGTTTAAACTGTGTGCAGATGGAGTGATTCGAAAATGTGTGCCTGAAGGAGAAATGGCAAGTATTCTGTCGCATTGCCATGATGGAGCAGCTGGAGGTCACTATGGTGGCAATTGCACTGCAACAAAGGTCATGGAAGTCGGGTTCTTTTGGCCTACTATGTACAAAGATACAAGGGTGTATGTAGCTGCATGTGACAAGTGTCAGAGAATAGGTGATTACAGGTTGGAGTAGATGAATGAATTGTAAGAGTTCAGACTGGACGCGTATGAAAGTGTGCGGATCTTCAAGGAAAAGACTAAAAGGTGGCATGATCGTCTGACTAAGCCAAAGGAGTTTCATGAAGGGAATAGAGTCTTACTGTACAATAGTAGACGGGACCATATATGGTGAAACATGTATCACCATACGGGGCAATTGAGATCCAGAACAAAGATGGAACAGAAAGTTTCAAAGTAAATGGGCACAGACTAAACCCGTATCTTGTTGGAGGTTTTGCGCAGCAATCCTCGAGCATCAAAATCAACTGAGAATGCCCGTTGAGTCAAGCTGACGACTATAACTCTGAACTACCTCTAACCCTTCTGCTAGTTAGATTTTCTTTTCTTTTTACTTCACATTTCTTCACAGCATAGAAAAGATAGAAATTAGTGTATACTATATTGTAGTTTTACTTTTCAAAAAAAAAAACGTGCGCGGCCGCGCATGGACCGCATACCTGACCGCGCATTTTCAGACCTTCACAACCAAACGTGTGTGGCCGCGCATCGACCGTGCATCTGGACGAGCATTTTTGGCCCCTCACTGCCACACATGCGCGTCCGTGCACCAACCGCGCACCGACCACGCACTGGTAACCTGTTTTGTGTGTTATTTTTTTTTTTCTTCTTTTTTCCCTTTAGAAATCCCGACCCCCCCTTCTTCTTAACCTAACTTATAACCCCCCCCCCCCTTCCCCCTTCCTAAACAACCCAAATTTCAAAATCCCACCCTTTCCCCTTCTTCTCAACAACCCCAACCATACCCCCTTCTCTCATCTCTTATGTTCCATAGATCCCCACCATCAATTGACAGTGCTTTCCTTCCTCTTCTCCCTAACCCAAATCCTCACAAGTTTCCCTCAGGTAAGTGACATGTTTTTCCCCCTCTTAATTTAGTTTATTTTCTTTTCTTTTTCTTGAATTGTAGTATATTTTTGTTAGTTCTTTCTTTATAGTTATACTTGTTCTTGTGTTGGGGTGATAGTTGCACTATGATGGGTTAGGTGTGACATTGGTGTATCTTTCGTCGAATTGGGGTTATAACATTGTTGTTTGCGTGTTCGGGAGGACTGTGTATATCAGGTGTTTGTGTAAATGCCCCAAAGAGTTTGAGAATGTAATTTTGTGACCAAGTGTGCTGGTGAAGTCTGAGTAACCTCTCTTGGTCCATCAATCGTGCTTTTAGCTGATATTGGTATTTGTTACAGGTATAATGACTACATCTAAGAAACAAAGAACCACGGGTGCTTCCTCCAGTAGTCACGCTGGCTCGTCCCGGCCGCGAGTTTCTGCCAATGCTCGTCCATTTGATAATAACAAGTTCGTATCCAGTGCCGCCCAGGAATGCTTTTGTAAAAAGGCACCCAAGAAACCCATACCGGAGAAGGGAATTGATATGGGGTCCCTCCAAAATGACTGCCCCAATATGTATCATGAATTCGTCAGGCGACGGCTGGGGATATATTTTGAAGAACTTGACGAAGCCAACTTAATGGTTGTTCGGAAGTTCTATGCGAACTGCCCGAAATAAGTTAACCATGTCTGCACGGTTTGAAAGAAGAGTGTGGACGCATCCATAGAGGTCATTCGGAGGGCCTACCATTTGCTAGTGTTTTGGGAAAATCCTGAAGTAGAAGACTACTATGACACATATAGCAGAGAACCACCCATGTGGAAATTATTTTTCAGAACACTTTGTGTGCCCAACAAGGAGGTAGTGTGGATTGCATCAGGGCGGAAGTTTCATTCGGCATCACTTAACTTTGAAGGGAAGTGTTGGCTCTACATTATGAATAGCCACTTGTTGCCTTCCTCAAATACCACTGAGGTGAATGGACCCCGGGCTGTACTGATCTGGTGTTTTATCAATGGCCATGATTTTGATATGGCTAAGGTTATTCATGGCGAGATGTTCATTCACTGTCATGTGCAAAGGTATGGGTTCTTATTTCCATACTTAATCACTCGGTTATGCCGTGAGGCACGTGTACCAGAATACAGGGACTTGGATAGGAAAGTAAAAAGGGAACAAATGTTTCGGGCTGATAAAGTAGTAATTGGGAAGGACTCTATTGGACCTGTTGAGGCAAATAGCGATAAGTCTGATGCACCAAAAGAGGGTAATGATGTGCAAGCTGAGGATGTGACTGCTTCACCCCCGTACGAGCAGGTTGTTGAGGGAACCTCAGTTGTCAGATGGGACACAAGAATGAGCGCCTTAGAGCAAGAAATGGCGGGGATGCATACTTCTATCACAGACTTGGGAGATCGAGTGGATGCCCTTGCTACACAAAATGCCAAGTCTGAAAGGAAGGTCATGGAATGGCTGCATGCACTTGGCCGGCTTGCCATCTAGACCCCGACACTGTCTCCGACACGAACTGACTCTATTAGGGAAGTTTTCTTTACCTTACATTTTTCTTTGTGTGACATGGGGACATGCCACCATTTAAAGCGTGGGGGGGGGGGGGGGGGGGATATGTTGTATATATGTAGTAATGTATATTAGTTTTAGTTTCTTTTGTTAGTTTGAGTAGTAGAGATTTAAAAACAAACATAAAAGCTTAAAAATTTCGACTTTTTGACTTTTTTCGACGATGGATATCGTTCGACGGGTTTTCTTGAGGGATTAAAATCGAAATAAAAATGCAAAAAGATTTTCTTGTGTAGTTAGTGTAATAATTCCCCCTTGGTTTTTCTTTGTGTCGCGGTTCTTTTTCAAGGGTTTCGTTTGAACCGAGTGTAGTTAGCTTTATTTTTTTAGAAGTAGGAACCCTTGTGCTATGGGTTGAAATGAAAACAAGGTCTCTTGACTTCATTATGCCTTGAGAATAGTGAGTGCTTTAGTGTGACACTTAGGCTCAGTTTTTGACTCTTGTATAAATGCCTTAAATTCTATGTTCTTAACTTTGCTTAACTGCTTTGAGTAGAGTGTCTTGATAATCCAATCTTGAGTGAGTCATGTGCCATGTGAGTGTGAGGTTTGTTGTATCCTGTGCATTGCATTTGATATTTAGAACTTGTCCCGTGTGTTTGCAAAGCGAAATAGTAGTTTTGTTCAGTCTAGGAAGTGATATAGGCATTTCTTTGTTGAGCCAGTGATATGCTTTTACCACCTAATTGTTATGTATCTTAGTTAACCCCTTTGAGCCTGTAATCCTGTTTTGTTGGCAACTATATTACAAGCCTTACCCTTTTTTGTTTGAATTGACTATCTATTTGAACCATTTACCTCCCATGAGAACTTAAAATTATTATGAACTTTGTAAAAGTTGAAGTGTGGGGTGGTTGGTTTGGCTTTTGAGTGGAACTAGTCAAATGAGGAGAAATGTGCAATGTTCTGAAAAAAGTAAGAGTCACCTGTATCGAAAAAAAAAGACAATTTTTTTTTAAAAAAAAAAGTTGTATTGTTGTGAAAATAGTGGTAACTCTTGATACAGATGAGATTAAATAGTTGGGTGTTAATGTATATTGATGTGAAGGTGGAGTTATGGTTTGACATAAGTATGGGGTTTCAACTGTTAAAGTATATGTATTAAAGTGCTTAGGGAGGTGTAGTCACTCTTATATCTAAATGTATCCTACCAAGCCCGCAGCCTACATTATAACCAGTTAAAAGTCCTACTTGATCCTTGACTGAATGAGCTCAATTAGTAGAGTAGTACACTACGAGCAAGCCTATAGTGCATCTTTTGTGGCGCATGAATGTCGTTTCTGAGAGTGAGTGAATTATTTCTATCTTGAGTTCCTAATTGTTCTTGAATTTTATTGATTGTGGAACTATTCTCTTTTGTTGTGGGAGGGCACTTGATTCATGAAGGAAAGGTAATTCTTGATCTCCGTGTTAGAGTAAGTGAGCAAGTTGTGAATAATGTGTGGTGCTTGTGAGTCAATTCTTGAGGTGAAGATGTTACTCTATTGTGCTTAGTATATTTTAAATATTCTTGGTGGGATGAGTTAGGAAAGTCGCTTAGTGAGGTTGCATCTATGTAAAGTGTGGTTTGATTGCTCAAGGACGAGTAATGGTTTAAGTGTGGGGTGTTGATGGTAGGCTATAACTATGTATTTTGTCCACTATTTGCACTCTAATTCGCTGCACTTTACTGATGTTTGAGCGTTAAATGGTAGTAAATTACTCTGACTGAGTACTTATGCTTTGCAGGAACAATTTCGGGCTACAATGAGGTTAGGGAGCGTTTTTGAGCTAATATAGAGCGTTGAAGGCCAAGTAAAAACTTATGGAGTAGATTGGGAGTTCGTTCGAGGATCAAAGGAGGTTAGCACACTTAAAAAGAAGAACGAAGAAGAGTGCAGAAAATTGCCCAGGTACACGGCCGCGCACGTCCTTCCGAGAAAAGTTTCCCCATGGCTAAAATTGTAATTCCGGGGGCGACTTTTCTTGACCTATATGAAGCCCAGATCATCTAAAAAGAGGGTATCTTGGATTTTAGGAGAATTGAGTACCCAGAACAATAGTTGATCACATACCTTGTCATCGCCCTTGCCTATCTCGTTGATATTCCTTTGTTATTACAAATGATTCGGGTATCACCAGCTTCTTATAGCTGATAATCTTAGTTTATTTGTAGTCAATAATAACATAAATCAGAAGGTTTATTATCCTTGATAGTGTTAAGCTGGAGAATTAATAGAACATTATTGAAACCAATCCCTGTGGAGACGGTTATTTAATACTATAGTATCTTTGACTAGCGAGCCTAAGTTTTGTACACTGGTTTTGCGCTCGTCAATGTCCTTCTTCATTCTCTTCCATTAGTAATGCTACCTCAAGTCCTGATACATCTTCGCGGCTCTCGGAGGAATGGATTATAGCAAACTGTGAGCCTCTTGGAGAATTAACTCATGCAACCCATCTACATTGGGCACACATAGCCTGCCCTGCATCCTCAATGCACCATCAACTCCAATAGTGACATCCTTAGCATCACAATGCTGAACCACGTCCTTAAGGAAAAGCAGATGGGGGTCATCATACTGACGCTCCCTGATACGATCATAAAGAGAAGACCAAGAGACCAAACAAGCCAATACTCGACTCGGCTCAGAAATATCCAATCTAACAAATTGGCTGGCTAAGGCCTGAATATCCAACGCCAATGGCCTCTCTGCTGGTAGATATGCTAAGCTCCCCAAACTCTCCGCCCGGTGACTCAAAGCATCAGCCACCACATTGGCCTTCCCAGGATGGTACAAAATGGTGATATCATAATCTTTAAGCAGCTCCAACCACCTCCGCTGACACAAGTTAAGATCTTTCTGTTTGAACAGATACTGCAAACTCCGGTGATCGGTGTAGATCTCACAAGGGACATCCGTACAAATAGTGCCGCCAAATCTTCAAGGCATGAACAATAGCTGTTAACTCCAGGTCATGGACGAGATAGTTCTTTTCATGCACCTTCAGCTGTCTGGACGCGTAGGCAATCACCCTACCGTCCTGCATCAACACCGCGCCGAGACCAATCCGCGACGCATCAAAATATACCGTATATGACCCCGAACCTGTAGGCAGTACCAATATTGAGGCTGTATTCAAAGCTGTCTTGAGCTTCTGAAAGCTCTTCTCACACTCCTCTGTCCACCTGAATGGAGCACCCTCCAGGGTCAGCTTGGTCATAGGTGTTGCAATAGATGAGAAACCCTCTACAAATCGACGGTAATACACCGCCAAACCAAGGAAATTCTGGATCTTCAAAGCTGAGGACGGTCTGGGCCAACTCTACACTGCTTCCACCTTCTTCGAATCCATCTTGATCCTATCACTCGATACTACATGACCCAAGAATGCCACTAAGTCTTGCCAAAACTCGCACTTTGAAAATTTTCATATAACTTCTTTTCTCTCAAGGTCTGAAGCACAGTCCTCATGTGCTGCTCATGATCCTCCCAAGTCCAGGAGTACACCAGAATTTCATCAATAAACACAATGACGAATGAGTCAAGATAGGGCTGGAACTCACTGTGCATCAAGTGCATAAATGCTGCTGGGGCATTGGTCAACCCAAATGACATCACAAGGTACTCGTAGTGAGCATACCAAGTCCTCAAAGCAGTATTCGGGATATCTGGCTCCCAAATTTTCAACTGATGATAGCCTGAATGTAAGTCAATCTTGGAAAACAATCTGGCACCCTGCAACTGATCAAGTAAGTCATCAATACGAGGCAATGGATATATGTTCTTCACTGTAACTTTGTTCAGCTGGCGATAATCAATGCACATATGTATAGAACCATCCTTCTTCTTCACAAACAAGACCGGAGCACCCCAAGGTGACACACTAGGCCGAATGAAGCCCTTATCAAGCAATTCCTATAACTGCTCCTTCAACTCAGGAAGAGTCATATGATATGGAGGAATAGAGATGGGCTGAGTGCCCGACAACAAATCAATGCCAAAATCAATATCTTTGTCGGGCGGCATGCCCGGAAGATTAGCTGGAAATACATCTGGAAAATCCCCCACTACTTGGACTGACTCAACTGTAAGGGTATCAATACTGACATCTCTCATATAAGCTAGATGCGCGTCACACCCCTCTTCAACCATTCGTTGAGCTTTAAGAAATGAAATAACTCTGCTGGGAGTATACTCTAAAATACCTCTCCACTCTAATCGTGGTAATCTTGGCATAGCCAACGTCACGGTCTTAGCGTAACAATCAAGAATAGCATAATAGAGAGACAACCAGTCCATGCCCAAAATAATATCAAAGTCTACCATACTGAGCAATAACAAATCAGCTCTGGTCTCAAAACCACTAAGAGCAACCAAACATGACTGATACACATGGTCAACAACAATGGAATCACCCACCGGTGTAGATACATAAATAGGAGAGCTCAAAGAATCACGAGATACGCCCAAATACGGGGAAAAATAAGATGACACATAGGAATAAGTGGAGCCTGGATAAAATAAAACCGACGCATCTCTACAACAGACTGGAACAATAGCTGTAATGACATAGTCGGAAGCAACTGCCTCTGTACAAGTAGGAAGAGCATAATATCTGGCTTGGCCTCCCCCTCTAGGACCACCTCGACCTCCCCGACCTCCACCTCGAGTTGGTTGAGCAGGCGGGACGGTAGCTGGTGCTGTAATCATAGCCTGAGGACCCGGGGGAGCACGCTGTGGCTGAGAAGTCTGTGGAGGTGCACCTCTCCTAAGTTTGGCGCAATCTCTCACCATATGGCGAGTGTCGCCACACTCAAAACAAGCTCTCGGAGGGCATGGCTGCTGCGACTGGCTCGGGCCAGGTCTGCTGGACTGACCTCTCAAAGCACCCCGTGCAGGAGGTGCACTAGATACTGGTGGTGCATAATAATGCTCCTGGGGCCTAGAAGGGGTCGAAATACCACTGGCAGCTAGAAGTGCGGAATGAACGGGGCGACTCACATAACCCCTACCATGACGAGCTGCAGATGGGGCACGAGTACCACTATAAGTGTCAGACTCTCGAGACCTCTTGGCCTCCCTCTCCTCTCTCTCCCTAGCAAGTATACCCTCCAATCTCCTAGAAACACTCACAACCTGCTGGTAAGAAATATCCATCTCTAACTCCCGGGCCATGCTAATCCTGATACTGGGGTGGAGTCCCTCAATAAACCGACGAACCCTTTCTCGAACTGTACCAACAAAGGTTGGTGCATGTCTGGCCAATCGCTGAAGCGAACTGCATACCCTAACATAGTCATAGCACCCTGGCGCAACTGTTCAAACTCCGCGCGCCATGCGTCCCTGAGACTCTGAGGAACATACTCCCTCAAGAACATGTCCGAGAACTGAGTCCATGTAAGTGAAGTTGCCTCAGCCAGACTACCCAACTCATAAGCATACCACCACAGATAGGCTGCTCCTCTAAGATGGAGTGTAGTAAAAGAGACCCCACTCGACTCCGCTACACCCATAGTACGGAGAATACGGTGACACTCCTCCAGAAAACCATGGGCATCCTTTAACGCCAATCCACTGAAGGTAAGAGGGTGGTATTTCTTGTACCTCTCAAGTCTGAGCTGCTCCGCCTCAGAAACTGCTGCCCTAACCTCGGGCTGAACAGGAGCTACCGGCTGTACTGGTATAATCTCTAGAACCTGGTCGACCTGAACCCACTGCTCTAGAGTACCAGCAACAGGAGACTGTGCTCCTCCCCCGGCCTGATATGTGGCAGGAGCAAGTGGAATCAATCCTGCCTGAGCCAAAGTGCTGGACATGCTCAGAAACTGGGCTAGAGTCTCCTAGAGGGCTGGTGCACCAATAGGTACCTCAGGTGCCTGCCCTCCCGCTGGAGCTACTAGGGGCTCCTCTGTAGTAACTCATGCGGGTGCTCTTGATGCACCGCGTGGACGTCCTCGGCCTCTACCCTGGCCCCGGCCTCTCGCGGCTCTAGTAGGGGGCGCGGGTGCCTAGTCATCAGATCCGCCTGTACGTGTCATCACCATCTGTGAGAATAGAATACAGAAGTTTAGATTTTGAAGTCAACAATTTTCGCACGACAAGGAGATCAAAGAGTGAAATTTTTCCTAACAGTTCCATAGCCTCCCGAAGATAAGTACATCGTCTCCGTACCGATCCGCGAGACTCTAATAAACTGGCTTGTGACTCACGACACCTATGAACCTAGAGCTCTGATACCAACTTGTCACGACCCAAAATTCCCTCCGTAAAATATCGTGACGGTACCTAGTCTCTACGCTAGGTAAGCCTATCAAATTGCGGAAATAACAAAAATGGAAGTAAAACTTAGCAACTAACTGCAACAAATAACCAAATAACTGGTAATAATGCTTCTCGGTATGTACAATAACCAACACTCTAGAAATACACAGTATTCCCAAAACCCGGAACATCATAAGTCACAAGCTACAGAAGGAAACTAGTATCTCTATACACCAGAGTCTAATAAAAGAAGTACAAAAGGTAATTTACATAGAGGAGAATAGAGGGGGACTCCGAGGTCTGCAAACGTGGCAGATGTACCTTAAAGTCTCCTTACAACAACAAAACACTCTCAGCTAATAGCGAGGCTGATAAGAAGCACCTGGATCTGCACACCAAACATATGCAGAAGAGTAGCATGAGTACACCACAATGGTACCTAGTAAGTGCCAAGCCTAACCTCCATAAAGTGGTAACGAGGTCAGGTCAGGGCCCATTAGTATATAGTAAATAAAGCAGGAGAATGAAGCAATATAATAAGACACTGGAATTTAACAAAAAGGAAAACACAACAAAGTAGTAGTATAACACACAGGGTTAAGCAGCAGGGGATCTTCCGAGATACCATCTCGTAGTCCCAAAGTAAATATGCAAAGAGATCTCCCGAGGGACCACCTCGTAGTCTAGAAAATAAACGTGCATGGAGAACTCCTGATGTACTGCCTCGTAGTCTTAAAAGTAAATATGCTGGGAGAACTCCCGAGGTACCACCTCGTAGTCTCAAAAGTAAATATGTAGGGAGAACTCCCGAGGTACTGCCTCGTAGTCTCAAAAGTAAATGTGCAGGGAGAACTCCTGAGGTACTGCCTCGTAGTCTCAAAAGTAAATACACAACTCAAACTGATAAGTACAACAGTTAACAGCAAGAATTCTACAGTTACGACTGATAAAGATCAAGGAAAAGCAGGAAAATCAACTAGACATGCTGCACAAAGTTCAAATAAACAGTTAAAGCACGTTGACATGTGATATTAGACTAAACATGATAACTACACATGCTGGTATAACTCAATTAAGATGAAAACATGTTACTACTAAGTAAAAGATCGGGTTTACAACAAATAGCCCGTGTACACATTCGTCACCTCATGTACACGACGCTCACATATCACAACAGTACCAAATCCTAAGGGGATTTCCCCCACACAAGGTTAGGCAAGCCACTCACCTCGAACCAAGCTAAATCAATCCGTAAGAATGCCTTTTCCTCGATTATCCGGCTCCGAATTGCCCAAATCTAGCCAAACATAATTACATATCATAAATACAATTATAATAGACTAATCTAATAAATGAAATCAAGACATTAACAAGAAAATCGAAAATCGCCCTAAAAGTCCTCCCCGGGCTCACGACTCGGAATCAGGTAAAAGTCACAAAATATGAACACCCATTCACTCATGAGTTCACTCGTACCATGATCATCCAAATCTGATATCAAAATCCCAATCAAAACTCAAAAACTTAGTTGAAGAACTTATCCCATTTTCCCCAAAATTTCTCAACCAAATTCCTTAATTAGATGATGAAATCAACTATAGATTAGTGGAATATAACAATAAATGAGTTAAGAATCATTACCCCAATTCTCTATGAAAACCCCTTGAATTATCGCCTTAATCCGAGCTCTCAAAGTCCCAAAATTAAAAATGGGATAAAACCCTCGAACTTGGCCCTTTTCTGCCCAGCGATTTCGCTTCTGCAGACCTTCAGTCGCACATGCGACGCAGCACCTGTGGAAATTCCATCGCAGGTGCAGAATTGACTTAAGAGGGCTTGGTCCACTTCTGCAATGAGGGGGCCGCACCTGCGCGTGCGCACCTGCGGATATTTGTCCACTTCTGCGAACTCCCCACTCAGCTCGCCTTCCGCTTCTGCGATCGCTTCTGCGCAGGAGCAGCTCCGCTTCTGCGGTCCTAGTCTTGCACCTGCGCCAATAGGCCAGGCCTCTTCAAACCATACATACGCTCCTCCTTCTCCAAGTGCGAGTTCGCACCTGCGGTCACCCCACCGCAGGTGCGATTACACTAGAAGCTTGAAAGCTTCAGCAACTCACACAAGTCCAATTTCGATCCGTTAAGCAACCTAAATCAACTGGAGGACCCCGGGACCTCAGCCAAACATACCAACAAGTCCTAAAATACTATACAAAATTAGTCGAGCCCTCAAATCACATCAAACAACTCTAAAAACACGAATTACCCTCCAATTCAAACTTAATGAACTTTGAAACTTCAAACTTCTACAACTGATGCCGAAACCTATCAAACAACGTCCGGTTGACCTCAAATTTTGTACACAAGTCATAATTGACATTACGAACCCACTCCAACTTTTGGAATCAGAATCCGACCCCGATATCAAAAAGTTCACTTCCGGTCAAACTTTCCAAAAATTCAACTTTTGCCATTTCAAGCCTAATTCAGCTACATACCTCCGAAACACAATCCGGACACGCTCCTAAGTCCAAAATCACCCAACGTAGCTAACGGTACCGACGAAAATCCATTCCGGAGTCGTCTTCACGCAGTTCCAACTACGGTCAAAATCCTAGAACTTAAACTTCCGTTTTAAGGACTAAGTATGCCTAACAACTCCGAAACCACAAGCATAGCCTTCCGGCAAGTCACATAAGTGAAAAAGATACGGGGGAAGCAGTAAACAGTTGATAGGGGCTATTACTCTCAAAACGACCGATCGGATCGTTACATCATGGCTGGTAGATATTTTTGAAAGTTTTTCTCGTGTGCAAAAAGGCAAGTTAATTTATCTTGAACCTTGTCTAACTTTCTCTTTTCGTTGTGCTTTTTATTTCCTTTGTCCCAGTCATTTTCCCTTTTGGCTACCTTCCAATTTTCTATTTGTTATTTATTATTATTTTAATATTTTTATTTTGTATTCTATTATTTTATCTGTGATCTTTAGCTAGAACACTCAAAAAGGAGCATCCAAAGTTTAAAAATTTCATAAATGAAGCATTTCTCTTAATCTCAAATCTTTTAATTTTTCTTTCAAAATCAATAAACTTGGGTCTTGATAGGAATTTTGGATTGAGACAAATCTAATTTTTATAATTTCTTTTTTTATTATAACATAAAAACTTGTGCTATTCTATGATTGTTAAATATAATTTAAATCTCTTTACTATTAAATTATGATGAATGTTTCGCAAGCATTGCCTAGAAAAACATGAGATTTATAAATATGTAAGAATTCTTGGTCGATAGTTTTGCCCTCGGTCGAATTCTCGATTCGGGGCCAGATATGTAAGAAGAACTATGATCAAAATAAGAACTTTTCAATAGTTAGAAAGCGTAGAAATAAGTTTGTATTGTTTTGATATGCGTGTTACAATGTGTCCATTAAATAAACACTACCCCTTTTATATATAGTAGGAGAGTTTTACCCCTAGTACAATTCTAAGAAAGGTAAAAAATCTTCTTTTTCATCAATCACTGATCCGCTGCCAATACGGGCCAAGATCTGCGCTGCGATATCTGCTGGGTCGCGGATATCGCGCCCCTCTATTGGCCGTGTGTAACCGTTATCGTGTTTTCTGACGTCTCGGAGCTCGTTCCGGGATCAGATATGTAATGTCTTATAAAGCCCGGTGGTGACCACTCCGTTCGGACCTTAGTACGAGGCGTTCCAGCTTCGATTCCGACCCCATATAATCATGCCTTTGATTTGTTTGACCCATCAAAAAATCGGGGTGTATGTTACCCCCGGTTTTACCTGTATACAGATAGTCCCTTCGTTTCTCAGATAGTAGGTTTGTCGAAACGATAGATGTTTCCCGGTTCCTTCCTTTGTACGTTACAACCGAAATGACAAAGAAGCCGAAACGTCCCATCAGTCTTGTCGTTCTGACTTCTGTCACGTGTCAACCATCAGCTGGTCGCCCCCCAATGCGAAACGTTGCGTACTTCCCCTATAAAAGTTTCTATCCTTTGCTATTTTTCCACTTTTTGATCGAAGCTTCCACCTTCAAATTTTCTAGTTGTTACCAACTCTTTCAAACCTTCATATCTTCATCTTTGATCTTCGAATCTTCATAATTGTTTTTAGGTTTTTACCGAGATCTTTATCCTACCTTCAAACCTTCATACTCTTCTCTTCAGCCTTCAAACTTGTTCTTTCAAACCTTTATACTTTTTCTTTAAATTTTCAAACTTTTTCAGATAGTAATGGCAAAAACATCAAAATCAGTTCCTCAACAGGCTGCCTCTTTGTCACGACCCAACTGGAGGGTCATGACTAGCACCCGGGCCATACTTGCCGAGCACCAACGTACATTTTCTAACCTTCCTTATTATCTTTAAGGGCCGACAAGACCAATATAAATGAAAGACATGGATCATGAACATCCAACAATGAAAGATAATGTCATGAACATACGTAACATGGGACGACAAGACTGTCAAGAAACTATATATAAGGTACGAGCTATCATGATGCCGTGAAAGACTATACAACAAAAATCAGCCGAAAAGGCATTCTAAACCATACATAAGTCGACACCTGTCTATGAGCCTCTAAATGAACATAAGTGCTACAACATTGCCGGAACAGGGCCCCGACATACCCATAATGTCTATAACAAAAATGCATACCAAGACCACGGCAAGTCCGGAGAAAGGATCATGCCAATAACGCTGAACCGGATAGCCTACTGTGATGGGGGAGCTGCGTCTACCCATCTATCAGGACCTGCAGCACGACATGCAGCGTCCACAAATAAAAAGGACGTCAGTACGAATAAAGTACTGAGTATGTAAGGCAGAATAGCATAAGTAAGAACAATAATGTAAACAGTGATAGGGAATATACAACCTGTGACATCTGGGTACCTCTGAGGGCTACTGACATGAAATACATGATACATACATATATATATATATATATACATAAACACATGAAATACATGATACATACATATATATATATACGTAAACGTTTAAAACATATGCCTTTGTGGGCATCATCATCATCATATCGTACCCGGCCATAATAGGCTCGGTAAAACGTACCCGGCCATCATAGGGCTCGGTAGAATCGTACCCGGCCACGTGGAGCTCGGTAAAACCCAACTGATCAGTGGTTGCACAATAGGTGCCATACCCGGCCGACTATAGCGCGGCTCGGTAGAGTAAAATAGATACATATATATGATGCATGCTGGACTCGTTGGAATCATAATTTGAACCTTTCGGAGTGACGTAAGGTCGGTATCCTTCGTACACGTTATTAGGATTAACTCTTCATCAAGAATCTTATAAGAATCAGGAACTACCAACAACATTGATAATATAAGAATAAGAGAAGTAACATCAATATCAATCGTTTCATAAGAAGGGCAGCAATGTAAGTACTGCTAGCTTCTAAGAGTAGAGTATCTTTGGGAGCTCGTTCATTACATTATGTACAATTGGAGTCGTGCAAAAGAATGAAGGGGATAGACTCACATACCTTGTATATACTGCCCAACCTCAAGCTATGCAAATATCACGACTCCTTAGTCTACAATAAGACAAATGACACTATCATTATCGTTTAAGCGTCGTAACTATTATGTATCGACCACAACCTATTTTACGATGAAACGGACAGCACCTCCCCTATTTATATGACTTCCCACAAGTCAATACAATCACCAAACAGCCCAAACAACATCATTAATAATCATATTGAGCCTCCAAAACAGTCCACCAACCAACAACATTACTACCAAGCTTTTCGATATATATATTTCACAAGTTCTAGCTTCAACGACTTAGCTGCAACTTGGATAATCTTAAATATATATCGAGTAAGAGGTTCCTTACCTTTAAACAGAAAGAACAACTCCAATTTGACCTTAATTTTCCACGAAATATCCCTTCAATTCTGCCACAAGAACAAGGAAGCGAAACTAGCAATTAATTCGGGTTTTTCGGCACTAGAATTACTTTAGAAGACTTGAAATCACCTAGGGTTGATATTAAAAACTTGAAGGTGTATTTACAGGACATAAAACACTTAAAACAACCTCCCACACGAGCTGGAACAACACAAAAATCAGCAACAACAAGAAAAACAAGAAACTTACTAGCACCACGGGATTCCCGACATTTGATTTGTGTTGTTTGCCCTTTGTTTGGGTCTTGGATCATGAGAGAACCTTGAGAGAATGTTTTTAGGGTTATAAGGTCTGAATATACTGAAAAATAATGACTTAAAACGGGGTTGAGTTATCTTATATATGTCCAAATGTCTTAAACCGCCTTTGTGGGCCCCATAGAGAGCAGCTTGGCGCACTCTCGCGAAAACGCGAATATCTCTCAATTCCGAGATCGTATCGACGAACGGTTTAATGCGTTGGAAACTAGACTCATAGATCTTCAATTTGATAGGTAGATCACCCCATAATTCCAAGCATATTGGGAGTAAAATGCAGTAACATTTGACCTATAGTTTAAGTACAATTATAAACCTAAGTTGCGACAACTTTTATCGACTTTTATTTCATAACTCGCTTGACTTCAAGACTTATGATGCGGATATTATATGATTCAAATACATTAAAACAAGACCTCTTGGGACAGTTAATCACCTCTAGTGTTATCCGAAAATACGGGTTACAACATCCTTGATTAGCTTAACTTCAAATACTTGTTAACCACTCTTATACACCCTTGTATCGTTTAAGACCAATAGGATTAACTTATTATCATCTCAAAGATAATCTCTTCTTGGATTTACGTCGACTACCTTACGGCGTGATCTATGATATGCGAATTTGGGTTGTAACATCCTCTCCCCCTTAGGAACATTCGTCCTCGAATGTAAGGGTTTATGGGGTGTCTAACTCATCGTGGATTCCGACGGAGATTTCCGGCTGAGTTTCCCTTATAAAATGGACACTAGCCAACCTTGCAAGCAGTTAAACCCAACCTATGGCCATACAAGACTATACAAAGCATAATGGATATGTACATTATCTGCATATCACCATTTTGTATTAAAAAAAGAGTATTCACAAGCTATTGCTTATCTCATAGAGCCGTTTCACCTTATAATGCGTCCTTCTTTCCCCCGGCATCCTCGTTATCTTCACTCTGGAATAGGTAAGGGTATTTAGACTTCATCTCCTCTTCTGCTTCCCATGTCATTTCTTCTATATTCTTGTTCCTCCATAATACTTTCACGGAAGCTACATCCTTTGTTCTCAGCTTGCGGACTTGTCGATCTAATATAGCCACTGGCACTTCATCATATGATAGATCCTTTGTAACTTGTACATCTTTGATAGGGATGACCCGAGAAGGGTCTCCAATACATTTCCTCAACATAGATACATGGAATACCGGGTGGACAAATTCCAATTCAGATGGCAATTCTAACTCGTAAGCAACCTGTCCAATTCGTCGAAGAATTTTGTACGGCCCAATATACCGCGGACTCAACTTACCCTTCTTCCCAAAACGCATAACACCCTTCATCGGCGAGATCTTCAGGAAAACCCAATCACCAACCTTAAATTCCATATCACGACGTCGGACGTCGGAATAAGACTTTTGCCTGCTTTGTGCCGTCCTCAGTCGCTCTTGTATCACTTTCACCTTCTCAATGGCTTGGTGAATCAAATCTGGCCCATATAATTCTGTCTCACCGACTTCGAACCATCCAACTGGTGATCTACATCTCCTCCCGTACAGTGCCTCATACGGGGCCATTTTAATACTGGAATGATAGCTATTATTGTAGGCAAATTCTATAAGTGCCAGATGGTCATCCCAATTCCCCTTGAAATCTAGAACACATGCTCGTAGCATATCTTCAAGCATCTGGATGGTACGTTCAGCCTGTCCATCAGTCTGCGGATGGAATGCAGTGCTGAGATTTACTTGTGTGCCTAAACCCTTCTGAAAAGACCTCCAAAAGTTAGCCGTAAATTGAGCTCCTCGGTCTGATATAATAGATACCGGCACACCATGAAGCTTAACAATCTCCTTGATATACAACTTCGCATAATCTTCAGCCGTGTAAGTTGTCTTAACTGGTAGAAAATGGGCAGATTTTGTAAGTCGATCAACTATCACCCAGATGGAGTCAAACTTATGATAAGAGCGAGGTAATCCAATAATGAAGTCCATATTAATCACCTCCCATTTGTAGGTCGGAATCTCTATATTCTGAATCAATCCACTGGGTTTCTGATGCTCGATCTTTACTTGTTGATAATTAGGACACTGGGCTACAAATTCTGCAATAGACTTCTTCATGTTATCCCACCAATACTGCTCCTTAACGTCATGATACATCTTTGTCGAGCCAGGATGGATAGAATATCGGGACTGGTGAATCTCAATCATAATCTTCTCTCGCAACCCTGCCACACTAGGTACACATAATCGGCCCTGGTATCTTAGTGTCCCATCTCCTCCGATCTTGAAAGCTGTAATCTTACACTGCTGAATTCCCTCTCTCAATCTTACTAAGGTAGGATCGTCATATTGCCGTGCTTTTACCTCGGCTACCAAAGATGATTCTGCTGTATTCTGTACAGTAACACCTCCGTCATCAGAGTCCAACAATCTGATTCTCATATTGGCCAGCAGGTGAAGCTCTTTGGTCAACCCTTGTCTACCTGCCTCAATATGTATTAAGCTTCCCATTCACTTACGGCTGAGAGCGTCTGCCACAACATTGGCTTTACCAGGATGGTGCAATATCTCGATGTCGTAGTCTTTCAGTAATTCAAGACACCTACGCTGCCTCAAATTCAACTCCTTCTGCTTGAAGATGTATTGTAAACTCTTGTGATCTGTGTAGATGTCAACATGGACGCCGTATAAGTAGTGCCGCCATATCTTCAAAGCATATATTACTGCAGCCAATTCCAAATCATGAGTCGGGTAATTCTTTTCATGCTTCTTCAATTGTCTTGATGCATAAGCAATCACCTTCCCACGTTGCATCAATACGCACCCCAAACCTATACCTGAGGCATCACAATATACCACATAACCTTCTGTTCCTTCTGGGAGAGTGAGCACTGGCGCGGATGTCAATCGATTCTTTAGATCCTGAAAACTATGTTCACAAGCATCAGACCACTAGAACTTAGTTTTCTATGTTAACTTAGTCAATGGTGCTGATATAGAGGAAAACCCTTCTACAAACCGCCTATAATATCCTGCTAGCCCCAGGAAGCTGCGGACTTCTGACGGTGTTGTAGGTCTTGGCCAATTCTTCACCGCATCGATCTTCTGAGTGTCGACACTAATACCCGCATCAGATATCACATGGCCAAGGAATGCTACTGAGTTCAGCAAGAATTCACATTTAGAGAGCTTAGCATATAACTTATGATCATGAAGGGTCTGGGCATAAGCCTGAATACGGGAAATATCCATGCCCTCTACCAAGGAGGCTGTTGTGCACTCATTTATCAGATGTGGTCACCCTATCACTCATCTCGGCCACCATATGGGGAGTATACCTTGATAAAGAATCAAACTATATACTATACTCTCATGCACTCATATTACCCTGTCGAAGGTTCAAGAACTTATCAGCTCTAGCTCATCGTATCTCAGCTGGTAAGTAGTGATGAAGAAAGGCCTCAGAAAATTCCTTCCACACGGCTGGAGGAGCGTTCGGACCCCTATATCTCTCCCAACTATCATACCATAAAATCGCTAAATCCCGTAACCGATAAGAAGCCAACTCTACTGCCTCTGTATCACTAGCATGCATAACCCGCAATGTACAATGAACCTGATCAATAAATGTTTGCGGGTCCTCCTTGGGGTTTGATCCGGTAAACACTGGAGGGTCTAGATTAATAAAATCATGAACTCTCGCACTAACCGGTTAATCAGCAGCACCAGTATTCTACCTCTGAGCCTGAGCAGCTACTAATCTACTCAACAACTGCACCGCACTGCGCATATCGTGGTCTGTAGTGCCAGACGGAGGAACTGGATGTACTGGGTGCCTCCTAATATCCTCTGGAGGAGACAGAGAGGTATGAGACGGCATCTCACTCTGAGGCTCACTTTGGCCTGCTCTGGCTGGAGGCACCTGAATGTTACCCTCTCCTACAGCTGTATCAAGCCGTTTACTAATCGCTTGCTTCCTAGTCGAAGGCATCGCTAAAAGAAAACAAGGTGAATATTAGATATGAACACTTACGACTCAACTCTACGCACGATCTAGATTCAGGAAGAAGGTAACAACCCTAGATGTCACGTAGCCTCCTGATTATAAATGTGGCGCGCTACACATCCATAATCAAAACTCTACTAGACACGGCTCATAGACAACCCCTAGGACAGACTGGCTCTGATACCAAGTTTGTCACGACCCAACTGGAGGGTCATGACTAGCACCCGGGCCATACTTGCCGAGCACCAACGTACATTTTCTAACCTTCCTTATTATCTTTAAGGGCCGACAAGACCAATATAAATGAAAGACATGGATCATGAACATCCAACAATGAAAGATAATGTCATGAACATACGTAACATGGGACGACAAGACTGTCAAGAAACTATATATAAGGTACGAGCTATCATGATGCCATGAAAGACTATACAACAAAAATCAGCCGAAAAGGCATTCTAAACCATACATAAGTCGACACCTGTCTATGAGCCTCTAAATGAACATAAGTGCTACAACATTGCCGGAACAGGGCCCCGACATACCCATAATGTCTATAACAAAAATGCATACCAAGACCACGGCAAGTCCGGAGAAAGGATCATGCCAATAACGCTGAACCGGATAGCCTACTGTGATGGGGGAGCTGCGTCTACCCATCTATCAGGACCTGCAGCACGACATGCAGCGTCCACAAATAAAAAGGACGTCAGTACGAATAAAGTACTGAGTATGTAAGGCAGAATAGCATAAGTAAGAACAATAATGTAAACAGTGATAGGGAATATACAACCTGTGACATCTGGGTACCTCTCTGGGTACCTTTGAGGGCTACTGACATGAAATACATGATACATACATATATATATATACGTAAACGTTTAAAACATATGCCTTTGTGGGCATCATCATCATCATATCGTACCCGGCCATAATAGGCTCGGTAAAACGTACCCGGCCATCATAGGGCTCGGTAGAATCGTACCCGGCCACGTGGAGCTCGGTAAAACCCAACTGATCAGTGGTTGCACAATAGGTGCCATACCCGGCCGACTATAGCGCGGCTCGGTAGAGTAAAATAGATACATATATATGATGCATGCTGGACTCGTTGGAATCATAATTTGAACCTTTCGGAGTGACGTAAGGTCGGTATCCTTCGTACACGTTATTAGGATTAACTCTTCATCAAGAATCTTATAAGAATCAGGAACTACCAACAACATTGATAATATAAGAATAAGAGAAGTAACATCAATATCAATCGTTTCATAAGAAGGGCAGCAATGTAAGTACTGCTAGCTTCTAAGAGTAGAGTATCTTTGGGAGCTCGTTCATTACATTATGTACAATTGGAGTCGTGCAAAAGAATGAAGGGGATAGACTCACATACCTTGTATATACTGCCCAACCTCAAGCTATGCAAATATCACGACTCCTTAGTCTACAATAAGACAAATGACACTATCATTATCGTTTAAGCGTCGTAACTATTATGTATCGACAACAACCTATTTTACGATGAAACGGACAGCACCTCCCCTATTTATATGACTTCCCACAAGTCAATACAATCACCAAACAGCCCAAACAACATCATTAATAATCATATTGAGCCTCCAAAACAGTCCACCAACCAACAACATTACTACCAAGCTTTTCGATATATATATTTCACAAGTTCTAGCTTCAACGACTTAGCTGCAACTTGGATAATCTTAAATATATATCTAGTAAGAGGTTCCTTACCTTTAAACAGAAAGAACAACTCCAATTTGACCTTAATTTTCCACGAAATATCCCTTCAATTCTGCCACAAGAACAAGGAAGCGAAACTAGCAATTAATTCGGGTTTTTCGGCACTAGAATTACTTTAGAAGACTTGAAATCACCTAGGGTTGATATTAAAAACTTGAAGGTGTATTTACAGGACATAAAACACTTAAAACAACCTCCCACACGAGCTGGAACAACACAAAAATCAGCAACAACAAGAAAAACAAGAAACTTACTAGCACCACGGGATTCCCGACATTTGATTTGTGTTGTTTGCCCTTTGTTTGGGTCTTGGATCATGAGAGAACCTTGAGAGAATGTTTTTAGGGTTATAAGGTCTGAATATACTGAAAAATAATGACTTAAAACGGGGTTGAGTTATCTTATATATGTCCAAATGTCTTAAACCGCCTTTGTGGGCCCCATAGAGAGCAGCTTGGCGCACTATCGCGAAAACGCGAATATCTCTCAATTCCGAGATCGTATCGACGAACGGTTTAATGCGTTGGAAACTAGACTCATAGATCTTCAATTTGATAGGTAGATCACCCCATAATTCCAAGCATATTGGGAGTAAAATGCAGTAACATTTGACCTATAGTTTAAGTACAATTATAAACCTAAGTTGCGACAACTTTTATCGACTTTTATTTCATAACTCGCTTGACTTCAAGACTTATGATGCGGATATTATATGATTCAAATACATTAAAACAAGACCTCTTGGGACAGTTAATCACCTCTAGTGTTATCCGAAAATACGGGTTACAACATCCTTGATTAGCTTAACTTCAAATACTTGTTAACCACTCTTATACACCCTTGTATCGTTTAAGACCAATAGGATTAACTTATTATCATCTCAAAGATAATCTCTTCTTGGATTTACGTCGACCACCTTACGGCGTGATCTATGATATGCGAATTTGGGTTGTAACACTCTTCATCTTCTCACCTGGCCATAGGTACAGAGGCGGTCGTTCCTGAAGTGGTTGTTCTCGAGATAGCTGATCCCGAGGAGGTTGCTCCCGAAGTGGTTTTCCCGAAGTGTCTGCCACCGAATCGGCCGCAGAGCCCCCCATGAAAAGCTTTATTCTTGGGATGTTTGATCTTAGACAACTTCAAAGTCGAGAAGGCCTCATCCAAACATGACCGAGGTGAAGGGGCGTCGAGTTATATATGCTCTGTCACCAAAGATACCCTTCCCATTGTCCGAGAGGACTGTTACTAGGGAGGTAAAGACGTGGTAGTGTCTAGGCCCGAGGATGATATCACCACTCATATGAAGGGGTATTTAAGTGTTTACACTTAGCCCTTCATACTAGACCCAGTAGACCCTATTGTTTTGGACTTTTGCAAGAGATACGAGGTGTGCCTTGGCCAAATCCACCTGTCTCTTTGGAGGATTGTGATCCTCCTCTATTACTTTGTGAATAACATCGAGTCTCGTCGGTTCACCCTCAACCACCTGATCCGTCTATACAATCCCCAACTTTTTTGAGGGGGACTAATCAAGCTCATTCGCCGGACCACCAAGGCCCCCTTTTTGAGCATTGACGAGGAACGAGACCGAGGCTAAAAGAGGCGCTTCGTTCGAGTGAAGAGTGAAGATTTGATCCCTTCTGAGTTTCTGCCATTCCTAGAGAAGTGAAATACATCCCATAAGGGTAATATTTCCTTAAGTGTCGAGTCTTCTTTGTTCCCTCTCTCACCATCAGTATTTATGATCGTGCAGCTGTTGCTCGGGTTCTCAATGTGGTCCAACAGCTCACGGAGTGGATCGAGGGCATGTGCAAGCAGATGTCATATTTTTAGCGCTCGTGGCACAAGTTTTTGAAGGGCTGGTGAGAGGCTCATTCTCATGGTAAGGCTTTTCTTAGAACAATTAGTATTACGCTCTGGACTTACATAATGTTGACCCTTTCTCTTTCCTTCGCAGGTTTATCTAAGACCGTAGAACTTAGGTCGTTGAAAGGGGACGAGGAGGGTCCTTACCCATTGATCCTTCTGTTGCAGTACAGCTCGGGGCTGCCGTGGAGGAAAAGAAGAAGACAAAAAAAAATTCTTTGGGCTCCTCGGGTCCCGAGGTAAATCCAAATAAGAGGGCGAATTCCCGGGCTCGTAAACCTAAGAAGAGCACCAACTCCCAGGTGCCGGATTCTGACTTACTTCTCCGGCTTAGGGATGAGTCTGAAGAAGATGATATTTTTGTTTCCCACGGATCTACCCTTGCTGAGGAGCGGGCGGCAGCCAAGGGGGAGAGCCGTAAGGCCGACCTTTCTCCGACTCGAGAGGCTGAGATGGAGACGAGGGCTGAGACCCCCCGAGAAGTCGGTTCTGCTCCGAAGGAAGTGACCGGTGTAATAGACATCATGGATATGTCCTTTTACACCGAGTCCATGCTTGAGAAGGCCCAAGCAATAAAAGAGAAGTCAAGTGAAGGGGTTCATGGTGCGGATGACCCCCTTCATTCCTTCTTTGATGGTGTGGACTCGTCCACCTTAGAAGATATTTTTGGGATGGGCGACCTAAAACTCCCGAAGAAGGATGTATCTTCGGAAACTGGCGGGCCGAGTTCGAGCCCAAAATTAGTTAATCAGTTTCCCGCTCTAAGTGTGGACCCTGGTCATAAGAGAGCAGTTATTCTTACTGTCTTGGAGGACGCTCGGGTTCTATCCGCTCCTGTAGGCATAGTCATTTACCTCCAATGCCTGGTGACCGAGGAGGACCAGGCAAAGATGAACGAGGTGGGCGCACGGTGTCTCTTCAGTGACGCGGAATAGGCGCTAAACCGGGTAAGAAATCAGTACTCCCACTTAAATTTCAGTTAGGTTTTGATATTTCTCACTATTTTTGTTGTTTTGTAGGCCTCGATACTTCACCATGAGAGCTAACTCTGGTACCACTCCGAGATCAACCAGCTCGAGTTCAAGTTTAAGGAGCAAGCATGAAAGAAGTATATGTACAAGCTCCTCAGTGAGCAACAAGACGGGGCCATCAAGGATATTCAGGCCGAGCTCGATAGGGCTCAAAAGGAAGCTTCTACCCTGAGGTGGGAACATGCCGACCTGGTCGAAAAGGTAAAAGTCATTGGAGTAAAACATAACGAGCTAGTCGTGGCGACTAATGACAAAACCTCGCAGGTCCAATTGAAGATTGACCAGATCGACCAACTCTGAATCAAGATGAACGAGGTCCAAGACAAGGCCGATGGGTGGAAAAGTAAAATGGACCTGCTGGCTTCGGAGTAGGAAACTACCAAGGCAAAGCTGGCATCAGTGGAGGTCCAATTTCGAGTAGTGAAGGATAAAGCTGACAAGTGGTCTCAACTGAATGACGGTCTCCGAGAACATCTGAGTTCCGTTGTCGTAGAGCGGAACGCCTTCGGTAGAGAATACGTGGTAGTGAAGTCCAAGTTGGATACAACCTACGCCGATGCCGATGCCGATGAAATGGTGGCCCAATACAAGGCCGGTGTGGAGGAAGCCGAAGCCCGCATGAAGGCAAAGGCTAGATATATGAAGAGAGAGACCCTCGAGGAGATCCACGCCCGAGGTTTTAACCTATCGGCTGAGATCGAAGAAGCCAAAAAATCCGAGGTCGAGGCAAAGAAGCTTTACGAGCCCGAAGGTGTCGAAGGCTCTGAGGGATCTTGGGTTCGGAGGGATCCGAAGGTTCTGACAGCTCTGGCGAAGAGTCGGGCCCTGGAGACAATTAGGCATAGGTGCCTTATTACTTTTTTAGTTTTTTGTCTTATGTACATTTTTGTTCATTTTGAGGACGTTTGTATTGGGCCTTTGTAAGTATATTCCGGAATATATATAAAAACTTTCCTTTCTGGCAATTCCGAGTCTTTACTTTTGTAGCATCTTTTAATAATTTTTATTCTTGCAATGTTCCTAGTGTCTTAGCATAGAATCCAATGTAGTTATAGGGCATCCATTTTTTCAGAAGTTCGAATGGAGCCTGACTTCGATACAACTTAGTTTTCTCGAGACTTTGAAAACTCAGAGCGACCGGAAATTTTTTCAAGATGCTTAAGTGATTTTAGACGATGTTTTTACTGAGGGTAACCTTTTAGCATGTTTTGAATTTTTATAAAGGCCTTTCTTTAGATTACGATCTTCTGACGTCTCCGAGCCATTTTTTGGGTGGCCGTGGCCTTTTGTTTTTGGGTATCGTCTAATAGGTTTGGTGCACCCGGTATTTAGTAGCTCGATTTATCTGAAATATTTTCGAATGATAGTCTCCGAGTAGGGGTAGCTTTTGGGCTCTATAGTCCCCGAGTAGGGGTAGCTCTTGGGCTCTATAGTCCTCGAGTAGGGGTAGCTCTTGGCTCGATATTCCCTGAGTAGGGATATCCCTTGGGCTCTTAAGATCCAGGTTTTAAGAGGCAAGAAAATGTATAATAGCAAGGCAGAACTTAGTTTCATTTCAATATGTAAAGTACATGATAAGAATTTGTATCATGGCTAATGTAGGCTACGTGGGCACGGTTGAGTTTGGCCCTTACAATGTATCCTAACCACCGCACCTTAGCTACTCAAGCACGAAGTATCCTCCTTTCCTTGCTAAGAACCTTAACCCGAGGATGATGGCCCCCAGTATTCAAGGTCGAGCATGAGAGGGCTCGGCTACTATTGATGCACCCATTGACTCTGGTTTGAGACTGGCCTTCGAACCTAAGTTAGCACGTTTTACTTTTGCCTCGTTAAAAACCTTGCCAAAAATCCCATTTTGGGACAAAACCGGTTCAAGGAAAAAAGAGTGTAATGCGTGCTTTCAGACCTAATAGTCACATTCTCTCTTAGCCATTGCCTTCAAGTGTTAGTCTGATTCATAATATTATTAAAGAGTAATTGAGATCGTACCTTAGAAGTAGTATCTCTTTAAGTGAGTTATATTCCAGTTGTTCGGTAGTTGCACAGTGTTTCCTGCTTCGAGTTTGTATGAGCCTTGGCCGGTGATTTCGAAAACTCAATACGGTCCTTCCTAATTTTATCCCAGCTTCCCCTCGTTGTCCTGGGTGTGTAATGTTACTTTCCTCAACACCAAGTCCCCGATCTTGAAGTGTCGAAGGTTGGCTCTTTGGTAATAGTATCTTTCTATCCATGGTTTCTGGGCGGCCTCATTCCTTTCATCCAATGTTGCAGGCTCATGATCATGGCGTCGCCATTTGACTCTTTGGTCGCATATTGGAACCTGAGGCTCAGTTCTCCCACTTCAATCGGTATTAAGGCTTCGACACCATAGACCAGTAAGAACAAGGTGGCCCCGGTACTTAGATTTCAAGGTCGTACGGTACGCCCAAAGGACTTAGGGAAGGATTTCCTTCCATTTCCCTTTGGCATCGGTCAACATTTTTTGAGGTTTTGGAGAATGATCTTGTTTGTAGATTCTGCTTGCCAATTTCCACTCGGATGGTAAGGTGTTGATAGTATTTTCTTAATCTTGTGATCTTCGAAGAACTTATTTACCTTGCTGCCGATGAACTGTTTCCCATTGTCACATACGATCTCGGCCAGTATCCCGAATTGGCATATTATGTGGTCCCAAATGAAGTCATTGACTTTTGTTTTCCCGTATTTTCTCGAACACTTAATCTTCGACTCATTTAGAAAAATAATTGGTCATGAATAGTATGAATTAAGCCTCACCAGGTGCCCATGGCAGGTGACCGATAATGTCCATTCCTTATTTCATGAATGGCCATGGGGACAAGACTGAATGGAGTAGCTCTCTCGGTTGATAGATCATCGACGCATGTCTCTGGCACCCGTTGCATCTTTGTACAAAGTCCTTCGCGTCTTTCTCCATATCAATATAGTAGTAGTCGTCCCTAACTAATTTCTGAACTAAAGATTCCGCTCCCGAATGGTTCCCGCAAGTGCCTTCGTGAACTTCTCTCAAGGCATACTCGGTATCTCCTGGCCCAAGCATATGGCCAGTGGATCGTTAACGTTCTTCTGAACAGAGTCCCTTCAGACAAGCTGTTGCGACCAAACACACTCACGCAAGTATACGTGGTCGTCAAGTAATATAGTAGTGAGTAGAGTATCGTTCCCACGAAGACTTATGATTAACTTTTGACTAACTCAAACTCAAATAACTTATCGATTCAAGTGATTTCTCACAAAATAGATAATTTTCTAATTTACTACCTAAAAACTATCAAGTAATGAAAAACTAGAGATCAACCACAACACTTAAATGATTTCGAATAACAATCAATAGGAGATAATATTCCAGGGTCACGGGTTATCTAACAATCATGTTGCATCCTTAGCTTAAAATAACTAATTGATTTATTTGGATTGTTGATTGACAGGGTTGATATTACTCATAAGAATCTGTCGAGTTCTTACTCGCCTATTCAAGCTAACTTAATTCCTATATGTCTATGGAATTAAGATTAATAAGAATGCATTTACACTTCCTGTATTTCAACCGAGCAAGAAAATTAGGCATATTTCTATCCTAATTGCGAATCCGTTCCCCGATGCCCGGGTTCAAGAACTTGCTTTATTTAATTCTATATGCAATCTAGAATTCTCACTTTCGAGTTCAACTCTAGATTCGTAGATAGTAATTCACTGTTAGCTACTCAGCAAATTAATTAAAAACAAAATTAAATAAATAACCCAATATGATAAAATCAACTTTGTCAAACTAAACTTCGAACGTCAACATTCATGTATACCCATGACCCTAGAATAATAGGGTTCTTAGCCACTCATGTTCATGCAATCATCAAGAAATTCACAAGAGTGCATAAAAATCAATAAAAGAAGGAAAAATAAGAACTCAAGATGAATTCCGTGGTTCCCAAGCTTTGTCGTGGCTTTTTCCCCCTTCCCAATATGTTTTATGACCTAAAAGAGGCGTTTTTGGCTTATATATTGCATACAAAAGTCGTGGGCCAAAGTTCTCCTATTTCTAATCCAAATCAGCTTCAGGGATTGATGCTAGGGTGGATGCGTCGCATCCACCTCGTCCTCCACTTCTCAGCTTCGCATGTTAGGGTGGATGCTTCGCATCCACCTTTTGTTCCTCCATCTCAGCTTTGCCCAGGTGCGGATGCTAAGGCGGATGCTATGGGCCGACTTCACTGCTAAGGGTGCACGAAATCTGATTTTTTTTTAGATTGGATGCGACGCATCCAACCCTTCTTCCTCTACCTAGAGAACCTTTTCTTCATATTTTTTCACTCCAAACACCTTAAATCATCACACACAACTCAATTAGTCATAAAACCAATAATTAAACTATGTTGGGCATTTTAAAGATCAAATAGCATCAAAAAGCGGTTAAAACATGGGTAAAGTAACACCAGCACATATCGAAATATGCCCAACATCACCACCCCACACTTAAACCTTTGTTCGTCCTCGAACAACCCATCACTATAGTAGACGAAACAAAATTAAGCTCTTATCATTCAAAGCACACTACACCTATGACCATGGTTATTTGCAACTATTAGGCTCTAGAATATGAATCACATACACTTCCCTTTACTTATGTCATTCTTTAAAAATATTCAAACAAAGACAACATGCTCACAAAAATCCTAACCTCAAAAACCGACTCAATGTCACAATGCACTAATGGCTTGAACACCCAACATCATAGAAAAGTCTAATAACGTTACCTATCTCTCTTGAAACCATATGCCCTCACAACAAGAACAAGAGAGTGAGTTCAATCCACACATTCGAATCTCATGTTCAAATATATTTTAATGACTCACATATATCAAAGAAAATCGCTCACTCTCACAAAGAAGTCACATGCATGCAATTAGTACCATAGGCTTGCCCTTAATGTAAATCTCTACTAATGTAAGCTCGCTCGATCTAAAATCAATTAAGACTTTTTCATGGTTGTAATGTGGGCTAAGGGACGGGTAGGATATATTTAAGGAATAGTGACTCACTCTCCTAAGCACTATAATACATCACAAAATTACTGTAAGCGTATTTTGTTCAACCTCACTTCATTTCCACAAACAATATCATCCCCAAAAATAGTCCCTTCTTCTTTAAGCACTACTTTAGTTCATACCCACTAGCAAGAACAAGACAACAATTTATTCATTTCTATTTTTCCTTCTTCTTTTTTTTTCCAGATTTTACTCTCTTTTTTCCCAACTACGTTTTTTTTCAACAACTAGTGGTGTGTTATTTTACAAAACAAGTGCACCTTTCTTCCTTTCATTGGTTCCACTCAAAAGTCACTCCACACTTAGACCCTTCTTACTTATTTTAGCGCTCATCTCACAATTAAAGTGCTTTAAGAGGTAAAAAGATCAAAACAATGTCAATTAAGAATAAAAAGGGTATAGGCTTGTAATGTGGGTACCAAATAATAGGTCTGCAGGCTCAAAAGAGTTAACTAGGGATAAATTTTATTTGTGATAAGCAATTAAGCTCAAAAAGATCAAAGAAAGCCTAAAATCAATTCTCAAACCGAGCATCACCTAAAATTTCGCTTCAACTCATATACCGGGCAAGTTCTAGACACAAGTACAATGACATGGAATACACAAAAAATCTCACCACACATGGCACATGACTCACTAAGGGACGGTCCCATTCCGACTCTCAAATAATGCAAGTATTCATGGAGCCACGAGATATTAAGCATTAAGCGCAAAGTGAACACAAGTCAAGAAAACGAGAAATAGTCGCCACAAAACATGCTATCCAATATATAAAGGCATCAAGATTAATATCAAAATATAGGAGAGATACTACACATGTCAAAGCATAAATACGCTACTATGAAACAAGTCAAGGGCGCTTAGGTTCATCATTCTTCCTCCTTTTATTTCCTAAATTCCTAATCTACTCGGAAAGAAAAAAGCAACCCGGTTCAAACTACATCCCATGGAAAAGAACCGAGGCACAAAGAAAAACCGCAGGGGATTATTACTACCTAAAGAAAGCTAAAAGACATATTTTTGGATTTTTGTTTAGACTTTAATCCCTCAAGAAAACTGTCTAGGAGATCAATCGTCGGGAAAAGTCCAATTTTTCAACTTTTTTCTTCTTTTTTTTCACAAAAGCTACTACACTTAAAATGAGTACTACAACTAAGCTAAAATAGCACAGAAACTCATCCAAACGATCTCCTCACCCCACACTTAAAATTTTGCAATGTCCTTAATGCACACTATAAATAATAAGAGGGTAAACGAGACTCCCTGGTAGGCCAAAGGCCGAAGCAATAGCGGCTCACGAGGTACTCAGACTTCCCCCAGGCATCGTCCTTTGTGTGGGCACCCCATACTTAGTCCTCACCATCTAGCTCGCTTTTGCACTCTTCTAATGGCTTTTCTTCCTATGCTCATAATCCTACAAAACAAAAATAAATACTACAAAATAATAAAAATAAAATAAAATAAAAAGTAAGCAAAAATAAAAGAAAGCAGTAAAGCTGGGTTGCCTCCCAACAAGCGCCTGATTTAACGTCACGGCACGACTTGAACCACTTTCTGCCTCCACCTCGAACTTATGAATTATACCCCTAACATGGCATCCAGTCTGTGGCTATGCTCCTTTGGTGGGGATACAAAAATAAGTAGGCCAAGTAACAAATTTTTCACTCTATACTTCTCGGCCTTTATATGAGGAATGTAATTTTTTCTCTCTGGCACGACAAATCCAAGAATGTAAGCATCCTGTTCCTCTTCCATTGACTCCTCCAAAGGCTCAGATGACTCGATTTCCATGTCATCATCCAAATACAATGTCGAAAAATATTTAGAATGAGGACCAACACGCCCCAACTTTGGAATTGTATTACTATTTATATCCTCATATGTGCACACACTAGAGTCTTCAAATATAACATTATCTGCTACCTCGCATGGCTCTAGTGTACTTTTCTCAACATGGGCATCATCAACAGAGTCCTCAATTTGGCGTATAAGCTCCTTTTCAGCTTCTGACAACTATACTATTTTGTTGGGCGTTAGACGCAATAACCTTTGCATTTAATTGATCTTGCAAGTCGCGAATAGTAGTGCCAAATTTATCGATCCCTTGTCCCAGTTTAGATCTTCCCTCTATAAAGTGTCTCATCCCATCAATAAGTTCCTCACGTTGAGCCTCATATATTTCTAACTTTTCAGCCTGTTCTACCAGCCAAGTTTGGCTCAAAATCTCCTCTTTTTCAAAACTCTTCTCTTGCTCGTACTCGCTTTCTTCATTCAATTCTTCCATATTGGCTTTCATTCTAGTAATTGTTGCCCTCATTTTTTTCATATCTTTTTTGAGTTCATCCTGTTGCTCTGCTACTTGCCTCAGAATATCCCTAATATATGCATCAGATTCCATATCCTGCACTTCATTGCCCCTATCAAACTCAGAAACATCATTAGAAAGATCATAATAAAGGCTCAGAGAAGGATGAACAGGATTAGGACAACCATCCCAGTGGCCATCTTGACCACCACACATATTACAAATATTCAACTCAAAGAATTGAGATTGTGCACATAAATCGGTCCCGGGAATATTCTGACAATTTTTTCACCAGTGGGGTCCTCCACAATATGGACAAGGATCATCAAAATAAGAATAACCATCATTCGAATAATTTTCATTCCAAAATGCTATGTTAAAATAAATAACAAATACTAACTAAACTAAAACAACAAAAAATGAATAGATAAAAAAAATGTCTAATCTAGAAAAATAGCTAATTTCTAAGTCCCCGGCAACGGCGCCAAAAACGTGTTGCAACCAAACACACTCACGCAAGTATACGTGGTCGTCAAGTAATATAGTAGTGAGTAGAGTATCGTTCCCACGAAGACTTATGATTAACTTTTGACTAACTCAAACTCAAATAACTTATCGATTCAAGTGATTTCTCACAAAATAGATAATTTTCTAATTTACTACCTAAAACCTATCAAGTAATGAAATACTAGAGATCAACCACAACACTTAAATGATTTCGAATAACAATCAATAGGAGATAATATTCCAGGGTCACGGGTTATCTAACAATCATGTTGCATCCTTAGCTTAAAATAACTAATTGATTTATTTGGATTATTGATTGACATGGTTGATATTATTCATAAGAATCTTTCGAGTTCTTACTCGCCTATTCAAGCTAACTTAATGCCTATATGTCTATGGAATTAAGATTAATAAGAATGCATTTACACATCCTGTATTTCAACCGAGCAAGACAATTAGGTATATTTCTATCCTAATTGCGAATCCGTTCCCCGATGCCCGGGTTCAAGAACTTGCTTTATTTAATTCTATATGCAATCTAGAATTCCCACTTTCGAGTTCAACTCTAGATTCGTAGATAGTAATTCACTGTTAGCTACTCAGCAAATTAATTAAAAACAGAATTAAATAAATAACCCAATATGATAAAATCAACTTTGTTAAATTAAACTTCAAACGTCAACATTCATGTATACCCATGACCCTAGAATAATAGGGTTCTTAGCCACTCATGTTCATGCAATCATCAAGAAATTCACAAGAGTGCATAAAAATCAATAAAAGAAGGAAAAATAAGAACTCAAGATGAATTCCGTGGTTCCCAAGCTTTGTCGTGACTTTTTCCCCCTTCCCAATGTGTTTTATGACCTAAAAGAGGTATTTTTTCTTAAATATTGCGTACAAAAGTCGTGGGCCAAAGTTCTCCTATTTCTAATCCAAATCAGCTTCAAGGATTGATGCTAAGGTGGATGCGTCGCATCCACCTCGTCCTCCACTTCTCAGCTTCGCATGCCAGGGTGGATGCGAAGCATCCACCCTTTGTTCCTCCATCTCAGCTTTGCCCAGGTGCGGATGCTAAGGCGGATGCTATGGGCCGACTACACTGCTAAGGGTGCACGAAATCTAAATTTTTTCTAGATTGGATGCGACGCATCCAACCCCTCTTCCTCTACCTAGAGCACCTTTTCTTCATATTTTTGCACTCCAAACACCTTAAATCATCACACACAACTCAATTAGTCATAAAACCAATAATTAAACCATGTTGGGCATTTTAAAGATCAAATAGCATCAAAAAGTGGTTAAAACATGGGTAAAGTAACATCAACATATATCAAAATATGCCCAACATTTCAAGCTAAACCCGGCAGCCTTCATATGCATAGCTCTCGATTCTTTAGGATCCAAGGGCAATTTCCCAGTTTTCAAGTAATCTATGTACTTGTTCCTCCAATTCCAAGTTAAAATCGTGGAATTTAAATCACCGTAACCTTCACCTATCACCAACTTCATGAGTTGTACTATTTTTCCCTTAGCTGAACTCATCGTCATCAACCGAGGACCCCAAGTTAGCCAGAGCATCTGCCTCGCTGTTTTGATCTCGAGGCACGTGCTGTAGGTTTCACTCCTTGAATTGATGTAGCGTTAGCTGTAACTTATCTATATACCTTCGCATTCATTCCTCTTTTACTTTGAACGTCCCATTGACTTGATTTACCACAAAGAGCGAATCGTACTTAGCTTCGACCACTTCGGCCCCAAGGCTTTTAGCCAATTTGAGACATGCAATCATGGCCTCATACTCGGCCTCATTGTTAGTCAATTTCATTATTATAATAGACTGCCTAACTACATTCCTCGTAGGAGGCTTCAGCACGATACCGAGCCCGGATCCCTTTGCATTCGAGGCACCGTCTGTAAAAAGGGTCCAGATTACCAAGGTAGTCCCCGAGGGTAGCAATAATTCTCTTTCACCTTCAGGCACTAAGGCCGGCGTAAAGTCGGCCATGAATTCGGCCAAAATTTAATATTTTATGGTAGTTCGGGGTTGATACTCGATATTGTACCCGCTGCCCATTTAGCCAATCAGCCCGAGAGCTTGAACTTGTGCATGATGTTCCTCAGTGGGTAAGAGGTTACAACACATATGGGGTGATATTGAAAGTACGATTTTAGTTTCCTGGAGGCGCTAAGCAAAGTGAGCGCTCATTTTTCCAAGTGAGGATACCTTGTTTCGGCCTCGTCTAGTGTTCTACTGATATACTCCCTCCGTTTTAATTTTTCCAAGTGAGGTAGTTTGACTCGACACGGAGTTTAAGAAAAAAAAGAAGACTTTTGAAACTTGTGGTCTTAAAATCTTAAAGGGTAAAAGCTTTGTGGGGTCATAACATTTGTGTGGTTGTAAAAGCTTCTCATTAGGATAAAATAGGTAACATGAAGAGTTTAAAGTTGAATTATTTCCAAATGTAGAAATGTGTCATTTATTTTGAAACAGACTAAAAAGGAAAGTACCTCGTCTAGTTTGAAACAGAGGAAATAGTAAATAGTAAATTGCGTACCTTCCTCTTCCTGGACTAAAACTCCACTTACCGCCACCTCGGACACCGCCAAGTAGAGGTACAGTGATCATCCTCTTTCGGAGTGTGGAGCAAGGGCGGACTCGAAAGGTATCGTTTGAATTCTTTCAAAGCTTATTGGCATTCTAGGGTCGAGGAAAAGTTATTCTTCTTGTTCAACAGTGAGAAGAACCGATGGCTTTTGTCCGAGAACCTTGATATGAACCGACCCAGTGCGGCTATATGCAAGGTCAGCCTCTAAACGGCCTTGACGCTATCCATTATGGTGATGAGTTCTATGGCCTTGATCTTTTCAGGATTAATCTCGATCCCCCGATTGGATACCATAAATCTGAGGAACTTTCCCGATCTGACCCCGAATGCACACTTCTCCCGAATGGATCCTATTTTAAGGAGTTTAGATACCTCGTCCTTGATAAAGGTGTGCTTGACTTCGGATTGCGGCCTCCTTTTCTACTTAACCAGATGGAACTTAGGGTTCAAACTCAGCTAATGGATGGTTACCTGTGGCGGGATCCCTATCATGTCAAGATGGGACCAAGCGAAACAATCTGTGTTAGCTATAAGGAATTCAATGAGGCTTTTCCTGAGCTCAGGAGCTAACCCGGTGCCCAGGTTTACCTTCCGGTTGGGAAGGTGTTCGATCAATATGACTTTCTCCAGCTCTTCGACTATCTATTTTGTGGTGTCTGTATCATCAGGAGCTATGAAGGATCTCGGAATTCCATAATCATCTTCCTCGTCAGATCCTCGATCCTTTGGTTCGACTGGGACCGGCATCGGTGGTTGCTATTTGACTTCGGCCTTTCTGATCGGCTTTGTGTTCCTTAATGTTGGGACGATGGGCACCGAGAGTACTTCATCGACTACGAACATCTCCTTTGTAGCCGTCTGTTCTCCATACACCATCTTGATTCCTCCCGGAGTAAGGAATTTTAACACCTGGTGTAAGGTCGAAGGTATTGCCCTCATGTTGTGAACCCATGGGCTCCCGAATAGAGTGTTATATCTCATGTCCCCTTCAAACACATAGAAATTTGTTTCCTGGATGGTCCCGGTAGTGTTCACAGGTTGAGTTATCTCTCCTTTAGTGGGTTTACATGCCACGTTAAACTCGTTCAACACCCGGATCGCCTACACTATTTGATCTTGTAACGCAACTGCTCTACGACCCTCGATCTGATGATGTTGGTCGAGCTACCTGGATCAATCAACACACGTTTATCTTGAGATTTATTGATAAGTACAAAAATTACCAGTGTATCATTATGAGGTTATATGATGCCCCCTGCTTCCTCATCACTGATCGAAATGGTTCCTTTCGAGATATAATCTCGGGTGCATTTCTCCCTTGTGATTGACACTTTAGTGCGTTTTATCATCGTTTCTTGAGGGACATTGACCCCCCCCCCCCTCCATGATCGTGTTGATGACGTGTTGGGGTTTGAACTTGTTCAGTCTTCGTGCTGGTTTCCCTGTTTCTGAAGTGGTTTTTGTCTCGATCACTCAAATATTCTCTCAAGTGTCCGTTAGTAAATAACCGGGCATCAATTGTCGGCAGTCCTCGGTCCTGTGGCCATGAGTTCCATGATACTTATACACTAGGTTAGGATCTTCTTGGGTAGGATCGGACTACAATGATCGAGGCCACTTTGTCTCCATGATGCGCCCGATGGCAGATACGATGTTGGTTGCATGAACGTTGAAGTTATAATCTCATAATATCGGAGCTTCCCTTCCCTCGAGCGGCCTGTCGAAACCATTTTTGCTCATCAGGCCTCGACTATTGGGACCTCGATCGCTTCTTCTTTCGTTCCTTGTAGAGTTGTGCCTGGACCCGTTTTCCCTTCAATATGCACTGTATGGTTGGTACCAATCTCGGGCCGGCCTTGATTCATGATCGACGACTCTCTTAGGCCTGTCGTCAGTTCTGATGGGATAAACGGACCCGGAAGGGGCTCCGAGTTGGTCGTCTTCGACTCTGATTTTGACTGGTACCTGTTGTGGACGTCGGCCTAAGTTACTACCGAGTACTCTATCAAGTTTTGTTTCAGTTGCTGAGAAGCCAAGGAGCTTTGGGGGTTAAGTCCCTCATTGAATGCCTGAACGGCCCAATCGTCCGCAACCGGAGGTAAGTCCATTCGTTCTATTTGGAATCTTGACACGAACTCGCTGATCATCTAGTTGTCCCTTTGCTTAATCTTGAAAAGATCCGATTTTCTAGTCTTGACCTTAATGGCCCCTGTCATGACCCAAAATCAATTAAAGGTCGTGATGGCGCCGGACACCGCTGTCAGGCAAGCCAACAATAAATACTCAATTTGGTTCTCGTTTTCAATATTTTGAAATCATATTTTCCCTCAATTGAATAGTAAAAGATGGAATTTACAAAATAAATAATAATATTTTTAACAACTTCAATACAGGACACCCATAATCACCCCAAAACCCGGTGTCACAAGTGCATGAGCATCAACTAGGAATGTAAAATAAAATACAGCATCCGTCTGGAATACAAATTGGACAGGAAAATATAAATACTCTGAAGGAGACTGTACTGGCTGCGGATCGTAGTATAGAGTGCAGCTCACCTAAGTCCCCGCTATAACCATGTATCTGCGCCCACAAGGCCACAAGACATATATGTACCTGCACAAAAATATGCAGCAAGTGTACTATGAGTATGTAACAACGCGTACCCAGTAAGTATCCCACCTAACCTCGAAGAAGTAGTGACTAGGGGTCGGCTCCGACACTTACTATGGGCTATAAATAAAATACTAATGATATAATTAAGCATGGATTACGTAGAACGGCTGTAAGCTCAATATCATGAAATAAGTAAAACAATTCTTTTGTTAATAAGGAATTTCCAAATTTATTGTTCATCATTTATCATCCCGTATCTCGGTCCAATGAAGCAATATCAATTATCATAAATTCCAAAGCAAACAATTCAATCATGTGCAAATCATGCCGAGGTCGTACGGCCCGATCCAACATAAATATAAATTGTGCACTGCCGAGGGTCGAACGGCGCGAACCATAGATGCATCTATATGCTACCGAGGCGTTCGGACCGCTCCACAAAAAGGAAAACACATTAAACAACCAATTCAAGATTATTAAGAGGAAAATATTCCAAGAATTACAAATTCCCATTTAACGGTCAAGTAAATGAAGTTTAACCTTTTTACAATTTCCTTTATCGAGTTTCTAAATATTTTAAACAATTAAATTAACAAGTAGCGCGCAACATTGCAAGTATAACATTATATGGGTCCTAGACTACCCTGACATAAGCATAATAGTAGCTACGCACGGACTCTCGTCACCTCGTGCGTACGTAGCCCCCACAAATAGAAGCACATAATAATTTGATTCACCTATGGTGTTGATTCCCTCTCACAAGGTTAGAAAGGAGACTTACCTCACTCCGAAATTCCATAACCGGCTCCAAATCCTCTCCAACAACTCAAACCGATGCCCATCGCTCCAAAACTAGTCAAATAAGATGCAACCCAATCAAAATATACTCTAATACTCATAATTAATCAATTTACAATAATTTCCAACTCCGCTCGAAAAGTCAATAAAATACCATCGGGCACACGTGCCCGGATTCCGAAAATTTTGAAGATAAACATTACCCATCACCCCACGGACTCAAATATATAATTCATTCCAAATTCCATATCCAATGTCGTGGTCAAAATCCAAAAATAAAATATCTAGGTTTTTCTTCAAAATCCCATATTCCTACAAATTTTCAGGTCTAAATCCATGTATAAACCTTGTATTTAACTCAATGTAGGTGGGGATAACCTACCTTGCCATTGATGATGAAAACCTCCACTTGAATCTCTCCAAGAATCGCCCAAACCAAGAGGAAATGAAAGAAAATGGGCCAAATCCCCGTTCTTAAAGAACCCTTCTGCCTAGCGACTCCCGCACCTGCGGCTGCTTCACCGCATCTGCGGTCCTGCAGGTACGGCCAAAACCTCGCACCTACGCATGCCCTCTGCCTAGCACGACTTCGCACCTGCGATGCCAAACACGCCCCTGCGGTCTCGCACATGCAGAGACCTTTCGCTTCTGCGACTCTAGCTGCCACCTCAAATTCCGCTTCTCCGGAGCTTTTTTCGCACTTGAGCCTTCGCAGGTACGCCTAAATGCTTCGCACCTGCGGTTGCTGGCCAGCCTCCTCTACTTCGCACCTGCAACTCATGGCTAGCACCTGCGAGCTCACACCTGCGGTCCTTTTCACGCAGGTGTGATTGCACCAAATATCAACTGCCTAATCATTTCTTCCAAGTCCAAACTCGATCCGTTAACCATCCGGAATCCACCCGAGGCCCTCGGGACCTCAACCAAATATACCAACACATCCCAAAACACATTACGAACTTAGTCGAACCTTTAAATCACATCGAACAATGCTAAAAATGCAAATCACCCTCCAATTCAAACTTAGTGAACTTTGAAACTTCAACTTCTACAATCGGTGTCGAAACCTACCAAATCACGTCTGATTGACCTCAAATTTTGCTCACAAGTCACATTTGACATTACGGACCTACTCTAACTTTCGGAATTGGAATAACCCGATATCAAAAAGTCCACTCCCGGTCATACTTCTCAAAAATCATCCAAATTCCAACTTTCGCCAAATGACCTCAAAATGACCTACGGACCTCCAAATCCACATCCGGACGTGCTCCCAATATCATAATCACCATACGGAGCTATTCCCAGTTTCGGAATCCCAAAACGGACATTGATAACATTGAAATACACTTCAACTCAAATTTATGAAATTCTTCTAAAAGGCTAATTTCCATAATAGGTGCCGAAATGCTCCTGGGTCATCCAAAACCCGAACCAGACATACGCCCAAGTCCAAAGGTATCATACGAACCTGTTAGAACCTTCAAATCCCGATTCCGAGGTCATTTACTCAAAAATCACACTTTAGTCAATTTCTCCAACTTAAGACTTCCGAAATTAGAATTTTCTTTCCAACTCAACTCCGAACTTCCCGAAATTAAATTTTGACCATGCGTACAAGTCATAATACCTGAAGTGAAGCTGCTCGGGGCCTCAAACTGTTGAACGACACGCTAGAGCTCAAAACGATCGGTCGGATCATTACATTCTCTCCCACTTATACATACATTCCTCCTCGAACGTGCTAAGAACTGCTCTGGAGTTGTCTGAAATCATTGTTTAACACCTTGTGCACCTACCCGTGCTACCACAACCCAGCTGAGAACATTAACTCGAGCAAATTTGAAGATCCTCCCCCTTATTTAGGCAAATAAGCCTTAGAGCCAGATTCCAACGTCCGCAATTCTCCACTAGGCCTGCTTCCAATATACGAACATCGTTTCAATCACTACACGATGCACCAATACATGATTGTATACTCTCACTGAATTCTTACCATGCACCACGTAACTCATTTGCCCAAGGCAATCTATCCAAAGACATCAGCTAAAATTTCCACTGACCGAAGCTTGTAGTGTACCTCATGACTAATTAAGCCATGCTTAAACTCTCGCAATACTTCCACGACAGAGAATATGTGTAGAACTCATAGCCACCTACCGAATTACAATTTATGGAGTCTCTCCTCCCGACAAAAACTATTACCTCATTCTGGATTGAATAATAATATTTACTCTTTAATATGCTTTATATAAATCTGATCGCACTGGTCCTAGGTCCAATAATCTTGTCTCACCCAGTACAAGCTGCTCAGGCAATAAGCCACCTCAGACACTGCCAAAAGTCTCATATGATTCCATAATGTGCCAACAAGCTACAAACTCGTATGTGATACATAAGGAAACGAACTCTGGAAAGAACTACTCAACCCATGTAACTAATTAAACAACCGAAAGGATGTTATGAACCTTCCTCAGAGAAATGAGAAGCAAAATACACGATAATAGATATGGGAAACTGTACTCAATAACACACTGTTGCGGCGTGCAACTCGATCCACACATGATACCCATGGCGGTGTGCCACCCGATCCAAGCAACATATCCGTAGAGGCGTGCCACCCGATACAATCATATGCCCGTGGCGGCGTGCCACCCGATCCACACATAATAATCTAAAGAAAACACACATCGAGCAGTGATGCTTATACTCACAAAATTCCCGAATATCAACCATAAGCACGCCAAGTGCATAATACAAATCCTGGGGAAATGGGTAGCATGATACGCTATAAAACTCAAGCAAAACTAAGGTGCGATATATGATCTGCATCTCGAGAGCCATCATGCTCACATAATACCACCGCTATGCGGGACCTCAACACACTGTACAAATAATCAAGCCGTCTCACAACCCACATGGAACAATATAGTATTACATGAAATAGCCGGCGACGAAATCAACACCCCACGCCCGAATACTCTTCCATAAGGAATGTTATGCTGAATGAACACACCTAGGCTGGTGTAGAGTACACATCTACATTTGGACCCATCAACGGACCTCAAACCAATTCTGATCATAGCATACTTGGGTAAATAACTTCTCAAAGATCCACAATGACCATTTTCCCATGACACGCAAGAACAACCGTCGAATCCGGAACAAACTTCCACAACTCACAACCAAATAAACCGAGCGCCCTTCAGGCATAAATTCTCACATTAGTGATAGTACCACAATCTTCATACTTGGTTTTAAATCTTTAATCAATCAGGTGACTACATGTCATACTTATACAATCTTCCTGTGGGATGCACTCCCACGACCTTCCGCACCAGGTAACAAGTTTGCGCCTCCATACTGTCGGCCACATTAATGCTGTAAAGCAAATCAAGAATCTGCAAATCAGTACACAGAGCCTCTTACACAGGACACGAATCTCAGGTGACGCTAAAGACAATACCAGCTTACTCTAAACATTTGAATTCTTCCCTACTCATCCGAGCTTTTGACATTCTTGTCAACACCGAACTGCAACCTTGATCCTCAGCTTCCAATTTCCCATGCTGCTCACTGCACCTAACATGCCAACACGTGACAGTACCAGAATTCCATAACCCCTGATCCACTAATAGAATAAACACTTTATCATATACAAACCTTTTACTTAGCTCATTCTAGAAGAACCAATGCAACACGCAACTAAATTCTCAAACCGCAGAAAAATACAAACCTCGAGTAGTGGTCTAAACCACCATAATTCTTCCGGGTTCCATCTAAACATAACAGGCCATAATACTCGAATGCCCTCAAATAAAATCAATTACGGCGGTCGTCAGGCCTCGCACGTACCGCCACAAATCACATGTATAACTCAACATGCTGAAGGAATTGATCATTGCTGCCATCATGCCAGTTCAACCATTGCTAACCGAGCTAACTTCCCCTAATTTACTCCGAACTTGCCTTAGGAATAATAATAGCTCCACTCAAAACATCATGAACCAATTCCGCACTCATCCTGAGTGACCTTATTTCACGAGACAACGTTGTCTCCAAAACCCACGAACCATCACATACTTTCCTTGTGCGCATAATCGTATCTTCAACGGGTACACCCATCCTGATAATTCTTCCATGAATCCAAAGTTATTTTCTCCCGTTCCTCCGATGCTGCACCGCTGACTGTAGATAACATAGAACAATTTAAGCCCCTCTCATAATCCACTCCCAAAGTTCGATGCTTAACCATACTACAGACTCGAAATCCTTAGGCACCGCACTTTAATTTTGAACCTGCCAGGACCATTGTTGAGAGTCACCCACTTTGACTTGTCCCCGAATGTAATCAAACTCCAAGGCCCTGCTAGTACATGAACACCCTCTCAAAGAAGCAATCGGCTGAATTCCTTTCCTTATACATCACATCCACATGAAGCATAGACTCTGAGTCTTCCCAAAACCTGAACATGAATCGATAAGGACAAAGATAGCACACATTCCTCAAATCCTTTGCTCAACTTACCACTGATGTTTTCTTCCCTTAGCCGTAATAACCACTAATACACCGATAACTAGAAACTGCACAAGCTAACAACTATGCAATCCAATCATAGACGATGGGGCTCTCCCACTTAGCTTGAAGCTATAATTACATAACCTTGGAACCTACCAAGATTTATTTATCCCCTTTTGACATGATCTTGCACAATCATCCCTCCAAATTTCCCTGAAATCCTTATGTTAAACATTTCATGAACATTCTGAATCACTAGCCACATTCACATATTCGACCTCTTACTAGATAGCCAGTAAAATTCTTCATAGAAACTTCATCAACACCACACAATCGCTAACTTGCTCACATGAGATATCCCATCTGTGGAAATTCCATGCCGACATTCTCCAACAACGCTGCACCGAGTACAATTACCACGAAGTCAATAAACCATCCTGAGCCCGTGCTCATTCACAAGCTGTACAAGTCCGTTCACTCTGCATGGACACCAACTAAAGGTGCGACAATACATTTCAAATCCGAAGTCATGTTGTATCTTGCTTCATATTTAAGCAACTCCCTCCTGTCACACCCAATCTTCCTCATTATAGCAACCAATATTCCAAATTAAGCCCGTAGACCTAGTCACTGTCCACCATGAATACCAAATCACTCTAACTCCCCCCAAGGTGTATGGCTCTCCTACCACAGAACCCGTATGCTACTCTGCCACTCTCGCACTTTGGTCAAACCCTCCCTTTTAAGTAACTACTCGACTTTTGTTTCCTTACACTTGGCCTTCTAGAAGTTTAACCACCACAAGACACCTTCCACATGTCCTTCCTCATCCTTCGCTGCTCAGTTGTTACCTTAACTCAAAATCCATCTCTGTAGCACCCGAACCAACAGATCGCCGCCAACTCTAAACCTCCCCGAATATCATCTTCCTTGAGCTATCAACATTAGGATTACCGATTCGATCCTGAACCACAGCACACCGCGACATCTGACAGCCGCTTCCCCGGCACCATTCACCGTACTCTGCCCCAAAGGCGATTTGAAGAAGGCCATAACATCGGCGAACTTAACACATTCACTCAAGGACGACGACACCACATCTCGGATGAAGATTCCACCACACTCGAAAATACCAAGTCTCGTTACCCCATCAATCCAACCTGAACATTCCTAGTCCGATTGCCTTTCCTCCGCTTGAAATAAAACACTGAACCTCTAAATCACGCAATAAGAAAAACCTCATTTCACTTCATTCACTGCCACTACACGTAGACAAGTAGCCTACCATTACTTTAATACTGTGCGATAACAACTCATGAACACCATAGCAATTGGTGCATAGCCGCACCATCAGAAACACAGCTACTGAGCTCAGATGACAGAACATCCTTCCACAAGGCGACGACATTAGCCCAATCGAATATGCAGGGAGAAACATCCTGCTCTACATCAGTAGTGCCACTAAAATTCCTCGATTCCAAATTTATAACAAGCGCTTCGCGTCGCATAAGATTGAATAGGAAGGAAATGAAGGCATAAGCCTCAAAGGAATCAAATCGCACGATGAGGAATCATGAATGGAAGTGCTCCTATCAGCCTGGTAGCCTCTCGAAGATAAGTACAGACGTCTCTGTACCGATCCGCAAGACTCTACTAGACTCGCTCATGACTCGTGAGACCTAAGTGAACCTAGTGCTCTGATACCATGTTGTCACGACCCAAAATCCATTAAAGGTCGTGATGGCACCGGACACCGCTGTCAGGCAAGCCAACAATAAATACTCAATTTGGTTCTCATTTTTAATATTTTGAAATCATATTTTCCCTCAATTGAATAGTAAAAGATGGAATTTAAAAAATAAATAATAATATTTTTAACAACTTCAATACAGGACACCCATAATCACCCCAAAATCCGGTGTCACAAGTGCATGAGCATCAACTAGGAATGTAAAATAAAATACAGCATCTGTCCGGAATACAAATTGGAAAGGAAAATATAAATACTCTGAAGGAGACTCTGCTGGCTGCGAATCATAGTATAGAGTGCAGCTCACCGAATTCCCCACTATAACAGCGCCTCTGCGCCTACAAGGCCACAAGACATATATGTACCTGCACAAAAATGTGCAGCAAGTGTAGTATGAGTACGTAAATCAACGGGTACCCAGTAAGTATCACGCCTAACCTCGAAGAAGTAGTGACAAGGGGTTGGCTCCGACACTTACTATGGGCTATAAATAAAATACCAATGATACAATTAAGCATGGATTACGTAGAACGGATGTAAGCTCAATATCATGAAATAAGTAAAACAATTATTTTGTTAATAAGGAATTTCCAAATTTATTGTCCATTGTTTATCATCTCGTATCGCAGGCCAATGAAGCAATATCAATTATCATAAATTCCAAAGCAAACAATTCAATCATGCGCAAATCATGCCGAGGTCGTATGGCCCGATCCAACATAAATATAAATTGTGCACCGCCGAGGGTCGAACGGCGCAAACCATAGATGCATCTATCTCCTACCGAGGCGTTCGGCCCGCTCCACAAAAGACAAAAACACATTAAACAGCCAATTCAAAATTTATTAATGGGCAAATATTCCAAGAATTATAAATTCCCATTTAACGGTCAAGTAAATGAAGTTTAACCTTTTTACAATTTCCTTTATCGAGTTTCTAAATGTTTTAAATAATTAAATTAACAAGTAGGGCGCAACATCGCACGTACAATATGATATGGGTCCTAGACTACCCGGACATAAGCATAATAGAAGCACATAATAATTTGATTCACCTATGGGGTTAATTCCCTCTCACAGGTTTGGAAAGGAGATTTACCTCGCTCTGAAATTCCATAACCGGCTCCAAAGCCTCTCCAACAACTCAAACTGATGCCCGTCGCTCCAAAACTAGTCAAATAAGATGCAACCCAATCAAAATATACTCTAATACTCATAATTAATCAATTTCCAACTCCGCTCGAAAAGTCGATAAAATCACCCTCGAGCCCACATGCCCGGATTACGAAAGTTTTCGAAGATAAACATTACCCATCACCCCACGAACGCAAAAATATAATCCATTCCAAATTTCATGTCCAATTTCGTGGTCAAAATCCAAAAATAATATTTCTAGGTTTTTCTTCAAAATCCCAAATTCCTTTAAATTTCATGTTTAAATCCATGTATAAAACTTGTATTTAACACAAAATAGGTGGGGATAACTTACCTTGCCATTAATGATGAAAACCTCCACTTGAATCTCTCCAAAAATCGCACAAACCAAGAGAAAATGAAAGAAAATGGGCCAAATCCCCGTTCTTAAAAAACCCTCCTGCCCAGCGACTCTCGCACCTGCGGCTGCTTTACCGCATCTGCGGTCCCGCAGGTGCGGCCAAAACCTCACACCTGCACATGCCCTCTGCCTAGCACGACTCCGCACCTGCGATGCCAAACGCGCCCCTGCGGTCTCGCACATGCGGAGACCTTCTGCTTCTGCGAGTCCAGCTGCCACCTCAAATTCCGCTTCTGCAGAGCTTTCTTTGCACCTGCACCTTCGCAGGTGCGCCCATATGCTCTGCACCTGCGGTTGCTGGCCAGCCTCCTCTCCTTCGCACCTGCGACTCATGGCTCGCACCTGCGAGCTCGCACCTACGGTCCTTTTCAAGCAGGTGCGATTGCACCAGATATCAGCTGCCTTATCATTTCTTCCAAGTCCAAACTCGATTCGTTAACCATCCGGAATTCACCCAAGGCCCTCGGGACCTCAACTAAATATACCAACACGTCCCAAAACATATTACGAACTTAGTTGAACTGTTAAATCATATCAAACAATACTAAAAATATGAATCACCCTGCAATTCAAACTTAGTGAACTTTGAAACTTCAACTTCTACAATCGGTGCTGAAACCTATCAAATCACGTCCGATTGACCTCAAATTTTGCACACAAGTCACATTTGACATTACGGACCTATCCAACTTTTGGAATCAGAATCCGACCCCGATATCAAAAAGTACACTCCTGATCATACTTCTCAAAAATCATCCAAATTCGAACTTTCGCCAAATGACCTCAAAATGACCTACGGACCTGCAAATCCACATCCGAACGTGCTCCCAATACTAGAATCACCATACGGAGCTATTCCCAGGCTCGCAATCCCAAACGGACATTGATAACATTGAAATGCACTTCAACTCAAATTTATGAAATTCTACCAAAATATCAACTTACATAATAGGTGCCGAAACTCTCCCGGGTCATCTAAAACTCGATCCGGACATACGCCCAAGTCCAAAATTATCATACGAACCTGTTGAAACCTTCTAATCCCAATTCCAAGTGAACAGACTGAGAGTTTGACATTTTTAAGTTATCTTGAAATTAAAACCTTAAAGAATAAGCGTAAAATAAGGTGTGTTATGGAAATTTGTATCAAACCACCACTATTATCCTTAGCCCCACTGTGGGCGCCATACTATTTACCCTTGAAACGGATAATAATTAAATTTATACGCAGTTTTAAGAATATGTGGATTGATTCAATACCAGTAATTAAGGATGTTAGATCAACGAATTAAGGAAAAAAATAAATAATCAAATTAGTAGTAACGTTGAGCGTAGGCTCGGATTTAATCTTAACGATAGTTCTTCCCTCGGTCGAATTCTCGATTCGAGGCTAGATATGTAAGAAGAACTATGATCAAAATAAGAACTTTTCAATAGCTAGAAAACGGAGAAATAAGTTTATATTGCTTTGATATACGTGTTACAATGTGTCTATTAAATAAAAACTACCCCCTTTATATATAGTAGAAGAGTTTCACCCCTAGTTCAATTCTAAGAAAGGTAAAAAAAAAAAATTTCGTTAATCACTGATCCGCTACCGATACAGGCCGAGATCTGCGCCGTGATATCCGATAGGGTGCGGATATCACGGCCCTATGTTGGCCGTGTGTAACCGTTATCGTATTTTCCGAGGTCTCGGAGCTCGTTCTGGGATCGGAGAAGTAATGTCTTATCAAGCCCGGTGGCGACCACTCCGTTCGGACCTTAGTACGAGGCATTTCGGCTTCGATTCTGACCCCATATAATCATTCCTTTGCTTCCTTTGACCCACCGGAAAATCGGGGTGTAGGTTACCCCGGTTTTACCCGTATACAAAGTCAGAGAGTTTTTTGATAAACGATTAATAATAATCTCTATATTTTAATAGGAGCAAATAATATGAAGTTAAAAGTTAAGAAAGTTTTAAGAAAAATAACTTCAGTAATATGTGAGAGAAGTAATTTTTACCATTTTTATATCGATAGCCAAACACCAGAAAATTAATTACTTCTTTATGGAAAATGACTTCTCGAAAAATAGCTTCATCGTATCAAATATATCAACAAAATGAAAACAGTGTTTGCAAATTGTGTCTATCTTGAGTGACCCTACCCTTACCCATAAACCTACACTATTCTTGCCAAACCCTTTAACCCTGCCTTTCCTACCATTTTTCGGCCCCCTCTTCTTCAACTTTAACTCGCTACTATTTAAGTTGTCATCTTCTTTCCAAATTTACTGTTGCATAATTAACGAAAAGTTACTAATTAACTAAGTCATGATTTGATAAACATTTTATATAAGAGCTTAAGTTGTATGCAGTGATTACAGAAAAAATATTTGCATTGTCAAGTCATTTATAATATAATACTAATAAATTATTACGATAAGAATTAATTAGTAACCTAATAAAAATGATAATTAAAGATATATTATGTAAACGACACCCATAGTGATTGTGTAAAAATTATATTTCTCCGTTAGTGAAGTTAAATTTCTAATATGCCATTAGTTTTTGCCAGGTTTCATCTGGTTTATTGAAATGCAGAAATGCAGGGTAATGATGCGTACGATAGACCTCTGTGGTCTGGTCCTTCCCCGCACCTCGCGCATAGCGCGAACTTAGTGCACCTGGCTAATCTTTTGCCTCGTCTGATTTATTGTTAAGCTACAGAGAAAAGAACTAAGGGGAGGGATATGAGATACTTCATATGGCCCTTTCTAAAACATGCATTTCAAGCTTTTATAAGCTGACAAAAAAATGTGGTGGAGATTACAAGCATAGGACCTTAGATGAAGTGGTTCCTCGTATTCTTCTTGTCATTGGATTTGTGATGTACATCTTTGATGGTCATTTTGTCTGCCTTTAGATTCTGTTCGGAAAGTCATGTGTAATTACTTGATTATGTAATTATTAGGGTAGTAATTACTTAATCTGACAATTACATAGTATAGTAATTATAATGGCTTGGTTGTTTGTCGTCATGTAATTACAGTGTAATTACCAGTCTCATGTTTGATTGTACTAGTGTAATTACATAGTTAAATAATTTTTTTCATATTAACATATAAATAAATTTTACTATGAAAATACTTATGTAATAACAAATATTAAATATCATTTATTATTATGTATTAAATACATATTTTTTGTAAGAAAATATATTAAATAATTATAAAATAGTAAATAATATCATAATAAAATAATTGGTATTCTCCATATAAATAATTTTATAACTTGAAAGAGAACAATGAAAATATAGCATAATTTAATAATAACAATGCATGTCAAATTTCAACAACAAATAAGATAAGCTCATTTGGTGCTTATTAGTCTATTAATGAAGGTTATTTTAGCAATTAAATGGAAGGAACAAAACTTGGAGAAGCCGTATAAAGCATAGCTAGTCCATTGAAGGATTACGATCCATGGGAAGAAGCTAGAATTAATATTCCAAATGAAATTAATGAATCAGCTAGCAATAAATTAATTATATGCAACATGAAAAGGTCGGATTACATGATGAGAAATATGTCTTATTTGTTTCCTCATATGAAAAATATATTTAAAAGGAAAAAAAGAATTTGAAAGGTTGCCTTATAATTACATCATATAATTATACCCAATTCTTTACTCCCCCTTGAGAATTGCAGAGTGTAATTACCCCCTCTCAATTACATCTAATTCCTCACTAACCAAGTAATTACTTGGTCAAACAAACATGCCAAATTGTATAATTACACACAAATCCAATTCCCTTGTGGCTTTCCAAACATGCTCTTTGTAATGACCAGACCTTTCATCAATTTGAAGTCTTGAATAGCTTTATATGATGTATTATGACGTGTGTGAATCGTCGGTTTTGATTTTTTATGTGTTCGAGATTAGTTCGAACGAATGAAATTCATGTTGGAAGCTTAAATGAAAAGGGTTGGTCGGAGTTTGACTTTTTTTGCAAACGACTCCGGAATAGAGTTTGGACGATACCAATAGCTCTGCATGGCGATTTTGAAATTAGGGGTGTGTCCGAAAAATTATTTGAAAGTCCGTAGTTAAATTAGGTTTGAAATGGCAAAAATAGGAAATTGAAAGATTGGAAGTTTGACCGGGAGTTGACTTTTTGATATCATGGTCGAAATCTGATTCTCGAAATGGGAATAGGTCCGTTATGTTATTTATGACTTGTGTGCAAAATTTGAGGTCAATCGGACATGATTTGATAGGTTTCGGCATCGAATGTAGAAGTTAAAATATTTTAGTTTCATTAAGCTTCAATTGGGGTGTGATTCTTGTTTATTTGTGTTGTTTGATGTGATTTGAAGCATCAACTAAGTTCGTATGATATTTTAGGACTTGTTGGTATATTTGGTTGAGGTCCCGAGGGCCTCGGGTGGATTTCGGATGGTTAACGGAATTTAATTTGGATATTTCTAGAATGTTTCGACGTCGATTCTTCAAGAATACGTGGTATCACATTAAGCAAATGAGATCCATATTAAGTTTTGATTGAATCATTATATTCGTATTTAAATTACGGAGCCATATAAAAAAGAATCGTCGAATTCGAACATCGTATGACAGAGTTAAGCCCATTTCCGTGTCGGGAAAAATAAAATCCCGTCACTAGCGCCCAGGGTAGCGTGGGGCGCTAGCCCTGGCGCTGGGATGTTTAGAGGTTCTGGAAATAGCGCCACATGCAGCGCCCCATGCCACCTGTGGCGCTCGAACATTAAAATCCCTGTAAACGGGAGGTTTTGCCATTTTTTTACAAAAACAGAGTTGGGGAGCTCGGTTTGGGCGATTTTCAAAGGCAAATTTCACCACACAACTTGGGGTAAGTGTTCTTAACTCCCTTGTAATTATATTTCATGAATTAATCTTCGTTTTCGGTGTTAGATTATTGATTTTTCAAGAGAAATCGGAGAAATTTACTACAATTCCATAAAATGAATTTTCGAGATTTGAATATCGATTTGGAGTCAGATTTGAGTAAAACTAGTATGGTTGGACTCGTAGTTGAATGGGTTATCGAATTTTATGATTTTCGTCGGATTCCGAGATGTGGGCCCCACTGTCAACTTTTCAAGCGGAGTTGAAAATTTTATAAATTGCTAAATTGTAAGCATTAGAGTACATTGTGATTAACTCGCACACTGTTTGAATAGATACGCTCGTCTGGCTTGAATTGAGGAGATAGGAAGGCGTTTGGAGGTTGATAAGCGTGGAAGGAAATTTCCGGAGTATTGGTTATCTTGGTCGGCATTGGATTCGGCTTGTTCGAGGTAAGTAACATTTCTAAACTTGGAACTGAGGGTATGAACCCTGAATATACGTGTTATGTGATTTGTTTGGATGTGACGCACATGCTAGGTGATGGGTGTGTGGGCATGCACCGTAGAAAATATGACGTAATTGATTCCGTGAAATTGTGTAGTCAAATAAATCTTGACATTTTCTATGTACTTTTATGTATTAGAGAAATTGAGCTAAAAATCATGTTGAATCTATATGCCGGTATTATTGAGACCTACAGAGGTCGTATTGTTGTTGAATTATTTGTTTAAATTATAATTTCATACTCATTCATGTTTATTCATTTCATATTATATCTCAGCCTCTGTTGTTATATATTGACACATCCTATCATCATTTTTGGGCTAGTTTCATGGCATTGTGGGCCCGAGAGACTGGAGAGATTGATGACTGAGTGAGGCCGAGGGCCTGATTGTGACTTGTACTACCAGTTTTGGGATTGTAGGAAATTTCTATTTTACATTTAATACTTGTTGGTTGAGTCATCTCTAATTCAGTAAGTGTTAGGCTTACCTAGTCCCTAAAACTAAGTGTCATCACGACATCCTACGGGGGGAAATTTGGGTCGTGACAACCAGCCAACGACAAAAAAAATATATATGTAAATTTCTCCAAGTGTATGAACAATGCACAAATGCATGAAGTTTATTTCTATTTCTCCAAATGTACAACCAAGGAAACATTGCCTTAAAGTTCACAACGTCGACAAATGCCGCACCTAGAGGCATATATAACTAAGTATAGGTTTTATTCGACCTTGTTCGAATTAACACCTAACTTGCCTTAAGGATCACAACGCCGACAAATGTCGCACCTAGGGGAACACCTAACCGACCCTCGGCCATAACTAAGTATATGTTATATTCGACCTCGTTCGAATAAGTATAGGTGATAATTTTGCATTGAACTATCTTCAATTTGTCTCCTCTTTCTATTTGAAGCAAGGAGGCAGTGCACAAGTGAGATTCCAGCCCATAACTTGTCATCAGCTGGCTGGCGCATCAAATAAGGTGGTTTCAATCTTTGACGTCGAAAATGACAGGCAACTACAGTCTTTCCAGGTTCATCGTTACCTTCCCACTTTTGGTGGATTAAATTGACTGTTACTCGGTCAATTTATGTTTCTGGCACTTTTGTATTTTCTGGATGTTCCAGCCATCCCAAAGTAAAAGTGTTTACAGGGACATTCTGGAGTGGTGAACTACCTTTGTTGGGATCTCAATGGTAATCTACTGGCATCAGTAAGTGAGGAGTCCGTTAAAGTTTGGTCATTGACCACCGGTGATTTCATCCATGAGCTAAGCTCCAATGAGAATCAGTTCCACTCTTGTGTCTTTCATCCTAGCTATTCAGCTCTATTGGTGATTGGAGAAATGAGGGTAATTATTGATTTCTTTTGCCAATTCTACTTCAATCATTTCTGTAAAATGTCCATTTAGTTAGCTCATTTTCATCCAGTACAACTGTTGAAAGAATACCCAACAAATCTCCTTTAAAGTCTTGTATGCCTGGTATTGAAATTGACTATATTTTTGTGAATTCATGCAACAGTCTTGGGAGCTGTGGAACATGGTTGAGAATAAAAGCATGACAATTCCAGCCCACGATAACATTATCGCTCCTCTAGCACAGTCACCGGTGGCTGGAATGGTCGCTTCCGCAAGTCATGACAGCTCTGTGAAGTTATGCAAATTGTAATTATGACCAATATTTTGGCTAATGGAGTCCATCTCACATAATCATAAGCATCTTTATAAAGTGTAGACTTTGTTGGCAATATTCTTTATGACCCAAAAATATCTCTTCTTTTATACCTACGAGGCCAAGACTTTTTTCCTATAAAAGGGAAGGCCATTAGTTTATTTTAAACACACCAGCAAGACTTGAGTCTTCGTTTCTTTTTTCTTCCTTTCCTCCTTTATTAAGAGTGTTTTGTATGAGAGTTAGTGTTGGGAAGTACTTGTGTGAACCCTTTCTTTGGAATGAACTTGTGAGGTTATTCTCTTAGGGTATTTGGGATTAATTAGAGTGTTTACTCTAATTTTGTACTCTCTTTTGTACTTTTATTGGTATAGTGAAATTGTTCCTCTCCGCTTGTGGACGTAGGTCACACTGACCGAACCACGTTAAATTGGTGTCTCTTTATATGCTTTAATCGTCATTGTTATCAACTTACATTATCTTTGTTATTGTCATTATACCTTTGTTTGGTTAAATTTCGCACTGCCTGGGTTCCCAATCCTAACAAATTGGTATCAGAGCCGAATCTAACCAGGATAGTTTCAATAGCCAAAATGAAAGGAGAAGACGGTGGATAAAATAACGGACGAGAAGTTTGCCATCATAGATAAAAAGGCAAAATCAGGTATCATCTTAAATCTCTCAAATGGGGTTTTACGTGAAATTTCTGTAGAAACCACAGCCAAAGGCATGTGGAAAAAATTGAAAACCTTATATATGAAGAGGACGGTGGAAAATAGACTTTACCTTAAACAGAAGGTATATACAATTCGTATGGGTGAAGCACTGCAATATTTTAGGTGTATGACCACCCCGGAAAAGTGTGGCCTAAACTAGTAAAAAATGTGGCATTTGATCAAAGGCCACACTTTTCGACTTTAGGCAATGCTTTATTGGGGGTGGCCAAAACTTGCGTAACCTTTGACCTAAGGGCACGCTTTTCAAATGTTATCTTACAAGCCACGCTTAAAAGCGTGGCCTATTAGATAACAAAGACAATGCTTACTACACCCCATATGGCTACACTTTTGTACCTTACAGCTACACTCTGAAAGCGTGGCCTTTGTTACCTTATAGGCCACACTTGTTAATCGTGGCTTCTAAAGAAATACTTACAAAGCGTAATCTTTGCTTATATACATGGTAGACGTACAAATATATGGCCACACTTTTAAAGTGTGGCAATCTTGTCTAGGGTATACAATTTATATTTTAATTTTTTTAAAATTTACATTTTGCATATATCCTGTAATCACAGTTATTTCAAGCATATGCATTATTATCATATATTTTGATGATATAAAAAACTAAATTAACTAATAAGTACCAAAAAAGATAATGCAAATGAATACACATACTAATAAAATAATGAGTCAAAATGCCCATTAATAATAAACTTTACAAAAGTGAATATATTCATATAGTATCATGAATATTAGACATCCTAATTATTCAAAAATTCTTTGCATTCACATTAAGATCAAATTGACTTTCCGCCACCATTTTGAATTGCATCACCCACATTCTCCTACACATAAAAAGAAACTATAATAAGATAGAAATTGATCTTTGATCGTTCGTCAAGAAGAACAAAGACTAGGATAACATATAGTAACACCATGTTCTGCATATTTTTCAGTCACATATAAATAAAAATTGAACAATGAGTAACCATGCAATACAAGAAAACTTATAATTACCAGTTCACTATATAAAAACTTAGGAAGAGAAGAAGTCGACATTTAGTTTTACTTTGATGTGGCTTTTGATGAGTGTGTTCAAAAGCTGATCCACATAGTTGCATGTTATGTGGAAGTATTACTTCTTAAACTTTAGATCCTATTTTTAAAGTAAGAACAGTGGAAACACAATTTTGTTGACAAAAGAAGATACATTGCTACTCAACTTATTATTGTCCTAATCAACAGAGGGTAAATAGTTTAGTTCTTAGATCTGGTGTTAAGAAAGAACCAGGCAACCAAAAGTCCACTCTCTTCTGCAGGCCTTCTTGCAAACTGGTCATTAACAGTCGTCTCGAAGGACAATAGAGCAAAGACAACAATAAGTTAAAACTCGCCACATTTAGTGTCTAATCTTTCTATAGTTGCTAAAATAACTCTAAGATCTACATCACCTAATTCAAGACCAAAAATTTCGACAATAAACTCAATACAAAGCAGAAAGCATTTAAGTTTGGCGGAAATGTAGAGTCTAAATACCTTTTCACGAATTCCTATGGGTTGATCCAAAAGAGTGTGGAAGATTTTGGCCTCTTACAGCCTGTGCGCTACTTACATCAACTGGAGAAGGTTGGTTAGATCCAACAGATGCTGGTATATCTTGAACATTTAGTCCAGGATTGTTTTACACCAATAGATTAAAGCAATGACGCAATTGCCTCAATTCTTACATTTCTTCTCTCATTTCTTGCATTTCTTCTTTCAAAGTAGAGACTTCATTGTTATGCTTTTATTGGAGCTTGCTGATTTCCTCATCTTTTTTCAGAGTACTTGTTGTCATTGATCTACCATACCATCGTATTCGACCAGGCTGCTCCTTTCCAAACACTGCACTAAATGCTTCATCCGATGTAAAGAAATGAAAGTCATATTTTTAACAAAGTGTCGAATAAACATTACCAATGCCACGCGCAAAAATTGACGAAATATTATGCAGAAATACAGAAAATGCAGAAAAACTATGCAGAAACGCAAAAAATACTGTCCAAAAATGTAGAAATTTCTGAAATGCAGCACAGAAACCCAGAAATAATGTGCATAAAATACACTGTTCAGAAAATACAGAAATACTATGCAGAAATACCGAAATGCTGCATAGGAAATGCAGAAACACTGTACAGAATCGCAGAAATTGCCGAAACGCTGTGCAGAAATGCAGTAAAACTGTGCAGAAATGCAAAAACACTGCAGAAATGCAAACATTGCTGAAACACTGTGCAGAAATGCAGAAAATACAGAAAAACTTTGAAGAAACGCAAAAAACACTGTCCAGATATGCAGAAATTTCTGAAACGCTGTGTAGAAATGCAGAAAATGAGGAAAAACTGTGCAAAAATGCAAAAATTACCGAAATGCTGTGCAGAAATACAGAAACTTTGCATAAATACAAAAATACTGTCCAGAAATGCAGAAATTTCAGAAACTGTGCAGAAACCCAAAAATAATGTGCAAAAATTGCAGAAATGTAGAAACACTGTGCAGAAATGCTGAAACACTGCAAAAATTCAGAAAATGCCGAAATGTTGTGAAAAAATAAAGAAAGCGCCGTGCAAAGAGCAGAAAATGCAGAAACGCAGTGCAGGAATGCCGAAACTGCAGAAACACAGAAACGATGTGCTGAAATGCTGAAACACAGTGCAAAAATACAAAAAATGCAGATATGCTTTTCAGAAATCCGAAATACCTGCTCAATATCTGTATGCTTGCTCAATGTTTGCTAGTCCACAAGAAGATGAAATATAAGTGCACTGCATTTCGGTAATTAGACAATGATGAGACGCCATGAAAGATAAAAATCAAGGAAGTAAAGGAAAACATGGGCTAATAACTCCTCTTCATTACCAATTGACAATTTCAAAAATAGACATCTCCAAATTAGTATTGTGTACTATCTTTAGGTATTATTCATATTTTTTGTCCAAGACTCCTTTGTTAAATCTGTTTATCAAATATGTTTAAATTTACTACAAAATGTCAATGACAACCTTTCAATGCCCATATAAGAGCATCTTATTTATCTGGCTCGGTGAATTAAAGACACTCAATTAGCAGATAACTAGTCGAAGAACACAACTCCTAGCCTAAAATTTGATACTCTCTGAAGAAGAAAACCTAAATAAACATACAACATAAGTTACAACTTTATTAAATAATTGTATTGTAGCACCATCCCTGCTCCTCCTAGAGAGAGTGAAGAATAGTTGATCAAACAAGTTTATGCCCGATTTATTTTCTCGAAATCTCACCTATTTTTCCCTTGATAACTAACAAATAATCAATTGATGCAAATTTGGATCAAAATCTCAAAAAGGTACAAACTTTAAGAAACCCAATTGAGAAAAATTGTATAACCCACTTTCTGTAACTAATGAAAAAAAAAAGAAGATTGCATAAACAACGCAGCCATAAGTGAAACAAATGATCAATTGATATAAACTGCGAGTAATATTAAGAAACCCAATTGAGGAAAATACATAACAAGAGAAAGAAACTCACTTTCTGTATAAACAATGCAGAAATAAGCAAAGCAAATTATCATGGATGCAAATTCAGATAAAGAACATCAAAATATAGAAACTTTAAGAAACCCAATTGAGAAAAAATGCAAAATAAGAGGAACCCACTAACCTTTCTGAACCAAGTGACCTTTAACAATACAACCCAAGAACAAAATGCAAGAAATTATAATAAAAGAGTTAGTGAGTAAATGGACTATGAATTAACTGAATTTTGATGGTTCCCTTTTGCTTCTTGAAGAAGCTTAAAATTACAGGGAAGGGTAACGTACTTCAATCTTCTAGGTGATGTGAATTGGGCTTCAATCAGGGGAATGTGAATTAAAAATAAATCCCACTCATGGAATAATTAGTTGATTTACCACTTGAAAACCCTAATACAAAGAAAAATCGAAGCCACAAAGCCTAATAAAGAGAAATTTTGGCAAAAACCTAGAAGAATTAAAGGGATTAAAGTTGTAGAGGAACATGTAAAGAAATAAAATAATTTATACCTTTTGAATGCTGAAATTTTCTCTTTCTTAGACGCATATATTGGGTCAATGGAGAAGAAAATTTCAGGGATGCTGGATTTGGTACCGGTGGAACCAAGCGGCTTAGTGGTGGAGATGGAGATTTTAACGGGTCTATAGAGAGGGTGAAGACTTCGATGGTTCTTTCTTTTGCCCTTTCAAAATAGGGAAAAAATTTACTGAAAGAAATAATTGAGGAAAATTTTTGATGAAATCTTTTTCTTTATTTTAGAGCACACTTGTTAAGTGTTGTTTTTGTGATTAAAAAGATAGCACGCTTTAAAAGCGTTGTATATAGGTGAATAAGTGTTGCCAAATATTTTATGATTTGGCAACCTTTAAAATACGTTGCCTTTACGTTTAGAAAGTACACTTTAGAAACGTAGCTTAAACTTCCGTGGCCAAAAGCTCAAAATAAAGGCTACACTTTTAAAGCGTTCCCATAGACACTATTGGCAACACTTTCCCAGCGTTGTCTAAAATTAGTGTGGTCTTAGGCCAAATTTGTTGTAGTGAAGGTACCTCTATTCTCTCTCATCTTGACACCTTTGATTCCATTCTTATGGATTTGAGTAATATAGATGTTGAAATTAAAGATGAGTATCAAGACGTGTTATTGCTTTGTCCTCTACCCCCATCTTTTAAGCATATAAGAGATACTATGCTTTATACAAAGGATAATATCTCTCATAAGGATATTAAATATATCTTAAAATCAAAAGAACAGATAGATAGTGATATTACTGGGGAAGCTAATGGAACTCAAGTGGAAGTTGACTTGTTTGTTAGGGGCAAATCCGACTCCATATCTAGATACAATAATTTAGAGTGTCGTTATTGTGATAAGAAAGATCACATTATCTCTGAAAGCTATAAAATGAAAAATAAAGAAACGCATAAAGAAATAAAAAATAAGCACAAAAATACTGACACCGCCGAAGCTAGTGTAGTAACTGATGAGATTGAGGGAACTATATTTTTAGCAACTGAAACTAGTTTCAGATTAAACAATGAGTAGATTTTAGATTCTGGTTGTTCATATCACATGTGTCCTAGCAGAAACTTATTTTCTACATATGATTCAGTTGAAGGTGGAGTTGTCCAAATGGGTAACAATGTTACTTGTAACGTTATTGGCAAAGGTACAATTCGGATCAGAATGCACGATGGTGTGGTGAGAACTCTCACCGACGTTAGATATGTTTCTGAGTTGAAGAAAAATCTATCTCTTTGGGCACTTTAGAATCCCTTGGGTGCAAATTCACTGGTAAAAGTAGAGTTCTAAAAAATTTTCAAGGAGCTCTTGTGATCATGAAACCACACAGATCTGGTTCGTTGTATACTTTATTGGGATCCACTGTTATAGACCCTACTACAGTTTCGGTATCAGACAACTTGTCTAATTTTGATGGAATTAAATTTTGACATATGCCCATTGGAGCTTTTGCGGAGAAGGTGGAGCAAACTTACTATATCAGCCAAAATTAGGCCAAGGTGGAGATTTGTAATTATGGCCAATATTTTGGCTAATGGAGCCCATCTCACATAAACATAAGAATCTTTGCAAAGTGTAGACTTTGTTGGCAATATTCTTTGTGACCCAAAAATATTGCATTGTGTGGTAGACATCATTTGCACAAGTTGTATCTCTTCTTTTATGCCTAAGAGGCCAAGACTTTTTTGCCTATAAAAGGGAAGGTCATTAGTTCATTTTAAATACACCAACAAGACTTGAGTCTTCATTTCTTATATCTTCCTTTCCTCCTTTATTAAGAGTGTTTTGTATGAGAGTTAGTGTTGGGAAGCACTTGTGTGAACTCTTTCTTTGGAGTGAACTTGTGAGATTATTGTCTTAGGGTATTTGGATTAATTAGAGTATTTACTCTAATTTTGTACTCTCTTTTGTACTCTCGTTAGTATAGTAAAATTGCTCCTCTCCGCTTGTGGACGTAGGTCACACTGACCGAACCATATTAAATTGGTGTCTCTTTATATGCTTTAATTGTCGTTGTTATCAACTTGTATTGTCTTTATTATTGTCATTATACCGTTATTTTGTTAAATTTCACACTACCCGGATTCCCGATCTTAACAGAAATAAACAAGGAGTAGCCGCAACATTGCCATAAGAGCGGTGGACATTTACTTCTGCACCAGGTGCTTAGGGAAAAAGTCCGCACTGATGTTGTAGTCTGTATTGCTCAAAGAAATATCCATTTTTCTGTTTGTTAGTCACATTAGAGTTATGGTTTGCTTAAAGCAAGTTGAGCACACTGAGCAAATGTTTCGGTAGTACTGGGGGAAGCATAACAACTTCTGCAGCTGTTCTGGTGATTAACAACAACTAATAACATGATATAAATTTCAGCTTATGCTGTGTGCGGCAAATGTGTCGAGATGCCATCCCCCGCAACATGTCCTATGCCTGAGAAGACTGATTTCGAGCCCTTCATAGTCGAACTAATGAAAACTAAGACGATTTAGAAAAGAATTCAAGAATTACCTTCTTTTAAGTAGAATCTTACGAGGTCAGCCTTTTTTTAAAATCAATTAGAGGTGTTGAATAAGATCATTACAAAGATATTAAATTTTTTTTTAAAAAAGGATGTGGGGATAGGGAGAATCACAACAATTAACAAATACGTGCTGTTAATTCTTGGAGCTGAGATTTTTTCTCAGTGGTGCATATTATATTTAAGTTCTGTAGAGATACATTTATTCATGGTTAGCCCATTATACCGTAATTATAAGTTTTTAATGTAGAATTACTACAAATAAGCAAATAAACGCACGTCTCATGCGATAATCTTTTTAATGAAAAATAAAGACGCTCATGGTCGTGTAATCGATGGAATATTTAAGTTTGTAAAATTTGTATTAGCGTGACTGAAAATTTACATGTCAATAAAAAGAATATTAAATGTTAGTAAAGGTTGCTTTTTTAATTACGGAAAAGGACTAAAACCGCACCTAACTTATTCGCTTAGGTTTAAAGATACCCTTCGTCCATCTATTTTGTAAAAATTGCCCCTAACGTTAACTTTCCGGCCCACCCATACCCTGAAAACTAACTGTCCTATTTTGATTAAGATAATATTTTATTACTTATTATGTGTCAATTTCCTAATGACTTAAATTAAAACCTCATCCCATATCCTATTAGCCCACTCAATGACCTAAAATATCCATACTCGACCCATGACCCACTTTTTAAAATGCGCTAACTTCACCTCTCAACTTCTCCTCTTTCATCCCTACACTTCCACTCTACATTTTCTCTAATCATTCTACTCCATGGCCAAAGTACAATAACTCGCCATTGGCGACTGAGGACCACTGTCGGCTTCAACTTTAAGATCTTCACCCTTCAACAACCACATATCTTCCTCTTACACTCAGATTTTTTGGCCTTAATTTAATTTTTAAATTAATATTTTTTTTATTTAATTTAATTTTTTGAGTGAAATCTCGTATTCTTTAGAATTAAATTAATGGTTCATTTTAAGATTTTATGGTTTAATAAGTTATGTTTCTACCAAAGTGATATTTATTGTGCCACTATGTAGCTTTTTTGGAGTTAATTGAAATCATGTGAGCAAATTAGCTTCACAGTTCGACGGCGATGATTTGGTTGGAAAAATGTTGGCGATGATTAAGTTGGGAAAGATGAACAAGGAAAGGGATAGGGTACCAAATAATAAATTAATAAAAAAGAAAAATATGAAATTTTGACAAATGAAACCAAAATAACGATTGGATCATAAGTCGTGTATAGAATCGGGTGTTTGAGGGGCAAAAAGGGGTTTAACAGGTTGGAACGACTAAGATGGATTGTGGGTGACTTATTTACAGATCAGATCTGGGTTAGAGTGGTATTTTTAATTTTGAGCAATAACTAATTGCCACGTCTTATATAACAAAAAAAAATTATTCAGCAAAGGTCCGTAAGAAATAAGAGCATGAATGAGCGAGATTTTTAATGGTGAGGGCAGTTTTTACAAAATAGGTGGATGAAAGGTATTTTTAAACCCATGCGAATAATTTAGGGACAGTTTTGGCCCTTTTCTGTTTTAATTAGGTTATAGCTAAATTGGTGGGAAGTTTGACGGTAAATTATGGAAGGAATGGTAAAACGTGTAGACCTCAGGGTTTGGCAAGAAATATTGTAGGGTTAGGGGCAACGGGCCAATAATGACCCCGTCTTAAGATAAGCTATACTAATAAAATATTAAGCAAAATTTAGTAATATAATCTTTGCATTGAATGAATGAATAAATGCATAACATACCTCTTTTTTATGTATATTCTCGTTAGAATTTATGATCAATGTTTCTTTCTCGAATATAGTCATTCATTATAAAAGTCAAATTTTTTATGGAATTAATTTTTATGTTATATTATAATATATATTTTTTTTAATAGCCCTTCGTTATAACAATCAAAAAAATTCGAAACAAATGAGCATGTCATAAAGAGGTTTAATTGTACTAGATATGCAAGCAAAAACCGATCCAACCAAAAATACAAAGAAATATCTCATCTTTAAAAGCTAATGCTGTCATCTAATCTTAGCTATTCAAGATGAATTTAGTGCGTCGTGTCAAATTAAAACTCAATAAAAAACGAGAATCGTTCGTGCTACTTTTACATCACTCCATGTTAGCGGCCTATAAAAAACAAGATAAAGCTACTTCTACGTACCTAATCAGACCCCTCCGGTCACGACCCCAAATCCGAAGAACTTAACTGAATCGGCAGAATGCCTCAGTAGGATGTCGTGATAGCACCTAATCTTTAAAACTATATTAACCTATCAATGCGGAATAACTGAATGTAAATTGAAATTTAATCCTCAACAGTCGAATATATAAGAACTGCAAATTTAATAATTTCAACTCCCAAAACCCGTTAGAAATAAGTCACAAGCTTTTAAGGATTTATCCTCAATATCTCTATATATCAGAATCTAAAGAAAATAAGGAAGCAACATAATAAGGATAAAATGGGACTCCGGAGTCTGCGGACACTGGCAGATATACTTCGAAGTCTCCTCGTATGGCCAATTCACTGATGCCTGGTCTGATAAGATGTACCTAGATCTACACAAAAAGGTGCGTGAAAGTGTAGTATTAGTACACCACGGCGGTACCCAGTAAGTGTCAAGCCTAACCTCAGTAGAGTAGTGACTAGGTCAGGTCAAGCCCTACTGGAATAATAAAAGACAGGGAAAAAAGTTTAATAATATAATAACAATAATAACAATGGGGATAAATCAAGCAAATGGTATGTAATAATTTAACTACACAGAATAAGGGCAATTAACACCTCGCGGAAGGAAAACAGAAATTTACAACTTTAAGAAAAACATCAAAAATAACCAAACGCAATGCAGCCATAAAGAAATATCAATAAGGGTACTCCCGAGGTACCGTCTCGTAGTCCCAAATCATAAATAAATTCATAATATCTCATTTTTCTTATATCACCGCGGGAGCCTTCACATTTAATTTTAAAGAAAATATTTTTCCCGAAATAGCATCCCGCGTTTTAGCCACCCTTATCACACCGCATGACTTCTAGTTGTTCCCCTACTAGCCACGCGTATCAAGCCACCCTTATCTCATTGCATGAGTTTCAATACCCAGACCGTATACCACCGCATGCGTATCAATATCACAATATATCACAATTTGCACCTCAAGTACCCAAATATTTTAACTTGCCAAAATAAATCAACAACAAGAATATTTTCCACAATAAGGAGTTCACGGCTCAATCACAATGAGTACAAAGTCTCACAAAATATTCAACAGAATAATATCCCTTATTTCTACAATACGGAGCTCACAGCTCAATCACAATGAATACAAAAATCTTCACAATATATTCAGCAAAAATAATATTTCACAAATTTAACACCTTGTCTAAATATCATAATTTTAAATATAAAATACTTCATTTTTAATAATATTTAAATTTAAGAAATTTATCCTTCAAATAATGCACAGAACAAAAGAAACAGAGTTTCAATTAAACAGGTAACACACTTAGCAGGATCAGGTCAGGCAAATTTAAGATACGAAAATATATTAATGATGATGAATATAACAGAATAAAATAATTTAATTAATATGCAACAATGCTCTACACAATTTAAAGATAAAATCTTTCACATTTAGCCAGTGTACACACTCGTCACCTCGTGTACATGACTTTCAACACATCAACATTTTCATATCCATACAAATCCTAAGGCGAATTTTTCACACAAAGTTAGACAAGTCACTTACCTCAAACCACGCTCAATCAGTCAAGTAGTATGCCTCTTCCTCGATTTTCCGACTCTGATCGGCTCGATTCTAATCATAATTTATTCGATTCAATCAATACCAATTATAAGAATAAATTCCATAAGAAAATATAATTTTTCTAACAAAATCCGAATTTTAACCTAAAAATTGTCAGTGGGGCTCACGTCTCGGAATCCGACTCCAAATAGACATCGAAATCTCAAAAATTTATTTTATGAGATTTTTACAATTTTTTTCAAATTTCCATCTCAAATGTAAGATCGAGGTGTTCCCGGATATAGCGGGTGTTAATTCTTTCGCACGATTGACTTTTCGGAGATTCAGAGGTAGCTGTCGTGTTTCGCAGACCTTGCCTCTCCTTTCCTACCTTCTTATTTACTGCATTTAGTCTCAAAATATTATGGAATTTCCAGACTTGTATTCATATTAGATGCTCATGTACTCAGTGACACCGGGTTTTGGGAGTGTTTATATATGTATTTGTGAATTTTCTTCCGCTGAATTTAATTATTTTGTTTTTAAACTTAAAAGATATAGGAGTTTATTGAGATTGTCGGCTTGCCTAGTATTGAGATAGGTGCCATCACGACAGATGAGATTTTGGGTCATGACATATAACCACCTCCCAAGACTTGTAATACTGAGTCACGAACTCCAACTGAATACATGCAATGATCTCAAGGATCGAATATACAATATTGTTCGAATAAGAGTTGACAGTACAATAAAATGGAAAGTCTCCAAGGAACTGCGCCGACCAAGCAGCCCTATCTTGAATCCTTGCGATCACACTCTAATCTCTGTCCGAATCCGATATCTCCAATACCTGGCTTTGTACAAAAATGTGTAGAAGTGTAATATGAGTACACCATAGTCGGTACCCAGTAAGTATCAAGACTAATCTCGGTAGAGTAGTGACTAGGTACAATCAAGACACTCACTAGTCTAATAACATGTGCAATATAGCAGTATACAAAAATAATAGAAATCAAATAACAGTGATGGCAACGAGGATCAATTAGGGATATGAACAACCAGGCCACAAGAATATCATAAATATTACTCAAACAAATAAGGAACACAAGTACAACCAATTATTCAAGTCCCTCAAATATACACCTTTCAAATGTAAGTCCTTCAAATATAATCTTTCAAATATAAGTTTTCAAATAAACATCTTTTGAATATAAATCTTTCAAAGTAAAATCTTTCGAATATAAATCTTTCAAATAAAAGTCACTATGTGACACCTCATCTCATAATCATAAAACACAGGTCTCAACCCATTTTCATATTGCTATTTTGCTTAATAAATGGGGAGGACTGTTTAGACTATCAGTAGTTATTGAGATTCAAAATGTGCAAATAGCCCTTTGAAATTCCCCCGTTTAGACTTTTCATATCTTCTATTGCACACATCAAAATGTCAAATCACTTCAACATTTTTCTCTTCTTTTTGTCAGAAATTCCTATTTTTCCATATAAGTATAGTCTCTTTTCAATTGTCTTATTTTGTTCAGTACCATCCCAATATGTAAATTTATTTCTTTTCCTATTAGAATCCTTTTTTCATGGGGAAAGAAAGAATTCTACTGCTTTACCCATGAACTCAAAGTGCAAACGTTCACAACAAACTGCAAGCAAATATTGAAGGATAGATCAATAAACACCATCACAAAAAATTTTGAAATGTTAACCTTCATAGCAATTGGCTGGTTATAAAAAAAGCACGAAGACGAGAAACACGTCCACCTTTGACAAAGAACGTAGAAAGCTAAACATTTTGATTATTTTACTTTTGCAACACTATGGAGAAAGATAAATAGAGGGTTGATTTCTCTTTTTCGCCTTTATATCAAGAAGAAAGTGGAGATAAAATCGAGTTTTACTTTCTAAACTTATTCTTTAATTTCCTATCCTTATAAATCTAATTTTTAGATTATATATAAATAAGTTATAACTATAAATATACATTATGCAAATATCGATATGGCATACACGTGCAACGACTAGTCAGGTAATAAGATTATAAAAGCAAACACCGAAAGCCAAGAATCCAAGTTCAGAGACTTAAGATAATAAAAAAGAAGACTAGTTGAATGGCAACAAAGAAAAGCAAAGGCATCCTCACTAACACAGAAACCAAATATATCTTTACTGTTCCCAGAGTAGAACTTAACCAAGATTATTTGCCTGGTTAACAAAGTAAAAGCTCTTTTTTGCCCTTCCTCTTTGCTCTTCTAACGTCTCGCTAATTTGGATTCTTATTATGAGATCACCATAATCAATCTTCAAGCTGACTGTTTGGTGTAGAAGTGAACGCCAAAAGCCACACCTAGAATAATCAGAGGAACCAAGAATTGGAGGAGCTTGACGATGAACTCTGTTGTTTTGTCCTGGTTGTAATGAGGTTGCTTTGGAGTAGTGTACTTGACCTTTGTTGCCAATAACATAAAAAGGCTAGAATACCAATTCAAATCCTGGCCCAGCCTCCGACTAAGTATAATAAGTTAACATTTGTACAATTCCACGACCCAGCAATAATATGCACGACATGCAATTTTGAGAGCAGAAAATCCAGCTTCTTTTGCTAAAGCTTCAAATTCTTGCTTTGTTCTTTCTTTCCCCCCATTAAACACAGTAATCATTAACATATCATACCAAATGAATGCTTAGAGAGAAGATTAGTCTCTGGATATTCTGGCTGTATTTGTTCTATTACCACAACCTTACCATTTTCTGGCAAAGCTCCCCAACAATTTATTAAAATTTTCAGGCAATAGTCATCATCCCAATCATGAAGTGTCGCCTACAACATATACATTGACAGTGTACAAAAAATTTCATTATCGATATAATTTTGTAATTTGCTTCTATTTATTTTCTTGGTTATTAGATCATGTTTGTAACAAACAGACTTAACCTGATGATACACAGGTCACTTATAAGAAAATTACAAGTAAATTTTTATGATATGTATTAAACAGTAACTTGGTAAAAATGACAACCAAGTTATTATCGAAGATTAAACTACACAACTAATATAATTAAAAGAATCTTTACAATACCAGTGTATATAAGTTAAATCTCCGTATGAATATGACAAAGAATACTGACCTTGAGAATGATTACCTCCCCTTTAGGAACGCTCTTAAACATATCTCCTCCGACATGCTCTATGCCTAATATAACAAGCAAGAGTTGAAGCTTAATTTGATCTTTCAATATCCATGAAATACAGCTTTAAATTTTTAAATATAAACGTGTTGTTTGGGACTAACAAGTAGATAATTAGTTCAAGAATATGATCCATATTCAATTAAAATGATTAGTAAGTAATTGGGAAAATAACATTGTATAGCTACTCTTAAAATAATAGCTGAAAAATGTATATTTTTTGTATATATCTATATACATTATGTATGTTATATACAAAAATTATACAAATTTTATACACTTTTTCGGCTACCAAATATAAATAGTTTCTGGTGCGGGCTAAAAGTAAAAAAAATCCTTAATAATTAAGGAAAATAAATTACCTGCATGGTTAGGAGCATCTTTGATGACATGGGGTAGGTCAAAATTAATACCCTTGATATTAGGATACTTGGAAATTATAGAAGCTAATGATACCCCAAGTCCACCTCCCACATCTATGACCTCTTTTACTCCTTGGAAGCCAGTGTAAGACTCAAGAATTCTCTTCATTTCAATGGAAGAGATGTTTTGCATAGCTTTATTGAACACCATATTGAATCTACTTTCTTTTCCATGGTATTCAAATGCATGCATTCCATGAGCCTTGTTGAATGGTATTTCACCCTCTAGAATTGCATCTTTCAAATGAATCCTTAACAAGAAGTCAAAATATATCCAATCAACATAGATCTCGAATCACAAATGAAACAAGGATTTAACTTAAATAGACTAACAATATACAAAAGCTTTACACAATCAATGTATTTTGTCTTCTTGTAGCAAGTATGTGACTTGATAGTACAAAATTCTTATACGTTAGTGTATAGAAGTTAAACTCAATGAACTAAATATGAGAAAATATAAAATTGTACCAGGAACTAATACCTACTGGATCAGTCGCCAATAGTAAAAAGTAGCAAAAGATGATCCGTTTTTATCGGAGATTAAACTCTTGCTCAAAGGTGTCAAACTGTATGATGTGTGAATTTTTCCATCATCATCCTTGGAAATGTTGGAAGTGAGAAAATATTGGCTAGCAAGAAACCTTAGAATCCTTTCAAGAACAAGTGGGGCTTTAGGGTTTTTTGTGGGAAGTTGAGATGCAATATCATAGGAGGATAATTGACTATTTGCTTTTGCTATGATCTCAAACAAGCCAAGTTCTATGACAGCTTTCAAAACCATGTTAAGGATTAAACCAGTAGGAAGATGCATAGCCTTCATCATTGAATTTTCCTCTTCATTGGATATAACAATTTTATCCATGGATGAAGCCATGTTTACTTATATTAATAACAATGAGCTAATAACTCAAAGGCGTTCGGTCTGTTTTTTTAGCAAAAATGGGGGTAGTATATGAATTTTACTAACACATGTTCTTCATCCAATATATATATAGGGAGTGAAAGTAACCTTTTCCAGTTTCACCAGTTCCATTCCTAACCTTTTCTGTTTCATCAATTCCATTCCCTTAATGAATTATCTGCCTAATCTTTTGACTAATAAGCCTAATATTAATGAAGGTATATAGGGAGGGGTCTGATTAGGTAGAAGTAGCTTTATCTTGTTTTTTATAGGCTGCTACCATGGAGTGATGTAAAAGTAGCACGAACGATTCTCGTTTTTTATTGAGTTTTAATTTGACACGACGCACTAAACTCATCTTGAATAGCTAAGATTAGATGATAGTATTAGCTTTTAAAAATGAGATATTTCTTGTATTTTTGGTTGGATAAGTTTTTGCTTGCATATCTAGTACAATCAAGCCTCATTTGTTTCGAATTTTTTTGGCTGTTATAGCGAAGTGCTGTTATAAAGAACATATAATATAATATAACATAAAATTGATTTCATAAAAAATTTTACTTTGATAGTAAATGACTGTTATATAACGGTGTTGTCATAGAGATATTTGATCGTATTCGAGAAGAAACATCTATCACAAATTCTGATGAGAATATAAATATATTGTATAGAAGAGATATGTTATGCATTTATTCATTCATTCAATGCAAAGATTATAAATACACTTGATTTTTGCTTAATATTTATTAGCAATATATCTTATCTTTAGGCGAGGTCATTACCGGCCTCTTGCCCCTAACCCTACAATTTTTCCTGCCATACCCTTAGTTTGCTATATTTTACCATCAACTTCCCTTCAATTTTGTTATAACCTAATAAAAAAAACAACCTTCACTAACACTTACTCTTTTTAATTGACATGTGAATTTTCAGTCACGCTGATACACTTTACAAACTTAAATATTCTATCTATAACACGACCATGAGCGTCTTTATTTTGCATTATTATTAATAAGACTAGAGCATGATATGTGCGTTTATTTGCTTATTTGTAGTAACTCTACATTAAAATGTTATAATTACGGTATAATGAGCTAACCATGTATTAATTTATCTCTAGAGAACTTACTTGACTAGCAATTCCTTGCTTAGATGCAGCCTCACCAAGGGTGAAGATAGAAATAATATAATATGCATCACTGAGAAAAAATCTCATCTCCAAGAATTAAAAGCACGTCTTTGTTAATTGTTGTGATTCTCCCTATCCCCACCTGCCTTTTTGTTTTAAATTAATATCTTTTTAAAGATCTTATTCAGTACCTCTAATTGATTTTTAAAAAAAGCTGACCTCGTAAGATTCTACTTAAAAGTAATTCTTGAATTCTTTTCTAAATCGTCTTAGTTTTCATTAGTTCGACTATGAAGGGCTCGAAATCGGGTCTTCTCAGGTATAGGACATGTTGCGGGGGATGGCATCTCGACACATTTGCCGCACACAGCATAAGCTGAAATTTATATCATGTTATTAGTTGTTGTTAATCACCAGAACAGCTGCAGAAGTTGTTATGCTTCCCCTAGTACTACCGAAACATTTGCTCAGTGTGCTCAACTTGCTTTAAGCAAACCATAACTCTAATGTGACTAACAAACAGAAAAATGGATATTTCTTTAAACAATACAGACTACAACATCAATGCGGACTTTTTCCCTGAGCACCTCGAGCAGAAGTAAATGTCCACCGCTCTTATGGTGACGTTGCGGCGACTCGTTTATTTCCATAACTTCACAGAACTGTCATGACTTGCGGAAGCGACCATTCCAGTCACCGGTGACTGTGCTAGAGCAGCGATAATGTTATCGTGGGCTGGAATTGTCATGCTTTTATTCTCAACCATGTTCCACAGCTCCAAAGACTGTTGCATGAATTCACAAAAATATAGTCGATTTCAATACCAAGCATACAAGATTTTAAAGGAGATTTGTTGGGTATTCTTTCAACAGTTGTACTGGATGAACATGAGCTAACTAAATGGACATCTTACAGAAATGATAGAAGTAATTGGCAAAGAAAGCAATAATTACCCTCATTCCTCCAATCACCAATAGAGCTGAATAGCTAGGATGAAAGACACAAGAGTGGAACTGATTCTCATTGGTACTTAGCTCATGGATGCAATCACCGGTGGTCAATGACCAAACTTTAACGGACTCCTCACTTACTGATGCCAGTAGATCACCATTGAGATCCCAACAAAGGTAGTTCACCACTCCAGAATGTCCCTGTAAACACATTTACTTTGGGATGTGAGGCACATGGCTGGAACATCCAGAAAATACAAAAGTGCCAGAAACATAGATTGATCGAGTAACAGTGAATTTAATCCGCCAAAAGAGGGAAGGTAACGATGAACCTGGAAAGACTGTAGTTGCCTGTCATTTTCAACGTCAAAGATTGAAACCACCTTATCTGATGCGGCAGCCAGCAGATGACCAGTTATGGGCTGGAATCTCACTTGTGCACTGCCTCCTTGCTACAAATAGAAAGAGGAGACAAATTGAAGATAGTTCAATGCAAAATTATCACTACAAATAAAAAAAGAACATAATGAATACTAAACGGCAAACCTTTGACACCCGAGTACATGAGAATGGACTAATACTCCAGTAGCGAATCTCATTGTTGCTATCGCAGAAACAGAACAGATCATTCTTTTTTGGATGGAAATCCAGCGACATAACATGAGAAGTATGACCAGTATATGAATTCAAACAGTAGCTAGGCTGCAAAAGATAAATTTAACAAGGGGTCATTGTGTAATAAATAAGTGGTAAAATATAGATTGATTTTGTTGAATAATACATGACACTCAGATTATCTAAGAAGTATGCACGTAGTATCAGGTGTCATGTAGAATGCAACTAAACTAGAGGTAAGGCCTGCTTCAACATGGTGAACATTAAATAATTATTCAGCAGAAAGTTTCTAAATTACATTAGCAGCATCCCACAATCTCACAGACTTGTCAAATGAAGCAGTTGCAAGCTGAGTTGAATTAGGCCTGAACCGGACATCTGTAATCAAGTATTGATGTTCTTCAGGGGTGGTCTCCGTTTGCAAGGTATCCATGTTCCACAGAACAGCCTGACAAATACAGAGGAAAGAACTTGTAAGGACAATTGCTCTAATTAAAACAAAAGTGCGGCAGAAAATGTTCAGTCATTAGTGAAGTATTTACAGATAAAGTAGATTTAGCCACTGAAAAGCACATCCACCAATGGAATGGATTTTCAATACTCCATCCAATTATCTACATGCTAAAGATATTAGATTCTAAGGAAGTGCATTCTACCTTCTTGTCATGTCCGGCACTAGCGAGCAACTTCCCATCCGATGAGAAATGACAGCAAGTAACTTTATTCCTTGTGCGTATACAACCAACTTCGCCAAAGGAGAATCCTGATATAGTATCCTCTTAGTAAACTTGCAAGAAAAACAACGGCTAAAGCAGCATTTACACGTCACAATTGAGTTATCACCTTTGGAAGACTCAGGTTTGTGCTCAGTAAGAGTTTGCTTCAGTGTGCCATAGATACTTCCATCTCCCCCATCATGTGACAAAAATGATTCCACATTATCAATGTCTCCAAATGTCTCCAAGTCATCCTGTACAATGGATAAAGGTATATTGGAGATACTATATTTCAAATGTAACATGATTATAAACTTCAAAATGCATAAAGAATTAATTAACTCAGTGTTCTTATTCATCAAAGATCCAGGAACTATATGATAAATAGTACTTCATTACCAATATGACAGATGTACAGAACTGCAATATACAAGGATGTGCATGAAAAACTGAGTTTTACCAGCTGATTTGTAGAGGATGCAATACCACCAGTTCCGTCTCCTCCGTACATCATCATGCTTTTTGACACACTGCTGACGTGCTGAAGGCTACTAGCACTAGTCATCCCATCACCAGGTGTATGAGTTGATGCTGGTGAGCTTGGTGAAGGGCCGACAGTATTTCCAGTGCCAGTACTATTGGCAGGTCCAGATGACGAATGCTGCTTCCTTTTTCTGCTGTTCTGAATAACAGGAAGAAGAAAGATAAACTTCTCTTCCATTGCTTTGATAGTTTAGATTATTTAAATTAATAGAAACTAAATCTGTTGGTAGATATAACCAAAGCTAAAATCAGATGTGAACTCTATCAGGTTAAGCCAACCTGTGGCAGTTGCTGCTGTTGCTGCTGCTGCATCTGGTCCTGTTGTTGAGAGGAGGATTGCTGTATTTGGGCCATTTTCATCTGTTAAAAACAGGTAATTAGTACACAAGCAGTTTAGAGTATAACATTCTAGTCGTTGCAACTAAAATGAGAGAGCCTTTTTGAATATACAGTAAGACACATCATTGTTTAAAAGCCGTAAACATCATCACACACAATGAGTCAGTGCGGATCAATTTAAGAGGAGCTCTCAAGGATAGCTGCAAGGCAAGGCAAGGCATGGCAACTGCTCGAGAAAGCTGGGATGATGGAAATTATTCTGAAAGATGTACAATTCATTGCATTTTGGTTGAGATCTAGCCTCAAATTTCTAATAATTTGTTTTCAATTGGTTTCGACTGCATCAACCTTTTGATATATAATCCTGGCACTTCAGTGGCTAAGAACCAAGAAAATTTATTTGTAGAATCCATTGGCCACAAATTCCCACTCAGTTTTTGATGATTGTCTTGCATCAGAACATGGTGGTTATCCAAAAGGGTATAGTAGTATAGTAAAGGTGAAGGCTAGGTGAACCAGATAAGTTCAAAGTTTAAGAAACTGGAGCCAGTGAAGCACAGCCTGCTACTCGCTTGTTGAATGGTCTCCGTCACAGTTTAGGGGCTAGTTATTTTTATATTTTTTGGGGGAGAGGGGGGGGGGTGGTGGTGTTGTTAGGTTGAAGCAATGTATACCAATGCACCAGCAAAGGTAAGTAAGGACTGCTTCTTCTTTTTTGAGAACGTAATAAGGTAAGAACTTCAACCAACCTTAAGCATCGCAACTCCACAGAACAACATACCCAATGTATTCCCACAGTGTTGGGTCTAGAGCATCGCAGATCTAGAGAATTTACTCTAAATCATGGAAGTGAGGTAATTCTCACAGAAAAGAGGTTCCTCAAAATTTTCACTCTAACTGAAGCAAACATCCTGACTGAGAGGCCTTGACAAAGAGAAAGATTTCCTAAGCAAGGGAAACTCTATTCCTTGAATTACCTGCTTTATTATTACTCCCTCCCTCCCTCCCTCTTAAACTTTTTAGTCCAGATTGGGAAATTCCTCAACATGGTTCAGCTTATGTTACACTATTTCCTCATTATTAGCATGAATTGGCTTCAGCGACCTCAATATTTGTATGCATTGCCTTCAAAGACAAACTTCAATTGCATCATATCTCTTCATTTTTCACTCTAAGAAGAAAAACTACAAGTACAGGCACCTTGAGGAAAATACAGTTGAAAATACAACGCACTAAAATTTCTGAATGGATGAGGAAAACAACCTGTGCGCTCTAGCTGTGAAAAATAGATTTTAAGATTGCATAATGGGCAATACACAAAATAATAAGCCAATGCAGATATTGTTCTTCATTCTAGGAGAGTAGACTTAACCTTCGGTGAATTTGATTGTACTGGAGAGCATATGGATCCATCATTTCTTGGTGGCTGAACATCTTTTGTATTGAAGTTACCTCTTGGTAATCCACCGTATCCATAATTAGGGGAATTCAGGTTACCTTGTGCTTGAGCCTGTGCAAGAACCTGCTGTTGTTGTGATGCCAAATTCAGGTTACCTTGTGCTTGAGCTTGTGCAAGAACCTGCTGTTGTTGTGATGCCAAATTCAGGTTACCTTGTGCTTGAGCTTGTGCAAGAACCTGCTGTTGTTGTGATGCCAAAAGAAATTGATTTTGGGTCTGTATATTGGGCTTCTGTACTTGCAAACCCATACTTGGCCTCAAATGGTCAATTCCCTAACAATATCAATGAGAAGAACAGCTGAATATCAAAATTGTAGAAATTCAACATACAAGATGAATGAAAGAAATAGTAACTTACAGTTAACGGCCAACCCTTCAATGGTAGACCAGTCACACCTTGATTCAAACCTAAAGAACCAGGAGAAAATGAAAGGACAAGTTACCTGAGTGGTCGCCAATATAATCATCAATACAATTGATATAGAAAAAAAAAGAATTCAAGAGCAAGACCTTATTAAATTAAGAAATGGAAAAAGAGAAAAATGGAACTTTCAAGAAAGTGTTGGAACGAGTCTCAAGAAAGTGTTGGAACGAGTCTCAAGAAAGTGTTGAACGAGTCAAATCCACAAAACAAACCAATGAAAAGATAAAAAACAGAGAAAAGGACTTATTACTGATGCCCATAAAGAACACTCAAACCTACCTACATTCACGCCAACTGTTGCTGCTAAAGACAGACGAATGAAGCTTGAGATGCCAGAAAATTTGCCGAAATGTGATGTGGAAAAACTAAATAAATAAATCGGAAATCCATGTCCCAACTACATTTGACAATGTCATCTTAGGAAGTCAAAACATTAATCAGACATAACAACAGCGTCCTAAAACATTCCAACAATAATTTCAAGATCTATGTCCATTACAAATGCTAAAAAAACAGCAATAACACACATAAATCAACAATAAATGTGAGTCCGAAATTTTGCATGATGCCAGTTGAAGGAGCATGACCAACAATTGACTCCAAAATATTACCTAGCACTAACATGGATATTAGGACAATCAGCTAGGCCAAAGTGGGAATCAGTAAGGGAAAAATGTGGGTGCTGGATAATGCATTAGTTATGCCTTTTATATATGATTGAACATAGAACAGATTGAAGCTGGAAGTAATCATTTTTGAAGTCCTGGACCAATCCTCTAAGAGTGGAAGTTTTAGTCTTCTAGAACTTGCAGTACAGGAAAAAGAAAGAGCAATGTCATTCATGAAAGTTACCATAGAGGAGAGGCATATCCACTTATCTGGTAGCCAACAAATGGAAAATTGAAAGAGTTCAGATTATGGCAAATGAATGCCTTACTTGGATATGGGAAAGTATACGGAAAAATCCATACTTCATGAGGATGTTTGCCTTGCAGAGGTACGGATTAAAAGAGTTCATTAAGAGAACTCCATGCTTCATTTCAAGGATAAATAAGAAAATATACCAAACTCATTCCATGTGCATTTCATATAAAAATAAAACATTATCAGCTAGAGATCATTAGTTAAGTAGGTGGACATATAGGGTGTTATAAGCAACGAAGCTATAGTACCTGCACCACCAAGTCCCGACTTTGACTGTAGAATTGCTTGGCCATAAATTGACGACGGATCCACGGATTTCTGATTACCACTCAAGTTCACTTCCGTTTTAATATCCTACATATTTTCCAAGGATATTGAGATGAGCTTGGTCCAAGACAAGAAAATAAACTCAAGAATAAATAGATATTGTCTACTAAAATAAGAGTTCAATTAGTCACCGTTGCCAGCTGAGGCCGCCCTTGCATTTGCTGCAATGCTGCAGACATGCTCCCCGAATTACCTTGTGCCAACTGGCTGAATCAACAGAGAAGACATGCAGGTACAGAATTTCAGAAAAAGCATGCAACAAGTCAATTGAGGCTACCTAAAGTAATGCAACAAACACAGCAGATGTTGCCAGAAAATGTTACAAAACTCATACCGTTGATGATTAGTTGCAGACTTGAGAAGAGCCATCCTATTGGGATCAATAAGAGGTGATGTCTCGGAGTCCAAGGAGTGAGGGTGCTTCATTTGTTCCTCGTACATTTTCATGGCCAAAACACTAGCAGATGGTTGCCCCATCATGCCTTCAGAGTTCATAGCATTTATAGAACCACCAAGGGAGGGATTTTGATCCCTTCGTTGTAACTGGGCATTTCGCTGTTGCATGAGTTGCAACTGCTGCATCTGCAGCTGTTGTTGATGCTCCCTTGCTTTCATCTGCTGTGTCTAGATTTCAAACCAAACAAAAACAAGGTGCTTCAGGTTGGTTATAATTAAAAAGCCACATAATTTCTTCTAATGTTATTTAGGGTGACAAATGGCACTTTGCATAAGTTAAAACAAACCTCTATGTACGCTGCTGCTGCTTCAGAATGTTTTTCATTTGTCCGTGCAATGAAAATGTCCCAAAACACCGACCACCATTCAAATAGAAATCCTCCAGGTGCATCAATGGCTACAATAGGACAAATCAAATTATGAACACCTCATATGGGTAGAATTTACAAAAAATGAGAATAAGCATGATCCATTCTGCAGATTAATTAGCCAAACAGCTAGAGATAATATGATATATATATATATATATATATAGAAATAATTAGAGCAGAAAGAACTCGACACGTAGAGAATTGTTTAACATCATTACCTACGGGATCTGTAGCAACCTTTCCTTCCGTCATGAAAGCTTTTGCAGAATTATGCAGCTTTCTTTTCAGCAAATAGTCATGAATGTAAACATCAAGCCTAGCAACGCAACAAAATCAACAGAGGATGAAAATCAATAACGTCATAACTATAAACAAGTAGTACTCTTTTTTTTTTCTTTACGAAAGTGGTGCCCGGGCCAGCTTGCACGCACCTGAATACTCCACAGGGTACCTGCTACTTCCCACCGGCACAAGTACCGAGTAACTCTGCCCACGCATAACTAGTACTACTCTTTAATGAGGAGGAATTTTACTTTTCCCCCTCGAGTAAGAACTTGAAAGATTGGAAAGTTTTGTTTGTTATTTCGACTATTTTTGAGAATTTGGCACTTAATTAACTTATAAAAGAAAATATACAATATTTTAATCTTTGGTAGTGAAGCATGGATGATAAACGTTTAACACGTCCCCGTTCCATCCTTAACAAAGAAACTGAAAATTTACAATGAGCTGACTCGCAGGAAGAAGTTGCATACATCTTATCTGCTTCCCAATTACTCTGCGCCATGACTTCACCCGATCACTTTCTGCAGGAAATTCCGCCCAGCAAAACTACGATATCCACAGCAATCACGGAGCTACAATTTTTTTAGCATAAAAAAAGTTCAACAAAATTACAAGTAAAAGAAAAACAAAAACAGAGAATAAACGGAACCGATTTTCCTCAGGCAGATACTTTACCAGTTACGAAGATCAAATCCAGCATTGCTGATTTAAGGAAAAACTCCCAAAAAGAACCCTAATTCACAGAAATTCAGCCGTAAAAACAAGAGAATTAACAAAATTCATAAAATAAAAATAAAATTCTTCATCGATAAGAAAATTTCAACTCCAGAATCATACAGTAACACCAGCAGGGATTCTAATTCACGAATTCAAAAATCAGTTCACAAGCTCAACAAGCTGAAACACAAGTGGAAAAAAAAAATCTCCAGCCGAAAATTACCTCAACGAAAGAGTAATTCGAGTAGAAAAGCTCAAATTAAACCGTCAATCAGGAATTCCGTACTCTCGATCATAAACTTCAATCAAATTACACTTTATCGAACATTAATTCTAACAAAATCAACGGGAGAAAACGTAAGCACAGACACTAATTCTGAAGAATTCAACTCCAAAATTCAACTTCCTCTTCGAGAAAATTCATCATTCATAGTTCGTAAAAGATTCCTACTGAAGAGAGCTTCAACTATGAAATAAAAAAGTGAGAAAAACTAACGAATATCAAAGTGAAGAAAGCCGAAAATAGCAAAACAGGCTGTCAAGTAAGGTACCGAACCTGAGGTTCGTAGTAGCTTTTTTTTGTCTTTGACTGGGCCGGTGTTAGATTCGGGGGAAATTGTTCGAGTTTTAACAGGGTTGGAGGACTGGTTCGGCGATTCCGTTCGAAAGAGGGTAAAAGTCGAACAAGTTTTACGTAAGCGAAGCGGTGCTCGAGTGTAACGCGCGTATAAGGCGCTAAAGTGAGGGTTTACGTGGGGAAGAGCTTGAGCTTGTGAGAGGCAACGTGTTCGACCTTTAACTAGAGGTCGCTATCAGGAGGTAGTTGCAAGTATTTCCGAACTTAAATAGATGCACAGCGCACACAGTGGGCATACTGAGATCCTAGTACGCCGTCGTTTGGTTTAGAAATAAGTTAGGCAAAATTAACGATATAAAGAAAAAAGGGTTAGATTTATAACTTTATTGTTTACTCGAAAAACGCTACATTTGAATTTATACGTGATTTCTAGACATGTGAATTAATTTGATCCTGAAAAAAATAAAATAATTAAATCAATACGCAATACTTAGCCTTGAAATGAAGATAAAATTACGAAAAATAGTAATTTCGGGGGCAAAGCTTTCGGGCACAGCAGTGATAAAACAAGGAACAAAAAAGTAAAATTGAAAAAAGTTTTTAATCGATTATAGCGTAAGTTTGCCAGAGAAGTCGTATCCTCAACAATGATAACAGAGCTCACTATTTATAGTTACGCCTATGGAACAAGGTCCTAGGACCGTGCCCTTCTTTAATGTCAATTATGAGGGCCATTGATGAAGGTGTAACAGTGAGCAGTGTTTTAAAAGGCGTGGGCGTAAGGCGAGGCGTTTTACATATGCCTCAGCGAGGCGTAAGCCCCGAGGCATGGGGCGTAAGCCCCATAGGTATTTAATTTTTAATATTTTATAAAATAATATAATGACACTAAATATTCATAAACAGGTAAAATTGCATAAAAATTGAAGAAAACTATAAATATGTGATGTGTGTGTATATATATGTGAGAGAGAGAGATGTGCTCCATCCCCACAAAAAACTAGTCAAAATAATTTATTATACGCTACTTACAAGCACAAGTAACTTGAGTCTAAAAGAATAAAGCTTTCTACATGAAGGAACAAAAAAGATGATTAACCTGTAATTTGAACTTTGAACTTGTTGCTATGAACGAGAATGGAGAATATTCGTTGTAGATATTAGTAGACTAGCGGACAAGATAAAGGATTGGGAAAGACCATGAATTAGGGTTACAATTTAATACTTTTGAGTTCCTTTTTAAACCATTTGAGTAATTAGCAAACTGACTTTTGAGAATTTGGGTATTATATGAAGGACTTATTCAACAAATTTTGTTTTTATTTGAAAAAGTCTCTGGGGCTTACTCCTCACTAAAAAACGTGTCTCAAACGTCCGGGCGTACGCCTCTTGAAACTTTCGCCCCAGACCATCGCCCTGGGGCATTTTTGATACGCCTCGCCTCGGGGCTCGTCCCGAAAACGCCTATTGAAACACTGACAGTGGGCATAAATGACAAATTCTCTGTAACGGACAACGCGCTAAATGCTGTGGAATATTCTTCATTAAATGCTACCGGCCGAAGGGTATTTGTTGTATCTTTACTGGTGTCATTCTTTCCGGTGACAAATGGGATAATTGCCTTCGGTTCTAACTATCCCCCGCCTTAAGTTCCACGTGTCACTCTCTTAAGCAAAAACTTAGCATAGCATATTTTACCGTATACAAATAGTCCCTCTACTTTCTGGTGACATAACTTTGTGTCACCGAGATGTTGGTAGAAACACTCTTTTTGGCGGGAACTACTATGATTCCTTCTGAAAAGCTTCTGACGGTTGATTAGATTCACGTTTCTCCACATTTAATGTCCCGAACACGTGTTATCCCACCATTCAACATAGTTTTTGCCGGTTATCAAGGTAATCATGGCCACGAATTTAGCCGCCTAAACCTTTACTTATACGCATCAACCTTCTTCACTCATACTCCTTCTTCACTCATTCTTCATAACTCTCTAAACTTCCTAAAACTATCTTTCTTGTTCTTCAACCTTTCTTTAACTTCCTTCAAATGAAAAAGCTTTTCCTTCATCCATAACATATAATGGCTTCTTCTTCAAAAAACACCAGCGCTTCAAAGAGCAAGAGCAAAGCCGAGGACGCTGCTCCTCCAACAGTGGGAACCATCATTCCAAGAAGTCTTGTTACAACAAAAAACTTCGAAGAGAAATTTCCTTCGGCTAACCCTCGCACGTGGGCCATTGGAAGATACCCTTCTTCCATCCGTCCTTCCAGTATTTCTGTTGTGAAGGAAGATTGTCGCTGCCAAGATTGGGACATTGTTTCTCCTGATCTAACAGAACGAGTAATCCTACCCAGGGAAGGTTTTACATATTTTTACACGTATCCTTTTACTTTGGGTATGTTTTCTTTGAGTGGAGAGCTTGACTCCGTTATTGCGGAGTTCTGCCTCCTCTACCAGGTGTGTTTGGCATAAGTAAGTCCTTCTGTATGGAGGACAATGTTTTGTCTCCGACGTTTGTGCTAAGATACGGGAGAGGAGCTATCCTTAGCTCATGTGATGAATCTCTATTCCCCCAAAGTCTTCCGCGGAGGAATGGTAAACTTCAGCAAACGCAGTCACCATGCTTTATTATCTAGCATGGATGATGACAACGACCGTGGATGGATGGAACGGTTCGTTGCAGTTGCCACCAATGATATCATTCCGGCAACGGCTTCATCCTTTCCGGAATCATGGAACCGCACTCGTAAGCTCCTTTTTAAATATTTCTTCTATTAGAAATTTCTTCATATCCAGACCGATCCTTCTCTTTTCGCCTATTTCAGAAACTCGATGGGTTCTATCTAGGGTTGAAGGTTTGGTCAATTAGGTCTAGAAGATCTTGGACGTTACTACGCCCGAAACCCGCACATGGAAAGAACTGGCACTCAAATACGGGTGAAAGGCCAAAAATCATGATAACTTAGACTCGTCTCGTTTTTACTTTCTATGCGAGGAAATTGATTGATCCTTTTTTCCCTTTTTTCTGGAATCAGGTCTACCTACGGGCTCGGTTGTCATCCCCGAGGAGGACGATTTGGTTGATCCTGCTGAGCCGGCGAGGCTGCTTCAGGAGGCGCTTACTCGAACAGGTGTCTCCAGGCCTGCTTCGGGTATAAGTATTTTTTTCACGGAGTCCCTGGCCGGAGGACAAGCAACCAAAAAGAAGATGATGCTCCGCGGTCGGGGAAAAGAATAAGAGGGCGAAGATTTCTGCCCTCGAGTCGTCTCCGAAAGTTATGGTGACTAGCCCTTCTCCCGGGCCGGTCATAGACACCGTGATGATCGACGATGATGGAGAAACTTCTCTACAAAGAAGGCGACGATCCTCATCAACTCAACAGAATGGTCAACCTGATGATTTAGTTACACCATGTTACACCCCATGTTTTCGTACGTAAAAATATACCATAAGTGAATTGATGAAAATTCGGGAATGAGATGTTACATCCCGCATTTTCGTATGTTTAAGTTTCGACGTAAGTCCGGGAATGAGATTATTTTGAGATTATTTTGGGATTATAAGCATTATTCTATTTCAAACACGTGATGAGTAAATTCGTGAAGGAGAGAAGGTAAGCAAATAGAAGAAAATGAGTTTCGCCGAAGTTTGGCAATTTGGGATAAAATACGGTCCAAGCTATAATACCTCGTATTTATGGACTAGTGCCATACAAGGTACCATATGACCATAATAGTATGATGTATAAGGGTGTATTAAAAATAAGTAGTATTTTAAGTAATTTGAGATAATTCTTAGTTATATGGGAAATTGGTTAATTATTGGGTAATGGGAGATTACCTAGTTAATTAAGGAATTATTGGGTGATTAATTAAGCATATTTGGATAAGCATTACACTTCAAGGTGGCAACAAATTAAGGCCAAGTTGATGACTTATTAGTCATTAGGATAGGTGGCATTAAGGGGTCGTTGGGCAATCTATCAAGATAACACATGGAAACTACACTTTGCCATTAAAAGAACATAGAAGAAATTTCAAGTTAGTCATCTTTACAGATGATATTCAATTGATATCAAATTCATTTTTGGAGGCGATGTTGGAAGCTCACATAAGACTTCATGTTACAGTAGCAACAGCTACTCTTAGATTAGTAAAGCAATTCATACGGAATTACACTGTACAATAACAATGGGATTTTGCGATTCCAAGGGAGTAGGTGCAACCTTTTTCAAGAATATCGTGCGGATTTTTTCCTACTCCAGGTATGTTAAGGATATCCCTTCTTTTCTTTTGTCATGATCTATACGAAACGAGCAAATGTACAATTTCCATAAATGACTCTATTCATAGAAATATTAGGGGTGTCTATATTCTTGATTCCCCATGTGAATTATTATTATATATTCTATTCATGGGTCTCAGAAAAATACATATTTGATAAAATTTATCCGATAGGCATATTATTTTTATGACATTTCGAAAAAATCTTATTAACGTATTTCTTAAGGCATATTATTTTTATGACATTCCGAGAAAATATTATTAACGTATTTCTTATGCATTTCATGCATTTATACATATACATTGACCCATGACCAGATGTCGTTATATACACATATATATGTATATATATGTATATGGGATATGGAAAAAGGTTACGTCGTTATATATGTACCACCACCTGATCAGCTGGTATACGTTGATGATTTGCCCACAGTGGCCGAGATGATATAATGAGATGCCTTCAGAGGCTTGATGATGTTATGAATGCATATACCCATGCATGGTATGACATTTATACGCATATGCACGACATTATTATATGAAATGGTTTACATAGCTATGCAGACATACATGTCGAGTCTTTTACTCCATGTTTCTCTCATGTCTATTATTTACTGATTTTTATTCCTTACATACTCGGTACATTATTTGTACTGACGTCCCTTTTGCCTGGGGACGCTGCGTTTCATGCCCGCAGGTCTTGATAGACAGGCCGAGAGTCCTCCAAGTAGGCGATCAGCTCAGCGGAAGATGTTGGTGCACTCCATTTGCTTCGGAGTTGCTTATTTGGTTAGTATGATATAGATATGTATTGTTTGGTATGGCGGGGCTCTGTCCCGACCTTTATGATATTTCTGTATCCTTAGAGGCTTGTAGACATATGCCGTGTACGTGAAAGATTGTACGGCCTTGTCGGCCTATTTTTTGAGTTTATAAATGATCATGTTGTCCTATTAGGCCCGTATGTCACGTGTATATGATGATGTAATAAGAAAGATATGTTACGTTGGTACTCGGTTGAGTAAGGTACCGGGTGCCCGTCGCGGCCCATTAGTTTGGGTCGTGAGAAAAGTAGTATCAGAGCAGTTCTGTCCTAGAGAGTCTACAAGCCGTGTCTAGTAGAGTCTTGTTTATGGGTGTGTCGTGCACCACACTTATAAGCAGGAGGCTACAGGGCATTTTGGACTGTCACTCTTTCTCCTTACTCTAGATCGTGTGGTAGAGCTCATTTATAAGAATTCAAACTCCTGGCTTCTATTTTATCCGTAATATGACGATACCTCCTTTTGGTAAGAGATTGAATACGGATATGAAAGAGTTGAGTCAGAGGAACTCGATTTTTCATAATACTTATGATGAGAAAATGTAAGGTCTTCAGTAGATCATGTGTGTACTAAAACGTATAAGCCTCTTGATAAGGAGCCTTAAGGAAAGGATATCTATCCACCCCTATTGGCGAAAGGCAATGAGAATTCAAAAGATAGTACAAGTCTCAACAAGTAAATGCAGCAAGGTGAAGAAGGGTACGAGGCGCCCAGTTAATGAAGACTATCATTATTTACCATTCATGACGGGAGATATAAGCATTTTGAGTTACCTTAAATGGTAGCAGAGGTATGTACAATTGGTCACACCCATTCTAGTTATGCCCCATGGGGGTCAACAAAAGTAGTATAAGAGAAGGATGAGATATCAGGATTTGGCTGGGGTTAGAGTAACCCAAAATGTGGATGAATTATTTGCGTTAGTTGACATTTTCGAAGGATATTATAAAGGTGCTAATAGATCACCTTGTGAGACACCCAAATGGTGCACTCTAAAATAGTACAACTTGATATGAATACTACAAAGATAGGCACGAAAAGCCTGGAAGTGATAAATATTATCTTAATGTGGATCCCGTCCCTAGTAAAGGAAGAATGTTAGGCAGCCCGAAGAGCCAGTAGATGGAGCAAGGGGAGGTAAAAGCGAAAGAATGCCTTGTTAAAGTTTTCAGAATAAAGTAATAGGTAGAAATATTAGCAGGGAAGTATGAAGAGGGATAATGAAGCATTATGAGTAAGATGTGATACATGAATGGCAACGGTAGAGTGTTACAGAATCTATAGTCAAATAAAGAAAGAGACGAGAGGTATAAAAGAGTATAGGCCATACGGTCACATCCTCATTTCGAGAGATAAGTTCGCAACTCTAACATGGTTTACAGAAGGAAAAGTTAGATCTCGGAGTAATAAAATCAGTATGGACTGGTGAAAAAGATAAAGTAAGTATGAATTAGGGACTGAATGATTCGATAATGGTCAGCATCACGAGAATTTCAGATTTTCTTTCCGGCGATAATAGAATGGACAACAGAAGACGATTCATGAGAAATTCAGAAAATGGTCATTCAGAAAGAAGCTTCCCTAAAGCAAGCAATATGAGCAAAGTTAAGCTTCAGGGATTGTATGTGCCTGTTGCACTAAGTGTCAACATTGCGAGTAAGGGAATTTGTTATCCTTGGTACAGAAGGATTGTTGCAAGGCGAGTAAGGGTCATTGATGTTGTGAAACGACGCCAAAGATGAAGAGGTAAAACATCTATAGGTAGATCCTCGTGGCTTCAGCTCTTAGTACTCCCCTAAAGGGGGAATATGGAGTTACGTGGCATTAAGTCGGAATTAAGTAATTCTAGTAACTATGGAATGGTAAAGGAAGAGTGCGACAAAAATAAAAAGGGGATGAGATTGCACGTATTCAAATCCTACAGATGTGCTACGATTCCAGAATATTATGCAAGTACGACGTCAAGGAGAGGAAGTAAGGGCTCCTGCCTAAGATGTAATTGATAGATAAGGAGCAGGTGCGAGACGTAAGTTAAGATAAAGGAAATGACCCAAGAAAGATTATGCGGATTATTGATATGAGAATGGGCCAACGAGTAGTCAGTAGTTGATCCAGGAAGAGCCTAGTTATGGCTAAACAAGAGGACACATACGAATCAACAGATTGTGCAAGATGAATATAGTGAACCCTAACATGGGGACTTCAGTCTCGCAGTATGACATTGTGATACTTGAAAAATATTCAGATAGGAGTCGGGGTAGTAAAGGTACCGTATGAGTGTTAGGGAAATAAAAGAGAGTCCCACAAGCACAAGGGCATGGAAGATAGTCAAAATATCAGTCCAGAACAACCCTACAAGCACAAGGGCGTGAAAGTAAGTAACTACAGATGATTATAGGAGAGAAAGGACATTAAGTATTCGGTGTAATTAGCTCGTAGCTTTACAAGAGTCAGAGACTGGCTGAGAAAGTAAGGAAGGAAGCTTTAACCTAAGCTGGGTGACCTAAGGAGGAAATGGTCTTATAACAACAGTCTCACAACAACATTGTATGCACTCCATAAGAAAATAGCACCTATTGTAGCTAATGAACAGGAAGTAAAATCAGAAGTGATATTCAAGATCATATGAGTTGTATGGAATTCCAATATGCATGGGCACGAAGATAAGCTAAGTATGCACGCAAAAAGGGGGCAGAAAGACCAGGAGAAGAAAGCTGAGATGGAACAAAAAGAATTATTAGATTCATGATCCAGAGTTAGTTACGTTATGAATGCACTTAAGAGTTTGGAAGTTTTATACATGCAGCATATACAGCCGTAGAAGATTTCGGTATAAGTTAAAAGAAAGAATTGAGACCGGGTCATAGATGAAGGATTGTATTATTAAAGGATTATATCATGGACATTCCTCCGCGCCCATGAAATGCTAAACGTGATAACTAATACCATGAGCCGTAGATCAAGAGATAGTTGAAGCTTACATAAAGGCTGATCAGAAGAAAGAGGAAACTAAAGAGTTATATCAACAAAGTAAATCAAGAATCTGATTATTGGACCTAGAAAATTATAGAAATCGTGATTGAGAACATTACAGGATCATTCTTAATATCAGAGGTAGCAGAGGGATAGTACAACAACCATATTCTATAACGGCCCTACGATAAAGCCGGTTAGAAAAGTACCAGCCTCATAAGAAGTCAGTACGAAACTCCTACCGGATTGTGTATACACCAGAGTTACAAGTATTATAATAGAGCTTCAAGTTATGGACGTGAATTATACCTATGTGGAAGGGAGGACATGAAAGAGATAGAAGATACGATGCGAGATTTTAAGGTAAGTAAGGTAAAGGTGAACAACGTACAAGATACTCAAAGGTAGAAGATCGTGAATAGTCCATGCTTCGGATAGAAGGCTAGAAGCACTGGGATTCAATATCCAAGAACGATAGCAGCATCGTCAGTGGCGTACCTTCCAGCCTATGGTTTCTAAGTACCGAGAGATCTAGTCAAGAGAGTAAAGAAGAGTTAGAGATGATATGATGTCTCGCTTAATGTTCCAGAATAACATAAGGGAATCAATGGCGCAAGCAAGTTGAAGAAAGGTTGTGAATAGTATAAATAGATACGTAGAGGTCGCAAGCTAAAGTATAGTAAAGCGACAAGGTTTTATGACAGGAGTAAGGATGAGAAAGGGTGAGTAAGAAAATGACGAGAATAGGTCAGTTCTCGGGATTAAGCCTATGAAAACATGAGAGCCGATGGGTTCTCTAAGTTATAGAAGGCTCAGTATAGCCTGAATGAACTCAAAGGAGTCTAAGACTAGTAGCATTTAGAAGAGATGGAATGCTGCCCGGGTAGTGAAATGAAGGTGTAATTGTGACAGATAAAAGATAACGGTTGGGCCTTCGACTAAATAAAGATTTGAAGAAAGAAAAATAAAGGGGAGAAGGAGAAAAGATTTCGCGAACGGCATGAGATCAGAATACCCCCATAAGGCGAATCACATCGAGATACTATGAAATACGATTATGGAAATCACTTCAAATATTCCTCGATGCAACGTAAGCCCTAGTGGCAAGGTTTTACGTAAGAAGTTTCAAGTTATCAGTGGTATATAGTATATCAATATTGAGGTGAATCAACAATGGATGGATAAAAGTCACAAAGTACGAGATGAGATTAGACCATCGTTCTAAAGATGAACAATAATGAGAAAGCATTAAAGGACTTAGATTTATACATATGGGATAAGTAACGAGAATAACCTGGAGTTAGTAGCAGACCTTATGTCATGCCCCGAACCTAGGAGCGAGGCAAGCACCCCGTGCCTCACCTAACCTGGCGTACCAAATTGCGACTAAGGGACTCTGAACACATAATGTCATACTTTGGCCATGGGGCCACCTTGCAAGACAATTTGCGAAGCAAAATATAAAACTGAATGGAAACTAGCACTAACTAAATATCAATATAAAGCTAGGCCGACAAGGCCGTCATAGCTACTACAGCTGACAAACCACCAATTTATACAAACCCAACATAATGCACTAACCAACAGGATATGCCTACAAGCCTCTACTGATAGATGTACTGTGATCGGAACAGGGCCCCGACCTACCCATAACATATATACAGATATACATAAGATGTACACAAAACTCTAGTCCTGGCAACTCCGAAAGACGTGGAGCTTACCGATCAGGCGGAACTCGGAAAACACCTACTGAGGAGGTCTACCCGTCTGTCTGTCTGAACCTGCACGCATGAAATGCAGCGCCCCCAAAAAGGGACGTCAGTACGAAATAATGTACCGAGTATGTAAGGCAATAAAATAACTGAAATCTGAAACTGAACTGATAATATGATAACTGAAATTAACTGGGAGTCAAAGATGATCTGGAGATATACTTACCTGCTGATACTGACTCAACTCCTTCAATATAGTAAGTAAAATAATTGTACGGCCTTATAAGGCTCGGTATATATAACTGCTCTGCCATAGTAGGCTCGCTTATAGGCGCTCGGCCATACTAGGCTATGTATCTCGACCATGCTGGGCTCGCTCATAGGCGCTCGGCCACAGTAGGCTCGGTATATAACTTTCCATCTGATCAGAGGTTGCCCAATAGGGGCCTGCCTATCGATTATAGCTCGATGGTAATGAAAATACTGTAATACTGTATATATAGGCTTGCTGCTCTCTTGACTGGAAGAAGACAATACTAAAATTGAATATAGAGTCTCGATAAGGAATAATATTGTAACTTATGAGACTAGAATAGTGTGAATAAATTCATGAATATGAACTTCTCTTTTTGTCTCATTACTAACACATGTAGCTACGAGATCATGCCAAAATGAAGGAAGGCTTAGCCTTAACATACCTTATCACAATCTTTTCAATCACCAAGTTGAACTCACCTCTTCGCACCTTAATCTACAAGAATGATAATAATACTATCGTTAAGTTACGAAAGGTACAACTATCGCACAACGAACGACAAACCTATTTTGTATTAAAACGGGCAGCATCTCCCCTATAATATGCCCTTCCTCCAACTTCAAGATAACACCAACAATACAAGGACAGAACAATAACAACATATATACATCATTTTCCAGCCCTATATACACCATCAAATACTACAAAACAGCCCAACACACCCCAATCTCTTCGTACACAAAACGACCACCGTAGTAGTGTCAAACGACCCGAAAATGTTATGACGAACGACCAGCCAACCACCCTACATTTATATGGTGTTTATAAACCCCCTTCCTCCTCCAAAACTCCACAAAATAGTAATAAAACACGCAGCCCAACAGCAACACAAAACAGTCCACAAAACAGTCCGCTACAAGTGAATAACTCGAACTCACGGCTTCCGATCACCATCCCGTGAGTTCTTACAAGTATAGAACGACTTACCATGAATTTACAGCAGAAAAAATGGATGAAAGAGAGCAGTAAACTCACCTTATTTGTTGGATAACTCAGCTCCTATATTGGTTCTTCAAACTCTAAGTTTTACCTCCAATTGGAACTTGAAAGGGAGAGAAAATCAATTAGGGTTTGTGGGAAATTTTTGGGAGGATTCTTTGCAGAGCTTATGTCTGGTTATTATGCTCTATTTTAAGTCTAATATATGAAGAAAATAGGCCCTTAAAAGTCCTCTTTGGACGACCCGAAATGGCCCATTTTTGGGCTTTCATTTAAGCAAGTAGGTGACACACCTACTTGTCACCTAGCAGCTTGCGCAGTATCGCAAAAATGCACATATCTCTCTACTCCGATGTCGTATTGACAAATGGTTTAATGCGTTGGAAAATAGACTCATAGATCTTTAATTTGATGTGTGGAACACACCATAACTCTAAGTATATTGGGAGAAAATTGCAGTTACATTTGACCCAAAGTTTCAGTAAAACTTATGAATGTAACTTGTGATGACTTTCATCGACTTTTGTTCCACAACTCGCTTGACTTAAAAACATAACACACGGATGTAATACGACTAATATAAATCATAACATAATCTCTTTATCATGTTAATCACCCTAGTCTCACCCCAAAGGTACATGTTATAACATTCCCAACTTGTCGACTTTCGATGAAACATTGTTTTATTTAATTGCTTTAGCTTCTGAACTGTCCAACCCTCTTTGTACTTGTTGTTCATGATCTTCAATATTTGTAACCTCAGAGGTAACATGATTAACTTACTTTATATACTTTTAAATATTATCTCATTTTTTTGTCCTACATTAGTTTGCTTACGACGCATTTTTACATACGAAAATATAGGGTGTAACATCACTCCCCCTTGGGAACATTCGTCCTCGAATGTTTACTCTTGGAGACTTTGGAAACTTTTTCCAGAGTATCCTTCGTACACTAGGTTAAAACCAACCTGCACGTAGCCAGAAACATACTATGCATGCCACACATGGCCAATCTTTATAAATAGCAGCAATTTGCCTCACCGACCGTAAATCATAAATATTGAAAGTGAAAAATAAAAGCTTACCTGATGACCTGCTAGCCTACATAGAGCTATATTGTAGCGTCCCATCTCGAACCATATCTTCATTTTGAAATAGGTGGGGGTATTTAGACTTCATTTCTTCCTCCGATTCCCACGTCATCTCTTCTACATCCTTGCTCCTCCATAAAACCTTTACGGAAGCTACCTCCTTATTTCGTAGATTGCGGATTTGTCGGTCTAGGATGGCAACTGGAATTTCCTCGTATGACAAGTCCTCTGTAATCTGTACATCATCCGTGGGCACCACTCGGGTAGGATCGCCAATGCACTTCCGTAGCATAGATACGTGAAAAACCGGATGGACAGACTCCAATTCTGAGGGCAACTCTAACTCATAAGCTAGTTGGCCCACTCTCCGAATGATCCTATAAGGCCCAATATACCGTGGGCTAAGCTTTCCTTTCTTGCCAAACCTCATCACGCCCTTCATAGGTGATACCTTTAAGAATACCCAGTCATTAATCCTGAACTCTAAGTCTCGTCGCCGCACGTCAAAATATGACTTCTGACGACTCTGAGCTGTCAACAGTCGCTCCCGGATAACCTTTACTTTCTCTATGGCCTGCTGAACCAGGTCTGGCCCATGTAACCCAGATTCTCCAACATCAAACCACCCTATAGGAGATCTGCACTTACGCCCATATAAAGCCTCGTACGGAGCCATCTGGATACTGGAGTGGTAACTGTTATTATATGCAAACTCGATAAGAGGTAGATGTTCATCCCAACTTCTTTTAAAATCCAACACACATACTCGTAACATATCCTCGAGCGTCTGAATTGTGCGCTCGGCTTGTCCATCAGTCTGTGGATGAACAGCTGTGCTGAGATTCACCTGAGTCCCTAGACCTCTCTGAAATGACCTCCAAAAATGTGCTGTAAACTGAGCCCCACGGTCAGATATAATAGAAACTGGTACTCCGTGTAGCCGCACTATCTCCTTAATATATAACTTTGCATAATCTTCTGCTGTATATGTAGATCTGACCGGTAGGAAGTGAGCTGATTTCGTGAGCCTATCGACTATCACCCATATGGAATCGAACTTACGATTAGAACGAGGTAAACCCATGATAAAGTCCATGTTTATCGCCTCCCATTTCCATGTCGGGATCTCTATAGTCTGCATTAGCCCTCCGGGCTTCTGGTGTTCTACCTTCACTTGCTGGCAACTAGTACATTGGGCGACAAACTCAGCAATGTTCTTCTTCATATCATTCCACCAGTACATATCCTTAATGTCATGATACATCTTCGTCGATCCAGGGTGGATGGAATACCATGAATAATGTGCCTCTGACATAATCCTGTCTCGTAGCCCTGCTACATCTGGAACACACAAACGACCCTTGTATCTGAGAACCCCATCTCCCTTGAGCTCTAACAATGGCTTCTTCTGCTGCAGAACTCGCTCTCTCAACTCGACCAACTCTGGGTCCTCGTACTGCCTTTCCTTGACTTCAGCTATGAGGGATGATTTTGCAGTATTTTGGATTACAACTCCACCATCCTCAGAATCTACTAACCGAACCCCCAACGAAGCCAATTGATGAATATCTCTAGCTAATTGTCTTTTCTCGGGCTCTACATGTGCTAAGCTACCCATAGATCGGCGACTTAAGGCATCTGCTACAACATTAGCTTTTCCTGGATGGTAGAGAATGTTAACATCGTAATCTTTCAATAACTCAAGCCATCGCCTCTGTCGCAAATTCAACTCTTTCTGCTTGAAAATATATTGTAGGCTTTTATGATCAGTAAATATATCAACATGAACACCATATAAATAATGCCGCCATATCTTAAGTGCATGGACAACCGCAGCTAACTCGAGGTCGTGGGTCGGATAATTCCTCTCGTGCTTCCTCAACTGCCTTGAAGCATATGCAATTACCTTCCCATGTTGCATCAGGACACATCCTAACCCGACACCTGATGCATCACAATACACGGCATAACCCTCTAGACCCTCTGGAAGTGTTAGAACTGGAGCTGAGGTCAACTTGTTCTTAAGCTCTTGGAAACTCCGCTCACAAGCCTCTGTCCATTGAAACTTAGTTTCTTTCTGTGTCAACTTCGTCAATGGTGCCGAAAGGGAAGAAAAACCCTCTACGAACCTCCGATAGTATCCTGCTAAGCCTAGAAAGCTACGAACCTCTGTCGGAGTGGTAGGTCTAGGCCAAGATTTCACGGCCTCAATCTTCTGAGTGTCCACCTTTATCCCTTCATCTGATACAATATGCCCCAAGAATGCTACAGACTTCAACCAGAACTCACATTTAGAAAACTTAGCATACAACTTACGATCACGGAGGGTTTGGAGTACCGCTCGCAGGTGGTCCGCATGCTCATCCTCTGAACGGGAATAAACCAGAATATCATCAATAAATACTATCACGAACAGATCTAAAAATGGCCGGAATAGGCTATTCATCAAGTCCATAAATACAGCGGGTGCATTAGTCAACCCGAAGGACATGACAAGGAACTCGAAGTGGCCATATCGGGTCCTGAAGGCTGTCTTCGGAATATCTTTTTCCCGAACTCTGACCTGGTGGTACCCCGACCTCAAATCAATCTTGGAAAAGCATCTAGCTCCCTGCAACTGATCAAACAAGTCATCGATCCTTGGAAGTGGATACTTATTCTTAATAGTTACCTTGTTCAACTGCCTATAATCGATACACATCCTCAGCGAGCCGTCTTTCTTCCGCACAAATAGTACCGGTGCACCCCAAGGTGAGGTACTGGGCCTAATGTAACCTTTCTCCAGCAAATCTTTTAACTGCTCCTTCAACTCCTTCAATTCGGCAGGTGCCATTCTATACGGAGGGACGGATATTGGTTGAGTTCCTGGAAGCAAATCGATGCTAAAATCAATCTCTCGCTCTGGAGGAATACCTGGAAGCTCATCTGGAAACACATCTGCATACTCTTTGACTATGGGAATAGACTGAAGTGTAGGTATCTCAGCATCTGCATCTCTAACTCGCACAATATGATAAATGCACCCTTTTGCGATCATTTTCCTCGCCTTCAGATAGGAAATAAACCTACCTCTGGGTGTTGGTGTATTACCTACCCATTCAAGGACTGGCTCACCCGGAAAATGAAATTTGGCTACCTTTGCTCGGCAATCAACTGTGGCATAGCAAGCTGCCAACCAGTCCATGCCCATGATAGCATCAAAGTCCATCATCTCTAGCTCAACTAGGTCAGCTGAGGTCTGACGACTACAAATTGTCACCGTACAACCTCGGTAAACCCGTCTAGCAATAATCGATTCTCCGACCGGTGTAGATACCGCAAAAGGATCACTTAGTATTTCAGGCACTATACCAAACTTCCTCGCGACAAATGGGGTAATATACGATAAAGTAGATCCTGGGTCTATCAAAGCATAAGCATCGTGAGAGCAAATGGTTAATATACCTGTCACAACGTCTGGTGAAGACTCCTGGTCCTGTCGACCCGCTAAAGCATAGATACGGTTCTGATTACCACTTGAACTGGAACCTCTACCTCTGCCTCGACCTCTACCAACCGAAGACTGAGACTCACGCCTTGAAGGATGCACGGACATAGACGATCCTGTTGCTGAACTCGCTGGTTGTGCCATTCCCCCAGAATCTCTATTTGGGCAATCTCGCATCATATGCCCCGGACGCCCACATGTATAACAAGCATCAGAACCTGCTCGGCATTGACCCAAGTGTCCTCTACCACAGATGTCACACCGCGGAGGAAATGACCATGTCTGCGCAGAACCTCGTTGTCGCTGCAAACCCGACGCCCGTGAGCTCTCACCTGGTCCTGACTGAGTATAGCGGTCATACCCGTAACCCTGTAACTGAGGTGGCGGAGGCCTAGGTGGCCGTCCGAAGTACTGGGTCCTATAACTACCCTGAGATTGCTCCTGAGACCTGGGAAATCTCATCCTCTTACGTTGCCCTTGCTCAGCCCTCTCTGTACCCTGCTGCCGACGCCTACCCCTTTCTATATTCTGGGCGAATGTCTGAATCCGAGAGATATCCAGACTATCCTGCAATGCAGCGGTGGCACATGCCTCGGTTAACTCTGGGGCTAACCCTGCTATAAACCTGTGAATCCTGTCCCGCATAGTAGAAACTATGGATGGTGCATATCTGGCCAATGAGTCAAAACGGAGACTATACTCTCGAACACTCATATTACCCTGCTTGAGGGCTAGAAACTGATCGACTCGAGCCTGTCGGATCTCCCGCGGTAAGTACTGGTCAAGGAAAGCATCTGAAAAATTCTCCCAAATAGCTGGAGGTGTATCACGTCCCCTGGACCTCTCCCATCCCTCATACCAAAGGATGGCTATATCTCGGAGTCGAAAAGCTGCTAGCTCAACTGCCTCTTTCTCCGTGGCATGCATAACACGAAAGATCCTGTGAAGCTGATCTATGAAATCCTGCGGGTCCTCCCTCTGATCTGTCCCCGTGAACTCTGGGGGACTCAAAGCAATAAACTCTCGGACCCTTGAACTCCCAGACCCCTCAGAAGTTCCTGCACTAGCTGATGCCCTAGCATGTTGCTGGGTAGCTACCAACTGTGTCAACAAATGCACCGCACTCCTTAAGTCCTGATCTGATGGAAGTGGAGGGGGAACTGGATGTGCGGTTTCCCTAGGAATCTCCGTAGTTGGTGGAGGAGCCGGTAATGGCTGAGTAGGGGTCTCCCCTTGAGCCTCAGACTGGGCCCCATCTACTGGGGGTACCCTGTTGGTCCCCTCACCTACTACTGTATCTCTCCTCTGGCTAGCCGTAGTCTTCCTAGTCACCGTCATCTGTGCATGCAAACACCAACACATAAGTTTAATTCAAATTTCCTATAACTCAGTTCTATAGCACGATTTAGATTTCAAAGAAGTGTAACCAACTCCTAAATGCCCTGTAGTTCCTTGCTTATATAATATGGTGCACAACACATCTATAAACAAGACCCTACTAGACACGGCTTGTAGACTCCCTAGGACAGAACTGCTCTGATACCAAGTTTGTCACGCCCCGAACCTAGGAGCGAGACAAGCACCCTGTGCCTCACCTAACCTGGCGTACCAAATTGCGACTAAGGGACTCTGAACACATAATGTCATACTTTGGCCATGGGGCCACCTTGCAAGACAATTTGCGAAGCAAAATATAAAACTGAATGGAAACTAGCACTAACTAAATATCAATATAAAGCTAGGCCGACAAGGCCGTCATAGCTACTACAGCTGACAAACCACAAATTTATACAAACCCAACATAATGCACTAACCAACAGGATATGCCTACAAACCTCTACTGATAGATGTACTGTGATCGGAACAGTGCCCCGACCTACCCATAACATATATACAGATATACATAAGATGTACACAAAACTCTAGTCCTGGCAACTCCGAAAGACGTGGAGCTTACCGATCAGGCGGAACTCGGAAAACACCTACTGAGGAGGTCTACCCGTCTGTCTGTCTGAACCTGCACGCATGAAATGCAGCGCCCCCAAAAAGGGACGTCAGTACGAAATAATGTACCGAGTATGTAAGGCAATAAAATAACTGAAATCTGAAACTGAACTGATAATATGATAACTGAAATTAACTGGGAGTCAAAGATGATCTGGAGATATACTTACCTGCTGATACTGACTCAACTCCTTCAATATAGTAAGTAAAATAATTGTACGGCCTTATAAGGCTCGGTATATATAACTGCTCTGCCATAGTAGGCTCGCTTATAGGCGCTCGGCCATACTAGGCTATGTATCTCGACCATGCTGGGCTCGCTCATAGGCGCTCGGCCACAGTAGGCTCGGTATATAACTTTCCATCTGATCAGAGGTTGCCCAATAGGGGCCTGCCCATCGATTATAGCTCGATGGTAATGAAAATACTGTAATACTGTATATATAGGCTTGCTGCTCTCTTGACTGGAAGAAGACAATACTAAAATTGAATATAGAGTCTCGATAAGGAATAATATTGTAACTTATGAGACTAGAATAGTGTGAATAAATTTATGAATATGAACTTCTCTTTTTGTCTCAATGAGACTAGAATAGTGTGAATAAATTCATGAATATGAACTTCTCTTTTGTCTCATTACTAACACATGTAGCTACGAGATCATGCCAAAATGAAGGAAGGCTTAGCCTTAACATACCTTATCACAATCTTTTCAATCACCAAGTTGAACTCACCTCTTCGCACCTTAATCTACAAGAATGATAATAATACTATCGTTAAGTTACGAAAGGTACAACTATCGCACAACGAACGACAAACCTATTTTGTATTAAAACGGGCAGCATCTCCCCTATAATATGCCCTTCCTCCAACTTCAAGATAACACCAACAATACAAGGACAGAACAATAACAACATATATACATCATTTTCCAGCCCTATATACACCATCAAATACTACAAAACAGCCCAACACACCCCAATCTCTTCGTACACAAAACGACCACCGTAGTAGTGTCAAACGACCCGAAAATGTTATGACGAACGACCAGCCAACCACCCTACATTTATATGGTGTTTATAAACCCCCTTCCTCCTCCAAAACTCCACAAAATAGTAATAAAACACGCAGCCCAACAGCAACACAAAACAGTCCACAAAACAGTCCGCTACAAGTGAATAACTCGAACTCACGGCTTCCGATCACCATCCCGTGAGTTCTTACAAGTATAGAACGACTTACCATGAATTTACAGCAGAAAAAATGGATGAAAGAGAGCAGTAAACTCACCTTATTTGTTGGATAACTCAGCTCCTATCTTGGTTCTTCAAACTCTAAGTTTTACCTCCAATTGGAACTTGAAAGGGAGAGAAAATCAATTAGGGTTTGTGGGAAATTTTTGGGAGGATTCTTTGCAGAGCTTATGTCTGGTTATTATGCTCTATTTTAAGTCTAATATATTAAGAAAATAGGCCCTTAAAAGGCCTCTTTGGACGACCCGAAATGGCCCATTTTTGGGCTTTCATTTAAGCAAGTAGGTGACACACCTAATTGTCACCTAGCAGCTTGCGCAGTATCGCAAAAATGCACATATCTCTCTACTCCGATGTCGTATTGACAAATGATTTAATGCGTTGGAAAATAGACTCATAGATCTTTAATTTGATGTGTGGAACACACCATAACTCTAAGTATATTGGGAGAAAATTGCAGTTACATTTGACCCAAAGTTTCAGTAAAACTTATGAATGTAACTTGTGATGACTTTCATCGACTTTTGTTCCACAACTCGCTTGACTTAAAAACATAACACACGGATGTAATACGACTAATATAAATCATAACATAATCTCTTTATCATGTTAATCACCCTAGTCTCACCCCAAAGGTACATGTTATAACATTCCCAACTTGTCGACTTTCGATGAAACATTGTTTTATTTAATTGCTTTAGCTTCTGAACTGTCCAACCCTCTTTGTACTTGTTGTTCATGATCTTCAATATTTGTAACCTCAGAGGTAACATGATTAACTTACTTTATATACTTTTAAATATTATCTCATTTTTTTGTCCTACATTAGTTTGCTTACGACGCATTTTTACATACGAAAATATAGGGTGTAACACCTTAGTAACGATAAATCGAAGTAAGAGTTCTGGCACAGTATGACCTATCTAGATGCAGTAAAATCATGCGGATGGATAACCAGGTCTATGAAACAAGATATGGAAACATTCGTAAGTTCAACAAAGTGCCAAGCAAAGAACTTCAGTAATGACTAAAAAATTGGAGGAAAAAGGAAAGAAGAGTCGCATAGGTACACTTACAAGGTCAGAGTCGTACAGACTGCATGATAGAAGGTAGCAACAGTTACGAGATTGGGAGGATTCCGACCACAAGTCGTGGCATGGGGAAAGAGGTCTAAAGGGGGGAATGCCTTGGCCTTTAGATTAGATTCACGTCTATCCACATTTAATGTCCCAAACACGCGTCATCCCACCATTCAACATAGTGTTTGCCGGTTATCAAGGTAATCATGGCCACGAATTTAGCCACCTAAACCTTTACTTATACGCATCAACCTTCTTCACTCATACTCCTTCTTCACTCATACTCCATAACTCTCTAAACTTCCTAAAACTATCTTTCTTGTTCTTCAACCTTTCTTTAACTTCCTTCAAATGAAAAAGCTTTTCCTTCATCCATAACATATAATGGCTTCTTCTTCAAAGAATACCAGCTCTTCAAAGAGCAAGAGCAAAGCCGAGGACGCTACTCCTCCAATAGTGGGAACCATCATCCCAAGAAGTCTTGTTACAACAAAAAACTTAGAAGAGAAATTCCCTTCGGCTAACCCTCACACGTGGGCCGTTGGAAGATACCCTTCTTCCATCCGTCCTTCAAGTATTTCTGTTGTGAAGGAAGATTGTCGCTGCCAAGATTTGGACATTGTTTCTGCTGATCTATAAAAGAGAGTAACCCTACCTAGGGAGGGTTTTACATATTTTTACACGTATCCTTTTACTTTGGGTATGTTTTCTTTGAGTGGAGAGCTTGACTCCGTTATTGCGGAGTTCTGCCTCCGCTACCAGGTGTGTTTGGCATAAGTAAGTCCTTCTGTATGGAGGATAATTTCTTGTCTCCGACGTTTGTGCCAAGATACGGGAGAGGAGCTATCCTTAGCCTATGTGATGAATCTCGATTCCCCCAAAGTCTTCCGCGGAGGAATGGTAAACTTCAGCAAACGCGGTCACCATGCTTTATTATCTAGCATGGATGGCGACAACGACCGTGGATAGATGGAACGGTTCGTTGCAGTTGCCACCATTGATATCATTCCGGCAACGGCTTCATCCTCTCTGGAATCATGGAACCGCACTCGTAAGCTCCTTTTTAATATTTCTTCTATTAGAAATTCCTTCATATCTGGACCGATCCTTCTCTTTTTGCCTGTTTCAGCAACACGATGGGTTCCATATAGGGTTGAAGGTTTGGCCAATTAGGTCCAGAAGATCTTGGACATTACTACGCCCGAAACCCGCTCATGGAAAGAACTGGCACTCAAATACGAGTGAAAGGCCAAAAATCATGGTAACTTAGACTCGTCTCGTTTTTGCTTTCTATGCGAGGAAATTGATTGATCCCTTTCCCTTTTTTCTGGAATCAAGTCTACCTACGGGCTCGGTTGTCATCCCCGAGGAGGACGTTTTGGTTGATCCTGCTGACCCGGCGAGGCTACTTCAGGAGGCGCTTACTCAAACAGGTGTCTCCAAGCCTACTTCGGGTACAAGTATTTTTTCACGGAGTCCCTGGCCGGAGGACAAGCAACCAAGAAGAAGATGTTGCTCCACGGCCGGGGAAAAGAATAAGAGGGCGAAGATTGCTGCCCCCGAGTCATCTCCGGAAGTTGTGGTGACTAGCCCTTCTCCCGGGCCAGTCATAGACACCGTGATGATCGACGATGATGGAGAAGCTTCTATACATAGAAGGCGACGATCCTCATCAACTCAACAGAATGCTCAACCTGTTGATTTAGTTACAGCATGTTACACCCCATATTTTCGTACGTAAAAATATGCCATAAGTGAATTGATGAAAACTTGGGAATGAGATGTTACATCCCGCATTTTCGTATGTTTAAGTTTCGACGTAAGTCCGGGAATGAGATTATTTTAAGATTATTTTGGGATTATAAGTATTATTCTATTTCAAACACGTGATGAGTAAATTCATGAAGGAGAGAAGGTAAGCAAATAGAAAAAAATGAGTTTCGTCTAAGTTTGGCCATTTGGAATAAAATACGGTCCAAGCTATAATATCCCATATTTATGGACTAGTGCCATACAAGGTACCATATGACCATAATAGTATGATGTATAAGGGTGTATTAAAAATAAGTAGTATTTTAAGTAATTTGAGATAATTCTTAGTTATATGGGAAATTGGTTAATTATTGGGTAATGGGAGATTACCTAGTTAATTAAGGAATTATTGGGTGATTAATTAAGCATATTTGGATAAGCATTACACTTCAAGGTGGCAACAAATTAAGGCCAAGTTGATGACTCATTAGTCATTAGGATAGGTGGCATTAAGGGGTCGTTGGGCAATCTATCAAGATAACACATGGAAACTACACTTTGCCATTAAAAAATCATAGAAGGAATTTCAAGTTAGTCATCTTTACAAATGATATTCAATTGATATCAAATTCATTTTTAGAGGAGATGTTGGAAGCTCACATAAGACTTTATGTTACAGTAGCAACGACTATTCTTAGATTAGTAAAGCAATTCATACAGAATTACACTGCGTAATAACAATGGAATTTTGCGATTCTAAGGGAGTACGGTGCAACCTTTTCCAAGAATATCATACGGATTTTTCCCTACTCCAGGTATATTAAGGCTATCCCTTCTTTCCTTTTGGTATGATCTATACGAAACGAGCAAATGTACAATTTTCATAAATGACTCTATTCATAGAAATATTAGGGGGGTCTATATTCTTAATTCCCCATGTAAATTATTATTATATCTTCTGTTCATGGGTCTCAGAAAATACGTATTTGATAAAATTTATCCAACAGGCATATTATTTTTATAACATTCCGAGAAAATATTATTAACGTATTTTTTAAGGCATATTATTTTTATGACATTCCGAGAAAATATTATTAACGTATTTCTTATGCATTTATACATATACATTGACCCATGATTAGATGGCGTTATATACGCGTATATATGTATATGGGATATGGAAAAACATTACAACGTTATACGCACCACTACCTGATCAGCTGGTATACGTTGATGATTTGCCCACAGTGGCCGAGATGATATGATGGTATGCCCTCAGAGGCTTGATGATGTTATGAACGCATATATCCATGCATAGAATGACATTTATACGCATATGCATGACATTATTATATGAAATGGTTCACAGAGCTATGCAGACGTACATGTCGAGTCTTTTACTCCATGTTTCTCTCATGTCTATTATTTACTGATTTTCATTCCTTACATACTCGGTACATTATTTGTACTGACGTCCCTTTTGCATGGGGATGCTGCGTTTCACGCCCGCAGGTCTCGATAGACAGGCCGAGAGTCCTCCAAATAGGATATCAGCTCAGCGGAAGATATTGGTGCACTCCATTTACTTCGGAATTGCTTGTTTGGTCAGTATGATTTAGATATGTATTGTTTGGTATGGCTGGACTCTGTCCCGGCCTTTATGACATTTCTGTATCCTTAGAGGCTTGTAGACATATGTCGTATACGTGAAAGATTGTACGGCCTTGTCGGCTAATATTTTGAGTTTATAAATGATTATGTTGGCCTATTTGGCACGTATGTCACGTGTATATGATGACATAATAAGAAAGATACGTTACTTTGGTACTCGGTTGAATAAGGTACCGGGTGCCCGTCGTAGCCCATTAGTTTGGGTCGTGACACACCAATCGAGGACGATGTCTCGACACTTTGGGGGAGTTTAAGATGGTAGAAAATGCCAATTCCTGTTTCCGGGTTCCAATCATCGTGCCCGGTATTACGGGGCTGAGTACCGTGTCCCTGCCGTCTTCGGATGGCGAGCAAGCAACAACTAGCACTGCGTTTGTCACGGCTGCTTCTCACCCTTCATTGTCATCAGCTTTATCTCCTTCTTCACTAGCTCTTCCATCAGCAACTGCTAGATCATCTCCACCGGCCGCATCTATCCGAGAAGAGGATGTTCCTCTTCCCCAGTCCCAATTCAAGGGAGTTTGGAGCAAAGTTATGTTGTCCAATCTGAAGACCCGTAAAGGAGGAGGAACGTTACTTTCTCGGTCTCTACCGGATGTAACTTGCTATCCTGGTCGGTGGAACTTGCTAATCATCTTAAGCCAAAGGTTTCAGAAAAAGACTATGAAAAGATTCAGGCACTCTTGGGAGAGTGCTTGTTGAATAATGCCATGCACAACGCCGCAGCGGTACGTTCTTTTCTTCCTTCATTACTTCTTCTACTTTTGTATGAATGTATTCTAAGTTTTACTTATTCTTGTCTTGTAGGCTAGCTTTCTTGCTTTCGAGGGCCTCCAAAGGTTGATTTAGGAAAAGGAAGAACTTACCTCCGCACGGGATCAACTTTTGGTCGAGCGAGAGAAAACTGCCGCTCGCCTCTCAGAATTGGAGGCCAAAGCTACTGAGGCTGTTGTATTGGAGGCTTATTTGCAGCAAAGAGAGCAAGAAATGGTAACCTTTAGCCAAGAGATTGGCCCCCTGAGGTTAAATTTGACAAAGCCATGGCCAAATGGGCTGAAGTAAATAATGTCATTCTTGCTACAATCGACGACGAGGCTGCCTCCGCTGAAAGATTGACCAACTTGGAGGCAGCCTTAAACTCCAAAACTGAAGAGCTTGCTGCTGTGGGGGTAAAAACATGCTCGGATGGAGAAGAAGTATAAGAAGACTATTGAGTACAATAGGCTCTTTAGTTCAACTGTCTGTGACCTTGATGTTAGCCTCAGATCTGTTATATCCGCCTGGGAAAACCTTTTTTCCAAGATAACACAACTCAAAGAAGAACTTAAGCACCGAGCGGCTTCCCTCATTGTTGAGAAAACTTACGTTATGTACAACTCGAGGAGAAAAAACTTGAAAGAAGCCAAAGCTGATATCATTGACTTTGATGCTGAAATTGCTAAGGCCCGTGAGCTTGAGTTAGCTGCTAAAAGTGGTCTCCCGACAGAGCCTGATGCTTCCGGTTCTTCTGGTTCCGATTATGAAACTTCAAGAACTGAAGAGGAAACGGAAGTCGAAGATGTTGAAGGCCAAACTGATGAAGGCCAAAATGTTGAGCCATCGGCAGATCTACCCACTTCCCTTGGGTGTGCAGGCACTTCTCTTCCTCCGAGTTCCAGAGATGCAGCGATTTAGCTTTTATTCTTCTCCAACTTTTGTATCCGTGCCACTTTGGCACATTATTGTAAATAAATACATCTTTTTGCTCAAGTATTGTTTGAGTATTTCTTTCGTTTGAACGTTTATGCAAGTTTTGCACTCTCTTTTTTCTTTTGCCTAAGTGTTTTGCGCAAGTTTTACTGTTTGCGTCTTATTACATAAAGCCATGGGTGTATTTTTTCCCGAAAGCATTTTGATTCTGGGCATAACTTCTTCCAAAATCAACCCTTTAACGTGAGGGTTTTCATAAGAGAGGGACCTCTTATATTTACGGTGCTCTTGAAAAGGACGTCTTCTATTCATTACGGCACTAGCATTTGAAGTACTTGTTTAACTTTCAAATAATAAAATTAATTCATCGATCAGACAAGAAACAAGATGAAAAATAAAAAGGACTTTATTTTATTCCTTCTGTTTTCAAAAAGTACATAAGCATTCGTTATGTTAAAGAGAAATTTCCATTTCTTGTGGCTAATTCATACAACTTGTTTCTACGGGGCTGGCAGCGCAGTCCCCGGTCCCGATGACACAATTATGTTTCTGATTTTTGTGCTCCGGTCGACGTGGTAGTCATCATTGCTGCATTATCATATATTCTCCCCCCCAGTGTTCAAATGCGAAGAATGCGAATTGGAACATTGGGAATCTTGCACCTTCGAGGATTCCACTAATGAATTGCTAGACAATATTCTTCTTGGTAACAAACTTCGCTTCCCCTTAGGAATTTATGCTATCGAGCAAAAGACTATCTAACAATCCTCTAGTAGTTTGCATTTATGAATGGTCGGGTAACCTTTGCTTGATAACAAACTTATTTTCTCGGTGGGAATTTTACTATCGAGCCAAAGATAATCTAACCGCCCCGGAGTGGTTCTTCTCTTGTGTGCCTTGTTATTAAAGGTCTTATTGCTGTCGTTGAAACCTTCTTCGTAGTATGCTTTCCATTGCTTCCTCGTTGAAAACCTTGCCAGAAAAACCCAATTGGAACAAAATATGGACGAAGGGAAAAATAATACAGCACTTACTTTCAGTACAGATGATGTTTGTCAGCAATAATATCTCTTGAGGTGTGCCACATTCCAATTTCTTGGCAACTTTTCTCCATTCTGATTCTCTAACTCGTACGAATCTTTCCCGGTGACAGCTGAAACTCGATAGGGGCCTTCACAGGTTGGGCCTAGCTTCCCTACGTTGAGTTCCCGGGTGTTTTGAGTTACTTTCCTTAAAGCCAAATCTCCCACTTTAAAATAACGAAGGTTGGCTCTTCGATTGTAATATATTTCCATTCTCTACTTTTGGCCGCCATCCTTATATGTGCTAAGTCCCTGCGCTCATCGAGTAACTCCAAGTTGACCAACATCGCTTCGTTGTTTGATTCTTCGTTTTCCTGGAAATACCTTAAGGTAGGCTCCCCTACTTCCACCGGAATTAAGGCTTCTGCTCCGTACATAAGGGGAAAGGGAGTTTCCCCCGTGCTCGATTTGGCCATTGTTCGGTATGCCCATAAAACTCCGAGTAGTTCCTCAAGCAATTTTCCTTTATCCGCTTCCAACCTTTTCTTGAGGTTTTATATAATCACTTTGTTCGTTGACTCCGCTTGACCATTTGCACTCGGATGATAGGGTGAAGATGTGATCCTCTTTAATTTCAAATCTTCAAGGAACTTTGTGATCTTTGTGCCGATAAATTGCGGCCTATTATCTCATGCTATCTCTTTTGGTATTCCGAACCTGCACATTATATTTTCCCACAAGAATCCACCACTTCACGTTCGCCGATCTTCTGATAAGGACCTACTTTTACCTACTTAGAAAAATAGTCAGTTAAAATCAAAAGAAATCTTACCTTACCGGGAGCCGGCGACAGTGGTCCGACGATGTCCATCCCCCACTTCATGAATGACCACTGAGACAGAACTGAATATAGTGGTTCTGTCGGTTGATGTACCAGCGGTGTGTAGCGTTGGCACTTATCGTTTTTTTGTACGAAAGCTTTGGCGTCTTGTTCCATACGGGGCCAATAATATCCTGCCCTTTCCAATTTTAGCACTAAAGAATCTGCGCCTGAATGGTTTCCGCATATCCCTTCGTGGACTTCTCGCATAATGTAATTACCTTCGGATACTCCCAAATATCGGGCCAGTGGGCCTTGGAAAGATTTTCTGTACAATTGGCCTCCTTTGAAGCTATATCGTGCTGCTTTGACACGCAACGCCCGAGATGCCTTGGAATCTTCAGGCAATTTCCCGTGCTCAGATAATCGATGATCTCATTCCTCCAGTCCCAGAAAAATTAGTCATATTTACCTCGTAGTAGCTATCTGCATCCAGGACTGAATGCATCCGTTGTACGACCATCCCGGACTCTGATCCCATCATTTCCGTCGATGAACCGAGGTTAGCCAATGTATCTACTTCCGCATTTACTTCCCTCGGGATATAAGTAATCGACCACTCCCGAAATCAAGCTAGCAGAGCCTGGACCTTCACCACATATTGTTGTATGCGCTCCTTTATGGTTTCGAAGATCCCATTGGCCGGATTTACCACCAGCTGTGAGTCGCACTTGATTTCTATGACCTCAAAATCTAGTTCCCGAGCCAGTTCGGGTCCTGCAATTAAAGCCTCATACTCTACTTCATTGTTAGTTAAAGGGACCGTTCTGATGGCTTGTCTTAGTGTTTCTCCCGAAGACGTGGTTAATACTATGCCAAGCCCGGGCCCTTTTATGTTAGAGGCTCCGTCTATAAATAAGGTCCAAACTCCGGATGTCGATTATGACACCATTACTGCCTCTTTGGTTGCTAGAGGCAGCAATCCCGGACTAAAATCGGCCACAAAGTCGGCCAAGACTTGTGACTTAATCGCAGCCCTTGGTTTATATTCTATGTCAAATTCACTCATTTCAACAGCCTATTTGACCAACCTACCCGAGAGTTCGGGTTTGTGAAGGATGTTCCGCAGGGGAAATGTGGACATAAAGCTATCAGGTGACATTGGAAGTAGGGCCTCAGCTTCCGAGCGGTGACTATGAGAGCTAATGCCAACTTCTCCATTACTGTTACTTTCGAGACTGCGAGATATACCAATAGTGTTTCATCTTCCTTTGGTTTCAAAAGTAACAGAGGGCTTGACAAGTACCTTTTCAAATCTCTCAAAGCGTGCTGGCATTTCGGGGTCCATTCGAAGTTGTTTTTCTTTTTGAGCAGTGCGAAGAAATGGTAGCATTTCTCTGACGACAAGGAAATGAACCTGCTCTAAGCGGCCAATCTCCCATGAGCCTTTGGACTTCTTTCACGCTTGACAGCTGGTCCGGGATGTCTTCGATGGCCTTAATCTTATCGGGGTTTACTTCAATCCCCCTTTGTGATATTAGAAATCTTAGGAACTTGCCGGAGCTGACCCCGAATGCACACTTCTCGGGGTTAAGCTTCATGTTATGCTTCCTTATGATGTCAAAAGTTTCTTGCAGATGCTTAAGGTGGTCTCCTGCATTCAAAGACTTAATGAGCATATCATCTATATAAACTTCCATAGTTTCCCTATTTGTTTTTCAAGCATCTTGTTTACGAGCCGCTGATAAGTGGCTCCGACGTTCTTCAATCCAAAGGGCATCACATTATAGCAATATGTGCCGAAATTCGTTATGAACGAAGTCTTTTTCTGATCCTTCGGGTTCATCTTAATTTGGTTGTACCCAGAATAAGCATCGAGGAAACTCATTAACTCATGTCCGGTCGTCGCATCAATCATTTGATCGATGTTTGGCAGTGGGAACAAGTATGTCGGGCATGCCTTATTCAAGTCCTTATAATCTACACACATGCAAAATTTATTGTTCTTCTTAGGAACTACTACTACATTAGCTAGCCAGTTTGGATACTTTACCTCTTGGATCGAACCGATATCAAGTAAGTGAGTTACCTCTTCTTTGATGAATTTATTCCTACCCTCCGCAATAGGGCATTTCTTTTGTCTTACCGGAGGGATGTTGGGATCCAAATTTAACATATGTATGGCCACCTCCGTTGGGATACCTTTCATGTCCGCATGCGACCATGCAAAACAATCGACATTAAATTTAAGAAATTCATAAAGCCGGACCTGAGTTCGGGGTGTAGTCCTGTCCCCAAGTGGAATTTCCTTTCTAAGAACTTCTCAAACAATGCAACTTGCTCTAGCTCTTTCACCATGGATTTTGTTGCATCCGTCTCTTCTGGTACTTGGAAATACCTTGGCACCTGATAAGATTTTGACGCTTCTACCCCCCAGCTAACTTTATTCGATCCGGGAGCGGGCACCGGTTCCTGTAGTTGCTATGCCACGTGCTCCTTCCCTTTTCTACTGGATACCAAAATCGAACTCATCTCCCTTGCCACCGGTTGGTCTCCCCTTATCCATTTAATTCCTTCGGGCGTTGGAAATTTCAGCAACTGATGATACATTGACGGTACAGATGATCGTCTGGCACGGAAGATCTTCTCCTGCTTTTGAGGGTTCCCGTTATTCGGGTTATGACCGTAGTTGTTCTTGGCCCGGTCACTTAAGAATTCTCTGAGATGCCATTCTTCAATAGTGTAGCCACTTTTTCCCAGAGATGTCGACAGTCCCCAATTCAGTGGCCATTCATCCTGTTGTACTCACACCACAAGTTGGGATCCCTCTGGCTGGGATCGAATCTCATCGGCTTCGGGAACCGTGCTTCTTTGATGTTTCTCATAGATGATACCAACTCTACTAAAATGATGTTGAAATTGTATTCTGATAGCCCGAGGTAGGAAGGATCCCGCGTACCTGATGCTTATTTGTCCTGCAATGATCTATTGATCCGATCGCGATCAGTCCTTTTATCGGTAGTGAACCTTTCTATTTACCGGAAGCCTCTGCTGCGGCCTTCGGTCCGTTCATAGGGCAAAAATCGGTCCCTCAAAGACCGTCTGTCCATGTCGAAATAGTCTTTTGATATTTCTTTATTCTTCTCCCGTCCTTTTGCCAACGATGGGAAGCCAACATGATCATCTTTGATCCTTATCTTTGACTTGTACCGGTTGTGGACATCCGCCCAAGTCGTTGCTTGGAACTCAAGCATGCTTTCTTTCAGTTTTCGGGAGGCGTCTGAACTTCTCGGATTCAGACTCTTGGTGAATGCTTTAACCGCCCATTCATCCGGAACAGCCGAGAGTAGCATCCTCTCCTTTTGGAACCTGGTAACGAACTCTCGCAGCAACTCGAATTTTCCTTGTGCAATTCTGAATATGTTGACCTTTCGGGACTGCACCTTTGTGGCCCCAGCATGAACCTTAATAAAAGAATTCGCAAGCATCTCAAAAGAATCTATGGAATGCTCGGGTAATAGTGAATACCACGTCAAGGCTCCCCTCGTGAGAGTCTCTCCAAATGTTTTCAGCAAAATAGATTCAATTTCCTGAGGAGCTAAATCATTACCCTTCACCGATGTTGTATAGGTGGTAATATGCTCCCGAGGGTCTGAAGTTTCATCATACTTTGGCACGTCGGGCATTTTAAACTGCTTCAGGATTAATTCTGGTGCCGCGCTTGGCTTGTACGTTAACTGAATATACTTTTTTGAGTCCGGACCTTTCAGCACCGGTGGTGCGCTTAGGATTTGGTCCATACGGGTGTTCACTTCTCTCATAAACAGTATGAGTTCATTCTTGAAGGGATCGTTTTTGTAATTGGGGCCGGATCTGCTCCCTCCAGCCCTATCGGAACCAACCTTGCCCCTCGGGGTATTTTTGTCGACCCTCTGTGTTGTTTGATTTGCGGGAGCGCCGGGAGGAACTGGACCTCGTCTATTTACATTATTGGAAGCCCCCGATAACGTATGTTTCAACTCCGTCATAACCTTATCCTGTCGTGTGAGGTGGCCTAGAATGATCACTTGTTGCTCTTGTAGGACCCTTACCGCATCAAAAACATGCTCTTCTTCAGCATCATCGGGAGTTGCCTCCCAAACAGGTCATGGGTACCGCCTGTCATGGGCCGGCGTGGCATCGTTCCCATCAGTTTGGGTATTATTGATTGAATCCTAGAGATGAGGCTGGTCTCCTTGAACCTCAGGATTGTGTGTATTGATAACACCATTATCTGCCATTTCTTATGATTTTTTGCTAAGACAAATGACCAAAACACGTTAGTAAAAGAGATAAGGATCAACTTAATTACACGGCTGTCTAGGCCCCACGGTGGGCGCCAAACTGTTTACCCGTAAAACTTTTACAGTTAAATTTATACGTAGTTTCTAGACAAGTGAATTAATTTGATCCTGAAATAGTGAAATAATTAAAGAAATGCACAATATTTAGCCTTGAAATGAAGATAAAATCACTACAAAATGTAATTTTGAGGGCAGAGTTTTCAGGCACAACGATGATGAAACAAGGAACAAGAAAGTAAAATTGTATAAAGCTTTTAATCTATTATAGCGTAAGTTTGCCAGAAAAGTCGTGTCCTCTATAATGATAATAGAGCTCACTATTTATAGCTACGCCTAGGGAACAAGGTCTTAGGATCGTGCCCTTCTTTAATGTCAATTATGAGGCCATTGATGAAGGTGTAACGGTGAGCATAAATGACAAATTCTCTAGAACAGACAACACACTAAATGCTATGAAATATTCTTCATTAAATACTACCGTTCGGAGGGTATTTGTTTCATCTTTACAGGTGTCATTCTTTCCAGACAAACAGGATAATTGCCTTCGGTCTAACTATCCCCGCCTTAAGTTCCACGTGTCACTCTCTTGAGCTGCCACTTAGCATAGCATATTTTACCGTATACATTTATGTATATTGAAAATTCATTATACTTTTGGATATATTTACTTTTATCGTTAATAAACTATTCATATTATTTTGTGAAGCTGAATATAGTAGTTGTTGGTGGAGTAGTTCACGTGTAAAGCTACAACTAGGCTAGTGACAACCGACATAAGTTAATAGTTCTTAGTTGTGGATTAGTGAGTTAGTTAGAAGTAGTTAGTCTAAACAGTGTATGTATATATAAATAGTACCAGCCAATAAAACAATTTAAACTTTCATTTCCAACTTCTCTTCTCTCTCACGCTGAAGGTTCTCAAAGAGCTGAAGCTCAAACCTTCCATGGTTTCCCCCATATTTTAGCATGGTATCAGAAGCGTCTGATTCTGGATACAAACGCAATTTCATCTGCTCTCAATTTTCTATGAGAAGTCGCAATCTTTGTGTAACATTACAACCTCAATTTGTTGTGTGAAGTTCCATTTCTGCAATTTCATTAATTACGAGCTATGGCGGAAGACAAGCTCACACACACTTATTCTTTATTCATGAATCCTTCCGATACTCTTGGAGTTGTGTTGATTCCAGTCAAACTTACTAGATCTGAGAACTACGGCTTATGGAGCAGGTCAATGTGTATTGCTTTGCAAGCGAAAAGGAAGCTAGGGTTTGTGTTGGGCACTTGTACGAAGGAATCCTATGATACTGAATTGCATGAGCAATGGGACATATGTAATGCCATAGTTCTCTCATGGATCATAAATACAGTGTTGGAAGATCTCCTTAGGGGAATTGTTTATGCATCAGATTCTCACACTGTTTGGAAGGATATGAAGGAGCGCTTTGACAAAGTTAATCGCATGAGGATTTTTCAAGTTCATCGTCAAATTGCTACCCTGTCACAAGGTAATAGCTCACTCTCTATTTATTTCACAAAGCTGAAAGAGCTTTGGGCTAAATATGATGCAATGGTTCCACCTCCTGGTTGTGATTGTGCTAAATCAAAGGATTATATCGAACATTTCCATCAACAAGACTATTATAATTTCTTAATGGACTAAACGATTCATATGACCAAGCAAGAAGACAAATTCTGTTAAAAAAATTGTTCCTACACTTAACCAAGCCTATGCTATGATAATTGAGAATGAAAGCCAACACTCAGTAGGTCTCAATGTAATTGGTGAGAAAACAGACCCATTGGCTATGCAGATAGGTCGTGGACAAGCTGGTAGGGGTAAAAAGCCATTTATGTACTGTGAATATTGCAACATGAAAGGCCACACTAAGGAGAATTGCTATAAGCTCATTGGATATCCCCCTGATTTTAAGGCAAAAAGGAACTTTAAGCCTGGGTATGAAGGAAATGGAGGTCAAGGTAGCTATGGATAACAACCTAGTTATGGCAGGCAACCCCTTAATGTTGCAATCAATGTATCTAGCAATATTGACATGTCATCACAAACTTAGACAAATGTTGAAAGGAGATCAGTTCTAGAGGTGAAGGCTCAATACGTCACTGAAGATCAGTATAAGCAAATTCTGAGCTTGTTGGGCAAGGAATCTGGTGGAGCTCAAACTGAAGGAGGCAGTCAAGGTGTTGGAGGAAATCAGACCAATGTTGCAGGTACAGTAACCTGTCTAATGTCAAAGGTATCAGATTGTAATGAATGGATCATAGATTCAGGAGCAACTCATCATATAGCAACAAATGAAGTCATGTTAAAGACTGGATATAAGGAAAAGGCTAGTCTTAATGATAAAGTTTACTTGCCTATTGGAGATAAGGCAATTATCACTCACATTGGTTAATAATGAAGATGTGAACAATGTCCTGGTTGTTCCTGGTTTCAAATTCAATTTGTTATCAGTATCAAATCTTGATCCACTCCCAATCCTCACTCAACAACGAGTAGAGGAGGTCGTTGGAAGAATAGTACCAAACTATGAGTCGGGGTCGATTTCTTCAGGGAGCTAACAATGGGTGTTAGAGTGTATACTTGATGCATGAAGATGAAACAACTTAAATACACTTTCAATCACGCTGGTTTTGCAAATTACTTCTATATACTACACTATTAATTCTCAATTAGAGAAAGAAACTAGAAAGCGAATGATTGTTTTTGTTGTTTTTACCAAATAGTAAAAACGCCTAGGGTTGTGACCTTCACCTAGGTGTTTGCCTAATGGGTTAAGTACGTTAACACTTGTTTTATTGATCGGGGTGTATTATAGCTCTCAACTCTAAGTTACCCACTCAATACCTCTCGGTCATAGAGTGATTTTGCCCAATTTGGCTTTCTCAATCCCAAATGGGTATCAAGCTAAATAGTTGATATGAGCTCAAGTCGGGTTCTCACTATTCTCTAGCTTAAACCCTTTAATTAGGCTAGTAAAATCCTTAACTAGCCCAATTTCTTGTTAGCCAAGTTTTCCTAGACTAGGTCCCTCGTTCTCAAGCAAAAACCAAGTCAAAAAGGCATGAATCAATATTTGCAACCATTAATTCTAAAATTAAAGCATGCACAAGGCTAAATAACAAACACCCAATCATAAACAAGTATTAAATTAAATACCCATAAGGTTTACACATTAGGATTGGGTCACAACCCTAGTAAGTATCTAGCTACTCATAGTATAAAATGAAGAAAATAAAGAATAAATACTAATTAAACTCATAATATAAAATTAAAATGATAAACTATGATGATTTTGTCTCAAAATAATCACAAGTTACCCAAAATGGTAAACTACAACGGCTACAGCTAAGAAAACTTCAAAACTTGACCTAAAAATATGATTCCCGCCTATTTATAGTGGCTCAAAATTCGCTGACAAAAATGCCCATCTGGAGGTTCTGCGGCCGCACAATTCCATGTGCGGTCCGTACATTACTTGAGTCTGCAAGAGTTTGGAATCTGTAGCCGCACAATTTGATCTGCGGCTGCAATTCAGTTTCTGCGGCCGCACAATTCATGTGCGGTCCGCACTTCAGGCAAGGCTTCAGTCTTGGACAATTTGCACACTCTCTGAACTTTTTGAATTCTTGTCAGTGCGACCATGTTCTACAAACATACATTGTGTGCAGTCCACACTTCTTCTTCAATTAATTCTGGGCTTCTACATCATATCTGCGGCCGCAGAGAGAATTCTTCGGTCCGCACTTGCTTCTGTGGCCGCAAAAATACTTCTACGGACTGCACTTCTAATCTGATGTGCCCCTTATTGCCTTGTGAGTCGGAACACTCCTTTTTGAGTCGTATTTCTTCATAAGAGCCCAAATCTCCAACATTCATGCAATTTACACACTTTCGTTAGTTTTGGAAATATACATCAACACTTTCGGACTAAAGCAAAAGTAAAAAGGTACTAATATGTAATCAAAATCCACACTTATCAACTCCTCCAAACTTAGGTCTTTGCTTGTCCTCAAGAAAATAGATTAGTTCCCACCTCCTCAAAGTGAAAGGTCATTTCAACGAGTCAATGGTAAGTTATCCCTACTCAGTTGGGACCAATAATTGCCCACTCTACTCATGCATTATCAACAAGGTGACAAGTCAAGTATCATGCACATATAGTTTTAGTGTGTCATTTGAGTTTTAAGAATTGACTTTACTCATCAAGGATTTTGTTCTCTTATGTAAGTCATGGTGGACCCCAAACTCTTTCTCCTCTACCTTCCATTTGCCAAGCTTACTTCAAAAGTTAGCACTCAATCTTAAGATTCAAGAAAGGTTCACTCTTCTCTCACAAGAGAATGTTACAAGTACGACTTCAAGTACCATAGGCTTGACCCTCATATAGATCACCACTAATGTAAGCTCACTCGGTTCGAAATCAAGTAGGATTTCTTTCGTGTTGTAATGAAGGCTTTTGGATTAAGGTAGGATACCATATGGGTAAGTGGTTACATCTTTCCTCAAGCACTCCACATTTTCTTTCTTGGTTCACAATTACCAATTCTCAGAGGCATTCTCTTTTTATTAGGGGATAGAGAGACTTGACATCACTATTTCTTGTTCATTTCATTCTTTTTCTCCCTTGATGCTCGTGTTAGGGATCATTACCTCTTTTTGAATCCATCAACCCTTCCACTTAGTCTCTTTTTTTGCATTTTGCTTTGTTCCTTTTCTTTTCTTTCCTTCTCTTTCATAGAAATTATTTCTTTTTTCTTTTTGTGCCTTGATACCTCTTTCAAATTCCTAAACTCTCCCCCAAACTTATGCCTTAAGTCACTTATTTCACAAGAGTGTTAAGGAAGGTCCGTTCGGGTGCCAAGAAAGGATCACAACAAAATAGTTAAAGGCTTATAATATGGTTATCAAATGATAAAGGCTCAAAGGGGGTTGACTAGGGATAACGACATTAGTTGGCAATAAAAAGCACAAACGGGCCAAGAAAAGCCTAAAATCATTTCTCAAACCAAGCAAAACTTAGGATTTTGCCTTGAAGCACATTCGGGATAAGTTCTAGACCATTCGCAGGGATACTTGGACTAGCAACAAATAACCTCACCCCTCACACAACTAGACCGTAAAGGAGGATAGAGTCGAGAGCCTACAACAACCACACTCAAGTTTAAAGATCACTATGGTCCAATAAACCACTCGATGAATACCAAAGTCAACTTAAGAGTCTCAAAGTCACTAACTAGAGTTATTTTCTTTCAAAAACCTTGTTTCAAATCATAAGCACGTAGTTAAGTGTGTTGGTGTCAAATGAAGCATGAATAACTCTTTTTCGAGAATGACTTGATTAGGACTTTTATTTATTACTACTACTAATATTATTACCTAAACACAGAAATAGACTTATTACCTTAAGAAGGTTGTTACGACATCCATTGTTGGGACGAGTCCTCCGGTTCACACAAAAACTACCTTTGGAAAGAACCGTGGTATTAAGAAAACCAAAGATTTATTATCTACAAAAACATAAAAAGAAGCTACTAACACAACAAGAACTAAAGTGGAAAAATAAAGAAGCTAATGAACAATAACTACTAAAGATAGATAAACTACAAATAAGAAAAGGAACATTATCATCCAATTATTACAGTCCAAATGTATCCAAAATGTGTCAATGTCAAATCAAATAAACTCCACCTCCCCGAATAAAACTCCACCCCCCCGAATAAAAGTAAGCATTGTCCCCAATGCTTAACAAAATAAGAGTGAAAAGAGAGAGGGCGAAGAAACCTTGATGGTAGGCTATAATATCATGTCTTAGTCACCTATCGTACTCTAATTTACTGCACTTTAATTGAGTTGGAGCTTTAATCGTTAGTATTTTGCACTAATTATGTGTTTTATGCCTTGTAGGAGTGATTTCAATCTATGTAGATGTTATGGAATGAATTCAAACTATTCTAGAGCTTTGAAGTCTGAGTAAAAGCTAAAGGATTAAGTCGGGATCGTGTTCGGGGATCAACGGATGATAGTGGAACGAAACGAAGAATCGAGCAGGCATATTGCACAGTGTTCAGTAAAATGCACATAATATTTCACTCGGAACTCCGTTTGGGATCCACAATATATCATTGGAAAGTTATTTAAAAGGAATATAACTTTCATGTTTTACGTTTTCCCAAATTCCCAACTTACCACCCAGGTGCGTGACCAAGTGCACGATCGCGCACCTAGGCGCGCACTTGGGGTAGAACAATGTGCAAAATGTGCAACCAAGTGTGTGAGCAGGTGCGTGATCGTGCATATCCTGTCCGGAAAAAGTCCTATTTCGCTAAAAAATGGTAGTTTCGTCCGGGATTTGTTTTGGGTGCAGATTAAATACCCCAAATACCATTTTTGACACACTTTTGACATACCTTAGACCTAGGGAAGTTAAAGAGAAGAGGGAGAAGCAAGAGCACAAGGATTTCATCCTTCCTTCCTCACTCAAATCCGGGTTTGGATTGTATTTATGTTTCCTCTACTTTTATTTCATTTGTGAAGAACTTCTCCATGTCTATAGAGTAGAACCTTTTGGGTTTTGATGGATTTGGTGTATTGATGGTTGTTTGTGGATTATAACTCTATTTTTATGTATTTGAATCATTTTTGGAAGATTTAATTGTTGCATCTATGTTCACTTGTTCTTGTAATCGAAAGAGGCATAACTTGTGATATCTTTGCACTATGTTGTTGGTTGAGTTCATAGATTCTTCTAAGTAATTGAAAGAGGCTAGTTGAATCCTTGATTAAACCTAGTTAGGAGGATAATCGAAAGAGGTTCTCCTAAAGACCAATCTATTACGAGTTCTTGCATATCTTCACCGAGCTTAAATTGGTTCATATTGTGAGGTTGAAACTTAATCAAGAGAGGAGTTTCTACTAAACATTTGCACTGATAATTAAGTAAATTCGAGAGACTCACTTGAACATTAGAAGTGAATTATCTAGAGTTAGATCCCGAACAATTATCTTTCACTTATCCTATCAACCCATATTTTCTCCCATTGATAACCTCCTTGCTTACCTTTGTTGAGATTATTATTAGTCAATAGCTTTAGATTCTTAGTTATTTGTAGTTAGAATTCATATATATATCTCCATTGTTGATCCTTATGGACATCAATCTAGCTACAAACTACGATAATACTATTTAAGTCCAATCTCTGTGGATACGATAATTATACTATACTATCTTTGACTAGCGAGCACAATTTGAGTGTGTGTTTTGCGCTGGTCAAATTTTGGCACCGTTACCGGGGATTAGCAATCAATGGTGTTTGAAGTAGTTTGTAGTGCTAATTCAGGAATTAGCTTTTTATTTTTTCTACTTTTAGTTTGTTTGGTTATCTTCTCTTCAAGATTTTTTTTTCTGTTGAAGAAATCTTGAAGAGCATATCCTTGTTATTGAACTCTAAATGATGTGAAGATAGAGTACAACCAGCCTGAGAAAACAGTTGAAGAGTTAGCAGCTGAATATTATCAGCAATGTGCTACGTGTTTTAAATGCGGTGGAAATTATCTTTGGGTTGATTGTCAAGTAGGTAGGTATTCTTTCTATGGTTCATCTTTTGAACACTCTCACTTTGTCTCTAGTCCATACAGGTATGAGAATTCATATGGGTATAATTCTGACTCTGGTTGGGATAAATACCCTTATTATTACAAGAATGAAAGCGAAGTGAGACAACCACCTCAAGAGGAGAATGGTAGTTTAGAAGAGCTTATGTATAAGTTTATAAATAAGGTGGAAGAGAAATTTATACAAGATGATGAAGCCACTAACAACCTAACAATGCAAGTGAATCAATTAGTAAATAGATTTAGCTCGTTGCATTGTGATAATATATGGAAGAGATACCGTGTGAAAATGAGCCTACCCGAGATTATGAACATCTACAGAGAGAGTTTTCCACTCTGCAAGAGGATTCTGTTTCAACTGAAATGATTGAAAATGAGGTTTTGATTGATTATGAAGCAACACAAGAAGAGTTCAAACCCCCATCCACCTATTCACAATTGCAAGTTTTTGTAGAATAGAATGAGTAACAAATGGTCTTGGACTTACCAGAGGAATACTCACATGACCTTTCTTCTTCATTTATTTATTCTAACCCTGATCATATGGATTTTATTTTTGGGAATCTACAGGAATATGCAAGGATTTATCTTGTGAATGAATGCAGAAATAAGTTGAGGATAATCCTATAAGAACAATCCACCGCTCAAAATGAGGCCAAGAAAGAAAGAAAAGAGCGGGTCTTTCAAAAATCCCTAAAGGAATTTATCCTGATGAGCCCCATAAAGAACCCCGAGGAGCGAAATCGAAAGATGCATTCAGAATTAGGGGTGGAATTCACAAGTTCTCGGAAGCGGAAAAAGTCCAGGGGAGTTTTCTTTACCTCTTGCTTTTTATTTTTGTATCATGGGGACATGCCACAATTTAAAGTGTGGGGTGGAGATGTAAATATGTAAATAACTATTTTTTTTCTTGTGTGTATTTTCGTTTCTTTTGATTGAAATATTTAAAGTCGAAAAAAAAAAATTCTTTAGGTAGTATAATAATTTTCTCTTGGTTTTTCTTTATGCCGTGGTTCTTTTCCAAGGGTTTTGTTTGAACCGGGTGTAATTAGTTTTTTTTCTTTTAGGAGTAGGAAACCTTATGCTATGATTTTAAATGGAAGCAATATCTCTTGACTTGAATATGCCTTGAGAATAGTGAGTGCTTTGGTTGTGATGCTTAGGCTCAGTTTTTGACTCTTGTATACGTGCCTTAAATTGTATAATCTTAGCTTTGCTTAATTGCTTTGACTAGAATGTCTTGATGAATCCAATCTTGAGTGAGTTATGTGCTATGTGTGTAAGCTTTTGTGTTATTCTGTGCATTGCATTTGATGTCTGAAACTTGCCCCGTGTGTTTGCAAAGCGAAATAGTAGTTTTGTTCAGTCTTAGAAGTGATATAGACATTTCTTTATTGAGCCAGCTATATAGTTTACCCACCAACTTGTTATGTATCGTAGTTAACCCTGTTGAGCCTGTAATCCTATTTCTTTGGCAATCATATGCAAGCCTTACCCATTTGTTTGAATTGACCATTTATTTGAACCATTTACCTCTCTTGAGCAGCTGAAATTGTATGTACTTTGTAAAAGTTGAAGTGTGGGGTGATTGGGTTGGCTTTTGAGTAGAACTAATGAAATAAGGAGAAGGTGCACTAAATTGAAAAAGTAAGAGCCACTTGAATTGAAAAATAAAAATTTATGTAGTTGTATTATTGTGAAAAATGATCTTTGATAAGTGGTAACTCTTGATGCATTTGTGCTTAAAGAAGTTGGAAGTTAATGTATATTGATGTGAAGGTGGAGTATTGGTTTGACCTTTGAATGAAATGTATGTATTAAAAGTACTTAGGGAGGTATAGTCACTCTTATATCTAAATGTATCCTACCCATCCTGCAGCCTATATTATAACCAATTAAAGTCCTACTTGATCCTTGACTGAATGAGCTCAATTAGTAGAGTAGTACACTACGAGCAAGCTTATGGTTCATCTTTTGTGGCATATGAATGTTGTTTCTGAGAGTGAGTGAATTCTTTGCTATCTTGAGTTCCTAATTGTTCTTAATTTTTATTGTGTGTGGAACTACTCTCTTTTGTTATGTGAGGGCACTTGATTCATGAAGGAAAGGTAATGTCGTTGACCTCTATGTTAGAGTAAGTGAGTAAGTTGTGAATAATGTGTGGTGTTTGTGAGTCAATTTTTGAGGTGAAGATGTCACACTATTATGCTTAGTCTATTTTAAATATTCTTGGTATGATGAGTTACGAGAGTTGTTTAAAAAGGTCGTGTCATTATGAAGTGTAGTTTGATTGCTCGAGGATGAGCAATGGTTTAAGTGTGGGGTGTTGATGATAGGCTATAATCTCATATTTTAGTCGCTTATCGTACTATAATTTACTGCACTTTAATTGAGTTGGAGCTTTAATCGCTAGTGTTTTGCACTAATTGTATGTTTTATGCCTTGTAGGAATGATTTCGATCTATGTAGATGTTATGGAATAAATTCAAGCTATTCTGGAGCTTTGAAGTCTGAGTAAAAGCTAAAGGATTAAGTCGGGATCGTGTTCGGGGATCAACGGATGATAGTGGAACGAAACGAAGAATCGAGCAGGTATATTGCGCAGTGTCCAGTAAATGCACATAACTTTTCGTTAGAACTCCGTTCGGGATCCACAATATATCGTTGGAAAGCTATTTAAAAGGGATACAAATTTCTTGGGGCAGAACAATGTGCAAAATGCACGACCAAGTGTGCGAGCAGGTGCGCGATCGCGCATATCCTGTCCGGGAAAAGTCCTATTTCGCTAAGAAATGGTAGTTTTGTCCAGGATTTGTTTTGGGGGCGGATTAAATACCCCAAAATACCATTTTTGACACACTTTTGACATACCTTAGACCTAGGGAAGTTAAAGAGAAGAGGGAGAAGCAAGAGCACAAGGATTTCATCCTTCCTTCCTCACTCAAATCCGGGTTTGAAATGTATTTATGTTTTCCTCTACTTTTTTTTCATTTGTGAAGAACTTCTCCATGTCTATAGAGTAGAACCTTTTGGGTTTTGATGGATTTGGTGTATTGATGGTTGTTTGTGGATTATAACTCTATTTTTATGTATTTGAATCATTTGTGGAAGATTTGATTGTTGCATCTATGTTCATTTGTTCATGTAATCGAAAGAGGCATATCTTGTGATATCTTTGCACTATGTTGTTGGTTGAGTTCATAGATTCTTCTAAGTAATTGAAAGAGTCTAGTTGAATCCTTGATTAAACCTAGTTAGGAGGATAATCGAAAGAGGTTCTCCTAAAGACCAATCCATTACGAATTCTTGCATATCTTCACCGAGATTAAATTGGTTCATATTGTGATGTTGAAATTTAATCGGGGGAGGAGTTTCTACTAAACATTAGTACTGATAATTAAATAAATTCGAGAGACTCACTTGAACATTAGAAGTGAATTATCTAGAGTTAGATTCCGAACAATTATCTTGCACCTATCCTATCAATCCATACTTTTTCCCATCGATAACCTCCTTGCTTACCTTTGTTGAGATTGTCATTAGTCAATTGCTTTAGATTCTTAGTTATTTGTAGTTAGAATTCATATATATATCCATTGTTGATCTTTCTGGATAGCAATCTAGCTATAAACTACGATAATACTGTTTAAATCCAATCCCTGTGGATACGATAATTATATTATACTATCTTTGACTAGCGAGCACAATTTGAGTGTGTGTTTTGTGCTCATCAAGATAGATTAACTACAAATAAGAAAAGGAACATAATCATCCAATTATTACCGTCCAAATGTATCTAAAATGTGTCAATGTCAAATCAAATAAACTCCACCCTCTCCACCCTTCGAATAAAAGTAAGCATTGTCCCCAATGCTTAACAAAATAAGAATGAACAGAGAGAGGGCGAAGAAAACTCCCTAAGAATCCTTGGACATCTCAATGTCCCGAGCAACATCATCTCCTGTTGGGTCAACCAACTGTATCTCATCATCATCAAATCTGGGAGTGGTGGGAGTTGTAAACATCGCACTCACTGCCTCAGAAATGTCGACATCAAGGTCTGGCTCCTCAGACTGGCCAACTGGTGTAATCGATACAGATGGTGCAGATGGATCTTGGGCGGACTGGTCTGGTTCAAGTAACTTATCAAAGGGTATATCCCCAGTCATCGCAAGTCTGGTCACCCCATTCCTGAGCTTGTCAATAGATTTCTTGCTTGCCTGGGACTTCCTCATCTTCTTCACTTCTTTGGCTAACTTCTCAATAACCAAACTATGATGTACTAGAGTGTCCATGATCATCTTCTGGTTGTCCAGAATCTTCTTCAACTTCTTATCAAGATCAGAGGAGACTTGTGGTGCCTGTATAGATGACTGCGCTGCAACAGTACTAGAGAAGTCAGAAAACTTTGAAGTAGTTGTCTGCATCCAGATGTTGAGACTCGTCAATGTTTGGAAGACTCGTAGAGCAGATAATGGAGCTGTAGGCATGGGCACTAACCTCAAAGATAGAGCAGGTCTTGTCCTGGGGGCCGTGGTAGGATCTGAAGGTGGTGGCGAAGGCATAGCAGTAGCACTAGAAGAGGGATCAACAGAGGTATATGGAATGTCAACTGTCTCAGTAGCTACCGTTGTCGGCTCATCAGACTGGTATGTGGTGGTAGAAGGTTGACCTCTCTTCTTTGGGTTGGTCACATCCATCAATGAATACCAGTCAAATGGATTCTTCGGCTTCACCTTGGTGTTATATGATCTTGGATCTACCTTTGCATCAGTGAGATACTCTTTGATAGTGTTAGAATAAGGGTAGGCCGAGCTAATATACTGTGCTACCAATGAAATGTTAGCCAATATCACGTCACCCACATTAATTGGGTACCCGGCCATGATAAAAGCCTCAAGAACAGCCAGAGGAAGAGGTAGATTGGTCTCATTCTAGAATGGATCAAGTCTGTTACAAACAAAGGTCTGCCATCCATTCGCCTCGAAGCTCAATGTGTTATGCTAAACTCTAGCTATAATACATGGTGGTGGTGGCCCTAGTGGTGCTAAGATCTCTGCCAACCAAGGTCGGACTTCTTCCTTCATTGCATATTTCTCCAGATACTCCTTCGGCTCCAAGTCCTCAAACCCCAAGTAAGTGTTTAGTGTGTGCTGATCAATCCTCACCTTCAGGTTGCGTACTTTAGTCACTTTTATCCCCTTATTGATGTGAGAAACATTTGCGTAGAACTCTCAGACGAGGTACTCCTTGGCATCCTCAACTCTCTCAGTAAACTACATCCAACCCTTTCGTGCTCTGAACTGCCTCAACACCGTCGGGTTGTATTTATCCAAATCCTTCAATAGAAACTACCGCTCAAGTATCAAGGATCTCACCATCCACCACATACGGAAATCAACGAAGGCAGCCAAGCTAAGGAACCTATCCTCCCACATCTCTTTTTCTTCGATCTCTCCACACCCGTGGATGTACCATATCCCTCTCTACCATCATCGGGGATATCCTGTACAATATGTGCCTCTGTTTCTAGGGCAGCTGCTGGCTCAGAGGTCTGGCTAGCACTTTTCGACCCCTCGGAAGTGCTGTGAGATGAAAAGGCCTCATCCATAAGCTGGAATTGCCCTTGTGGACTAGATTGTGCGGTTGTCTGCTCCTCCTGAATCGAGGTTGAGTTTCCCTCTGAAGCTTCCCTAGACGGGACATGGATCTAGACTCGGAGAGGTCTACACCTCTCCCCCTGCCTACTGTGGCCTTCTTCCTGATTGTTTTAGACTGGCCAAGGGGCAAGGTACCTCTACCTCGACCCCTAGAAGATTCACCTCTTCCCTTTGTAGTGTCGCCGCGGCCTCACAATTGAATAATTGTCTGTATCAAAGCAAAGAAGATTGTTAGTTGCAAGTCATCATTCAACACATTCAAGACTTATGTAGGCAAGGGAGGACAATGTGGATACAATGGAATTATGACTAAAAGTACATGCTGCAGAAACTAGGGTCTACGGTTCGTAAATTTTTGAAGTGCGGCCACAAACAAGAAGTGCAGACCGCACAATTACAAGTGCGGCCGCACTTCTGTCAAAGAACATCAGAGGCTCAGAAGGCCCTCTCTAAAGACAGTGCAAATTCTATTTTGTGGCCGCAGGAGAAATCCGCGGTCCGCATAGTTTTGGTGCGGTCTGCACATAGGGGTCTCAAAAAGGATAGACCTCTTATGGATAAGTGTAGCCGCTCTAAGAATTCTGCGATCCGCACATTTTGAGTGCGGCCACAGAAGCACTAGCCTTCAACAATTTGTTCAAAACAGCAAACTGCGGGGCGCACAATTTCAAGTGCGGCTGCAGATTTCAAACATTCCATACATGCAGTCTTTTACTAATTAAATTTTGCAATTACTTGTACAATTCGGTATGGCAACATGGTATAAACATGAAATTTCATTAACCCAACCCATGATAGCCTGTGTTATCAACTACGCAGTTCATATCTACCGCACATGGACACATAGATGAACTCTAATAATAGATGTCCTAAAAAGAAACTAAGATTTTAAAAATTAAACTAACACAAAAATTTAACATGAAATGAAGCATACTAAGATAGAGTGATTGCACTGGGTGTATATGCACAAGTGGTTGTGTGTGGGGACAGTGAAAATCTCTCAAGAGAGTTGCAAAGTAACAGTAATTTTTTAGGAGAGGGAAAAGTGTAAAATGAACTCAAGTTTCCTATTTATACTAAAAATCCTAAGAGGGAAAAGGGTCGAGTGCGGCTGCAAATTTCCCTGTGCGGTCCGCACTCTGTCACCTAGATCAGCCGTCTCTGATCTTAATGTGCGGTCTGCACATTTTCAGATGCGACCGCAAATTAGCCTCTGCACTGACAAGCTCAAACTTTAGAGAGTTAACATTTTACACTTTTGCAAGATTCTACTTGTGCGGTTTGCACGAGAAATATCTAGCCACGAATGCCCTCCTGCGGTGGCACACAGAAATGTGCGATCCGCACAAATAAAGTGTTGTCCGCAGATTTTTGAACACTTAGCCATTTTTTTAGTTCACCATTCTTGCAAGTCACACTCAACCCTATAGCACACTTCAAATCAAATTAGAACACAAATAACATCTAACTATAATAGAAAAGGGAAAAGAACATGGGTTGCCTCCCAAGAAGCGCCTGATTTAATATCGTGGTATGACGCAGAATACCCTCAAGTGAAGTGAATGACAGCCACCACGTGGCTATCTCCAACCTTACCCAAGTAGTGCTTTACCTGATGGCCATTGACTCGGAATACTTCATTGTTTTTGTTCTTCAAGTCTAATGCACCAAAAGGTGTCATACCAACAATTTCAAATGGACCACTCTATTTGGAGTTTAGCTTCCCGGGAAACATTCTCAACCTTGAGTTAAACAACAATACAAGATCTCCCATCTTGAATTCTTTGTTCCAAATGTATTTGTCATGAATATATTTCTTCTTTTCTTTGTATAAGGATGAACTCCCATATGCATTGTACCGGAACTCATCCAATTCATTCAAATGTGCAACCCTCAAGTTAGCGGCTACATCCCAATCAAGATTCAACTTCTTTAGAGCCCATATTGCCTTGTGCTCTAGTTCCACCTGAAGATGACAAGCTTTCCCGAACACCAACCGGTATGGAGACATTCCGATAGATGTTTTGTAAGCCGTCCGATAAGCCCATAACGCATCATCAAGCTTCTTGGACCAATCCGTCCGATTAGCATTCACCGTTTTAGACAAGATACTCTTTATCTCCCGGTTGGAGACTTCCACTTGCCCACTAGCTTATGGGTGATAGGGAGTCGTGACCTTGTGAGTAACACCATACTTGCTAAGTAAAGTGTCAAAAGCTTTGTTTCAAAAGTGTGACTCCCGATCGCTTATGATTACACGTGGAGTACCAAATCTTATGAAAATATTCTTCTTCAAGAAGGCCACTACACTTCTCGCCTCATTATAGGGTAAAGTGACGGCTTCAACCCATTTGGACACATAATCCACTGCGACCAAGATGTATGTGTTTCCAGAAGAACTCATAAAAGGTCCCATGAAGTCAATGCCCCAAACATCGAAAATATCAATCTCCAAGATGGTTGTGAGAGGCATTTTATTTTTTCTTTGAGATTCCACCGACCTGTTGACATTCATCACATCTTTTCACCAACTCACTAGCGTCCTTGTAAAGAGTAGGCCAATAGAAACCACAACTAAGCACTTTGGCCGTCGTTCTTGCTCCACCATGATGACCATCATATGGAGAAGAATGAAAAGCCCCAAGAATATCACATTGCTCTTCTTTCGGTACACACCTCCTAATCACCCCATCCGTACAAATCCGGAAAAGGTATGGTTCATCCCAATAATAATCTTGATAATCTCTTTTGAGCTTCTTCCTTTGGATTGAAGAGAACTCGTCCAGAATGATTCCACACACAAAATAATTTGCCGAGTCCGCAAATAATGTCACCTCTTTCATTGAAATTGCCAAAAGTTGCTCATCGTGGAAGGAGTCCTTGATTTCAAGGCCATCATGCAGCCTCCCCTCCTCCTCCAAACGAGATAAGTGGTCCGCCACTTGGTTTTTACTAACTTTCCTATCTTAGATGTCAGTATCGAATTCTTGTAACAAGATTACACATCTCATCAACCGAGCTTTGGAGTCCTTTTTGCTCATAAGATAACGAAGCGCCGCATGGTCCGTGTGGACAATAACGTTTGCACCCATCATGTATGGGCGAAACTTCTCAATTGAAAACAAAATAGCAAGGAGCTCTTTATCCGTAATGGTATAGTTGACTTGGTCATTATTCATGGTCTTACTAGCATAGCAGTCCAGATGAAAAATCTTGTTAATACTTTGCCCCAAAACAACCCCAACTGCTACGTCACTTGCATCACACATGAGTTCAAAAGGCACACTCCAATTTGGAGCGGTGATGATAGGAGTAGTTTTCAATTTGAGCTTCAACAATTCAAAACCTCTCATGCAATCATCATTGAAATTGAACTTGGCAACCTTCTCAAGGAGCTTGCACAACGGGTTCACTACTTTAGAGAAATCCTTGATAAAGCGTCGGTAAAATCCCGCATGGCCTAGGAAACTCCGCACACCCTTCACCGTAGTTGGGGGTGGAAGCTTAGAAATCACCTCATTCTTTTCCTTGTCAACTTCAACTCTATTTCTTGAGATTTTATGTCCAAGATCAATACCTTCCTCGATCATGAAATGGCATTTCTCCCAATTGAGTATCAAGTTGGGTTCTTCACATCTAGCCAACACTTTGTCCAAATTTACAAGACAATTATCAAAAGAATCCCCAATCACCGAGAAGTCATCTATGAAAACTTCAAGGTAGTCTTCCATCATGTTCGTGAAAATAGCCATCATACACCATTGAAAAGTCACCGGTGCATTGCACAAACCAAATGTCATTCGCTTGAAAGCAAAAGTGCCATAGGGACATGTAAATGTTATTTTCTCTTGATCTTCCGAAGCAATAAGAGTTTAGTTGTAGCCCGAGTACCCATCAAGAAAGCAATAGAAAGCACGATCGGCTAATCTATCGAGCATTTGATCTAAGAAAGGAAGTGGAAAGTGATCATTCCTTGTTACTTTGTCCAGCTTGCGATAGTCCATACACACCCTCCAACCGGTCACCGTTCTCTTAGGAATAAATTCATTCTTATCATTGGTGACCACAGTCATGCCCCCTTCTTGGTACACATTAAACTAGAGAAGTCCATGAACTATCGAAGATGGGGTAGATAACCCTAGCATCCAACAACTTGATAATCTTCTTCTTGACAACTTGTTGCATAGCCTCATTGAGTCTTCTTTGATGTTCAATAGATGGTTTAGCGCTATCTTCCAACTTGATATTATGCATGCAAAATGCGGGGCTTATACCTCGAATATCCGCTAAGGCCCACCCAATAACCTTCTTCCTCTTTTGTAACACCGCCAATGTGGAATCTACTTGCACGTTAGTTAAACAAGAGAAAAGAATAACTGGTAAAGTAGAACAAGGGCCAAAATATTTATACTGAAGGTATGAAGGCAATGGCTTCAACTCCAAAATAGGTGGCTCTTCAATAGATGACTTTGTAGAAGGAGTCTTCCTATTTTCGAGATCCAAAGACAATTTTCGGGGTGCATAGTTGTATGACCCCATTCTTTGCAAAGAGTTCACATATTCCATGAAACCATCCATCTCGTCATCATCAAAGTTGAGCAAGACAAACTCCAACATATCACCAACATTGATAGTACCACTTGTATCATCAACAATGACATCGGTCACCAAATCCACAAAAGAACACACCTCATTGCTATTTGGTTGCCGCATGGAATACCACTTTCTTATCACCAACCCGGAAAGTGAGTTCTCCGGCTTTAACATCACAAAGAGCCTTAACCATAGCAAGGAAAGGTCTCCCAAGAATAATTGGTACTTCATAAATCAACTTCACAATCTAGAATGACAAAGTCCGCTGTAAGAATGAATTTATCAACCTGGACCAAAACATCTTCAATCACACCTAACGGCCTTTTCATGGTACGATCGGCCATTTTCAATCTCATAGAAGTGGGTCTTGGTTATCAAATCCCCAAAGTCTTGAAAACTGAATAGGGCATCAAATTTATACTTGCCCCAAGATCACAAAAAGTTTTAGGAAACTCGGCACTTCCAATTGTACAATGAATCATAAAAGCACTGGGATACTACAACTTAGGAGCCATTGAATGAACAATCTCATTCACTTGATAAGTAACTTTGATAGTCTCAAAATTCATTGACTGCTTCTTTGTCACAAGATCTTTCATAAACTTTGCATAAATGGGCATTTGTTCCAAAGCTTTGACCAATAGCACATTGATTGAAAGACTTTTCATCATTTGAATAAACTTCTTGAATTGATTCTCGCCATTTTCTAGGCAAGTCTTTGAGGGCATGGAGGTGGAGGCTTAGGCAATAGTGCCTTTACCTTTTGCGCTATCGGCTCCGATATGTCAATGATGTATTCCCTAGACGGGTTCAACTCCTCTTGAGTCTCTTCCACACTATCATCAATATCAATCCGAACTTTCTCATTTGGTTGAACAACATTGTCCAGGATCTCTTTTTCTTGCATTACTTGGTCATCATCAATAATTCGCCTTCCACTTGAGGTGGGTGAATTCCTGCCTCTTTCACTTCTTGTGATAACTACCATAGCGTGTCTCGTATTGTTATTACCCTTTGGGTTTACCACCGTGCCACTTGGTAGTGCACCCTTAGGACGAGAATTTAGATCTTGAGAGATTTGCCCCGTTTGAATTTCTAGGTTGCAGATTGATGTGTTATGTGAGGCAAGTTGGGCATCCGAATCGGTATTCTTTTCCATCATTTGCTTGAACATATTCACAATACGTCCCATCTCATAGTTTGAAAAACTTGAACCATGGGAAGGATAAGGAGGTGGGTTGCTCGGTTGTTGATACATTGGGGGCCTTTGAAAACCCGACCCCGGTTTCCTTAATTGTTACCCCAACCACCTTGGTTGTTGCCTCCCAATTTCTTTGGTTGTTTTCACTCCAATTTCCTTGATTGTTGTTGTTATGCCAATTCCCTTGATTGTTAGAATTCCAATTGCTTTGATTGTTTTGTGATCTCTATTGTTGTTGGTTTGGGTCTTGGAAGTTATTTCTTTGCCCTTGAAAATTGTTCACATATTGCACTTCCTCTTCTTGCTCATTATAAGAATCATCTTGATCAAAACTGCCGTCATTTTGCACATAGTTCTCCACTCGAGTTTACACTTGTGGACCCTTATTCCTCTTCTTGTTCACCAAAACATTCACTCCCTCCATACCATGAATTTGCTTTGGGGCTTGCACTTGATTTAATTGAGCCTTTGCTAGTTGAGTTATAGTAGTGGTCAATTTGGCAATGGCTTACCCATGGTCTTGCAATTCTTTATGGAGGTGGATCATATTCGGGTCACCTTGTAGGACATTAGCCAGGGATTGCCAAGCCGACGACATTTTTGCCATCTCACCTAATATTTCACACGCCTCCGCATAAAGCGTAGTCATAAAGTTTCCACTGGCTAGTTGATTCACTACACATTGATTGGTTGTGTTAATCCCATGATAAAAGGTTTGTTGCAACATATTTTCCGTCATATCATTGTTGGGACATTCCTTAACCATTGTTCTATAACGCTCCCATATTTTGTGTAGTGGTTCATTCGGATATTGTTTGAATACCAAGATCTCATCTCGAAGTGTAGCAATGTACCCGTGAGAGAAATACTTAGCAATGAACTTGGCTTCCAACTCATCCCAAGTGTGAAATGAATGGTTCGACCATCGTTCCAACCAATCTAAAGCTTTCCCTCGTAGAGAGAAGGGAAAAAGCCTTAGCCTCAACGCATCCTCGGAAACATTATTTTGCTTGCTCCCCTAACATGTATCCACAAAGCCTTTCAAATATTTGTAAGAATTTTGAGTTGGAGCACCGGTAAGCATCACATTGGTGATTTGAAAGTTGCTTGCCCTAATACAGGGAGGGACTATTGCACTAGCATAACTTTCATTGGGCAACATCCGGTATAGAGCTACTTGTGGTGGATGTGGTGGAGGTGGGGGTGGAACAGACACATTGTCTTGTGGTCCCCGGCCCCTTCGTTGTGGCACTTGAGGTACCTCATCTACTTGTTCCTCCTTGATGTCCAATTCCACCAAAGGGAAATTTTCGAGCTCGTTGTTTGCCATGATTGTACCTAAGATTTATTAAACACGTTAGTAACATGGAGGGAAAGAAGATAACACACACAAATATATAGCTAACACCATTTTAACTCCCCGGCAACGGTACCAAAAATTGATCAACTCCCAATCCACACTCAGCAATGAGTGGAAGAGGTCGTTGGAAGAATAGTACCCAACTATGAGACAGAGTCGATTTCCTCAGGGGGCTAACAATGGGTGTTAGAGTGTATACTTGATGCGTGAAGATGAAACAACTTAAATACACTTCCAATCATGTTGGTTTTGCAAATTACTTCTATAAACTAAACTATTAATGCTCAATTAGAGAAATAAAACTAGAAATTGCCTAATTATTTTTGGTTGATTTCAAATAGGTAAAAAGCCTAGGGATGTAACCTTCACCTGGGTGTTCGCCTAATGGGGTAAGTACGTGATTTTGCCCGAATTGGCTTTCTCACACCCAAAATGAGTATCAAGCTAAATAGTTAATATGAGCTCAAGTGGGGGTTTTTCAAACCCTTTAATTAGGCTAGTCAAATCCTTAACTAGCCCAATTTCTTGTTAGCCAAGTTTTTCTAGACTAGGTCCCTCTTTCTCAAGCAAAGACCAAGTCAAAAAGGCATGAATCAATATTTGCAATCATTAATTCTAAAATTAAAACATGAACAAGGCTAAATAACAAACACCCAATCATAAACAAGCATTAAATTAAATACCTATAAGATTTACACACTAAGGCTGGGTCACAACCCTAGTAAGTATCTAGCTACTCATGGTAGAAAATGAAGAAAACAAAGAAGAAATACTAATTAAACCCATAATATAAAATTAAAATGATAAACTATGATGCTTTTATCTCAAAATGATCAAAAGTTACCCAAAGTGTAAATTACAATGGCTACAGCTAAGAAAACTTCAAAACTTGACCTAAAAATATGATTCCCATCTATTTATAGTGGCTCAAAATTCGCTGACAAAAATACCCATAGGGAGGTTTTACGGCTGCACAATTCCATGTGTGGTCCACACATTGCTTGAGTCTACAGGGGAGTGGATTCTGCAGTCGCATAATTTGATCTGCGGCTATAATTCAGCTTCTGCGGCCGCACAATTTATGTGTGGTCCGTACTTCAGGCAAGGCTTCAGTCTTGGTCATTTTGCACTCTCTTAACTTTTTGAATTCTTGTCAGTGCGACCATGTTCTTCGGTCGTACATGTTGTGTGCGATCCGCACTTCTTCTTCAATTACTTTTGGGCTTCTACATCAAATCTGCGGCCGCAAAGAGAATTCTGCGGTCCACACTTGCTTCTGCGACTGCAGAAATACTTCTGCGGACCGCACTTCTAGTCTGCTGCGTCCTTTCTTGCCTTGTGAGTCGGAACACTCCTTTTTTAGTCGGATTTCTTCATAAGAGCCCAAATCTCCAACATTCCTGTAATTTGCACACTTTCATTAGTTTTGGTAATATACATCAACACTTTCAGACTAAAACAAAAGTAAAAAGGTACTAATAAGTGGTCAAAATCTACACTTATCAAAGGCCACTAAAGAACTTTCATGTTCAGTGAATTTTTTCCTGATTTCTGTGATTTTCAGGAGCTTTGGAATGACAAGGTGAAGGGGATTGGTAGACAAAGAGGAGACCTGTACATATTCAGAAATGCATTACCAACCAGACATAGCATATGATATAGAAAAATAGCAGCAGTCCACAGAAGAAGTAGTTGCTTATGGCACCAGAGGCTTGGCCAGCCTTCCATTTTAGCTATGAGGTCTATGAGATTGTTGCATAACACTGTAGATAGTTCATTGTTGAATAAGTGTCCAATATGTCCATTGGCAAAGCAAATTAGGCTAGCTTTCCCTACTTGTGAGTCTAGAAGTGAACTGCCATTCTTGTACATATGGATCTTTGGGACCCTTATAAAGTGTCAACTTTTGATCACAAATATTATTTCCTTGACAACTGTGGATGACTACAGTAGGTATACTTGGATTTATTTGCTACAACTTAAATCTTAAGCTATTGTGACCATTAAGTCTTTTCTAACCATGGTTAAGACACATTTTGGTATGGTAGTGAAGGTGATAAGGACTAACAATGGCACTGAGTTCTTCAATGCTTACTGTAATGAACTCCTTCAAGACTTGGGAATACTTCATCAGAGTAGTTGTGTGCACACCCCTCAACGGAATAGGGTGGTTGAGAGGAAGCACATGCACATTCTCAATATAGCTCGAGCACTAAGGTTTCAATCCAAAATGCCCATTAAATATTGGAGATTATGTGTCAAGGTTGTTGTGTACTTAATGAACATGTTGTACTCTATTGTTAGAAAGGGCAAGAGTCCTTATGAGCCGCTATATAAAAAAACAAGCATCCTTGAGCCATTTAAGGGTGTTTGATTGTTTGTGCCATGCCACAAATACTGTGAAAGAAGATAAGTTTGCAGAAAGAGCTAGGCAAGCAATTTTCATGGGATACTCTGAGACACAGAAAGGTTATGTCCAACTGAATTTGAATTCCCAGCAGTTCTTTGTTAGTCGAGATGTTATCTTTCATGAGATTGTTTTTCCTTTTGCCACTCAACCTCATGCGTATCACACATCACCTATTGATTATTTGCAAATGCCTTCTCTTGAGCCTTCACAGTCATCTCAGTTGTCTCCAGATCCTGCTATTGCAACCTCTACTGATGATGACACCTCTCTCACCTTTGATGATGAAACATATGGTTTTTCAGAGTTAGAGAATGAAAGGGGAGCAGAAGTGGAAATGATGCCAGAACTTGAGATACCTGAGTCATCAGCACATCATTCCCCAACTCTTAGAAAGTTCACAAGAGACTCTAAACAGCTTGCATGGTGCATGTATGAAAGATTACGTCACCACACAAATCACTAAAACCAAGTATCCTATCTCTAATCACTTGTTATATGACAGTGTTACACCAGCCTACCAGAGTTATCTTGTACAATTCTCCACATTAGTGGAACCTTTAAGCTTCAAGGAAGCAGCTAAAGATGCAATGCGGGTAGAAGCAATGAAACAAGAGATCAAGGCATTGGAAGACAACAATACATGGGAGGTGGTAGACTTGCCAAAGGATAAGAATGCAGTAGGATCAAAAGGGGTGTACAAAATAAAGTTTCAGGCAAATGGGGAAGTAGAAAGGTTTAAGGCTAGGCTCATAGGAAATGGCTATAGCCAAAAGGAAGGACGAGACTATCATAACACCTTTTTACCTTTTGTGAAAATGGCGACAGTAAGATCAGTGATAACTTTAGTAGTTTCTAAATGTTGGAACCTCTTTCAAATGGATGTGTACAATGCTTTCTTGCAAGGAGATCTATGTGAGGAAGTCTATATGGAAATGCCAGATGGTTTCAGAAGATAGGGGGAGCAAAAAGTTTTCAGATTGCTTAAGTCCCTTTATGGCCTACAACAGGCATCTAGACAGTGGAACATTAAGCTTAGTGATGCCTTGTTGGATGCTGGTTTTAGGCAGAGCAATCATGATTACTCCTTATTTATATTGAGTAGAGGACAAGACATGTTAATAGTCCTAGTTGATATAGATGACTTACTCATCACAAGAATTAACAATGATCTTATAAATGAAGAAAAGAGGGTGTTGCATCAGAAGTTTAAAATGAAGGATCTTGGTGAACTAAGATACTTTTTGGACACTGAGGTATTAAGGTCCAAGACTGGAGTGATTCTGAATCAAAGAAAATATGTGCCGAAGTTAATATCTAACATGGGATTAACTGGGGCAAAACTATCTAGTACACCAATGGAATCTAACTCAAAGTTGACAACAATGGAGTATGATGCTGCAGTTGGCCACACAGAGGATGATGCCTTACAGGATATTAACATGTATCAAAGGTTAGTGGGAAGACTGATGTATATCACTATCACTAGACCATATATCAACTATGAAGTTCAAATTTTAAGCCAATTCATGAAAAGGCCAAAGAGGTCTCATTGGGAGGCAGCAACAAGGTTGGTCAGGTATTTGAAAGGTTCACCGGGACAGGGAATTTGGTTGAAGGCTGAAACTACACCAGAGCTGACTTGCTGGTGTGACTCAGACTGGACTGCATGTTCTAACACTAGGAGATCAGTGACAGGGTACATAGTGAAGTTTTGTGACTCCTTGATCTCATAGAAATCAAAGCAGACAGTGTCTAAAAGCTCAGCTGAGGTAGAATACAAAAGCATGGCCTCAGCTGTAACAGAAGTAACTTGGCTGCTTGGACTATTCAAGGAACTGAGAGTGAATATGAGAAGTCCAGTTACCATTCTTAGTGACAGTAAGGATGCAATGCAAATTGCAGCTAATCCAATTTTTCATGAGCACACAAAATACATAGAAATAGATTACCATTTTATTAGAGACGAGATCAAGGCTGGAATGGTTAAGACTACATATGTGCACACTAAGGATTAAATTGCAGACTTGCTAACTAAAGGCTTGGAGCAGGCACAACATGCTTATCTGCTTAGCAAGCTAGGGGTTCTTAACATACTGCACCCTCCAGCTTGAGGGGGAGTATTATGAGAAGCTGAATATAGTAGTTGTAGGTGGAGTAGTTCACGTGTAAACTTGTAGCCAGGCTAGTGACAGCTGGCATAAGTTAATAGTTGTTAGTTGTGGATTAGTGAGTTAGTTAGAATTAGTTAAGTCTAAACAGTGTATGTATATATAAACAGTACCAGCTAATGAAACAGTTGAAACTTTCATTTCCAACTTCTTCTCTCTCACGCAGAAAGTTCTCGAAGAGCTAAAGCTCAAATCTTCCATGGCTTCCCCCATATTTTAGCACAGATCTACCCCCAATATGGCTTTGACCAACTATTAAAATTTTTATATGGCCTGATATTTAGGTGAGCTGGGTAACGTGGTGTTCCACCTTACCACGCTAACCCTATTTTACCCTATCCCAATACCTTATTGATTCCTTCCATTTCTTCCAAATTCACAATCTTAGATAATTCATATTTGTGCCACAAAAACTTTAGTATGGACTTCTAGTGAATATTTCTTTTCTTTTTTCCTTCAAGCAGTCAATATGATTTTGAAATTTAGTATCCTAATTAATTAAGACATGCATCGTAGCACTATGAAAATATTAGCTCTCTCTATCGAATAAAACTTCATACCCAGAACTCGAAATTATAACTAATTGGTTAAAAGGGTAAGAGAAATTGTTTATCATATCACCATATTGTTCCGTGGTCTAGTAAATGTTTTTGACGATGGGTACTAGTGAAGAATTTGTTGACTTCTTCGTGGTCTATTACACTATATATTTGGACTTCTAGCAAGTAAATTGCGATTGTTTTAATTTGGTCAATGTTAGAAATGTCCCTAAGGTGTAACAAATATGGAAGAGGTTCAAAGCATATTTCCATTTCTAAAACCCACAAAACCTGCATAGAGAAAATGAATTTATTAAATAAGAAATATATTTTTCTATTTCATCACTGATCCTAATTATTTTACACCAAAAAAATAAACATCACCTTCAACGTGCTATGTGTAAACAAAATGCACAATGATTGTTTCTCTTTTAATTCGCACAAAGACAGACACACATGCAATCATGTAGGACAAACTTTAGATGTTATGTTTGTTATCAACACGTAGTTTTTAATTAAATAAAGGCTGAATACGTAGACACTTAAAGTTGTTACGATCATTCATTTAGATACCTGAACTTAGGGATGTTCCTAATGAGCACGTATATTACATGAACTTTGTTTCAATTAGACACTTTTTGTTGAGTTGGCACATAGAATGAGTTTCACCCAATATAGGCGCGTGAAGAGTCCAAAAAACATATTTTTTTTCTTTTTTATTTCCTCCTCCTTCTTCTTCTTCTTCTTTCTCTCCACCATCATTTCCACCATTGCCTCCTCCACTTTCACCATTATTATGCCTCCACCATTGATTTAACTCGAAAGTTTGAACCAACAATCGTTCCTATTGATTAAAATTGAAATGAGTCCGAGTTCTTCATTTCAAATCGAAACACCATTAATGGGGTCTTTAAAAAGCTTGAAGGTTTAAAATGGGTTACTTGATTTGATGAAAGTTTGAGAAATTAATGTTAGGTTGTCTTCGGGTCGTCGTGGAAAATCTTTAGCTGAAGTTATAACAAATTTGGAGGAGTTTCTCATAAAAATTTGGATTAAAATCGTGGTTGGAACAAGAACACATATGAAGATAGTAAAGAACACCAATAACACTGATTTTCAAAACACCAATGTCTCATTTTTTTTAAATGTGTTCTTTCCTGATTGGGTGTAAATTAAGTTTTTCTTTTCTTTTTGAGAATGTTATTTTTATTTTCTTTATTAAATAGATTTAAAATAGTTTTTACTCTTTTTTTTAACTCAAAAAGATATATGCCCTCATTTTATTCGTCATTTGCCACGTCAGCAGCGAGTGTATTACACATACTTTGTAAGTTTCGCTAATTATCAAAAAAGTGTCTAATTGGAACAAAGTTCGTGTAATGTCCGTACTCATTAGGAACACCCTAAGTTCAAATGTCTAAATGAAAAAGCAAAGGTCATTGGCATGGCATATGTTTCATAATAAACTGTTTTGACATCATCACATGCGAGCAAACAGTTGTCACTTTCACGAACACATTGCATGGATTCGATTTTGACAAATTGTTTATACGACTTGATTACAACTTTACAAGTTCACGATATACAAAATATAATTTAGTCAAAGATGCTAAAAATCAAATATATTTTATAATATATAGTATGAAACAATTTTAAAATATTATATATATTTTTTTACTATATTGTCTTCTATATTCTAGTTTTAAGTACCAAGAGATGAGATTATGCGTGTTAAAATTTTCGCTTTTGATTTATATTCAAAAATTTAGAAATAATACGTAACATGTTTCATTTATTCCAACAATATTTCTCAAATTGATCGGACGTATTATTCGAATTTAAACTTGTATGATATAAAATAGTCGTATGTGGTGATGTACCGAAATTGTGTTATAGTAATGTATGTACTGCATTTTAGAGTACATATTATTTTAAGATGTTTGATGAACAATTTATTTCTGTAAAAACATATTCTAACTGTTTCAATTTATGCATCATTGTTTGATTGCCCATGAAATTTCTAAAATAAAAAATAATTTTATTTTAAACGTATAGTCTTAAGTATGTCATAAAATTTATGTGACAACCATATCACAAGGGTAAAACTAATAAGGTCAAAGTTAAATTGTTCCAAATATATCAAAGTTCGAGGCCCTCTTCACCAGTATCATAGACCGGAGAATTAAAGCATTAGTGGAAACATTTTTTATTCGATCTGCCTTGGATGGGGCGATGAAAAAAGTCTAGATCTAAGCTTTTGCTCATGTTCTCATGCTTCACACAAACCCAGGTTAATAAGCTTAAAAAAAGCAGCCCGATACACTAAGCTTCGGCTATGCGTGGACTCCAGGGAAGAACCAGACCAAAAAGTTATATTATACGCAGTCTTACCTTGCATTTTTCCGTGACCTCTTGGTCACATAGCAACAACTTTACCAGTTACGTCAAGATTGTTCGGGCTAAGAAGCTTGAAAGCCAGAAAATCCGATAAAAAAATAATATATAATAAATGACCGGAAAGGCTTGAATGGATTCTCTTTGGAACGAAACTTACATAAAGTACAAAGTTTTAATTAATTCTCCCCATCTTCTTTAAGATTCGAACACGTGTCGACACAGTAGTAGTTGGTACTTTCTGGCAAGTCAATAGAACACTGGGGCTCGATTCGAATCTTGTGGTCTTTGGCTGTACCTATAAAAGAATCTGAATTTCTGTGGCAATTGGTCAATATTTACAGCTTCTATTTTGTTGCCGAAGCCAAAAGGGAAGAAATTTCCTCTTCGCAAGTAAGTGACGTACATTCTTCTTCGTTACTTCACACTTACATTTAAAAATTGGCATTAAGGTTAGTTGATTGACGTATTTATTAACTGTATCCTTGATTTGATATCTGACTGGAAAGTGAATTGGTTTGCTTTAAGAATTTTGTGTCTTTGATTAGTATGTCATGTTTTGTTACTTTTGTTTACGACTACAACTTAATTCCTCAGACCTCGCGTACACCGAGAACGTAGTGCATCGTACTGACCTTTTCTCTTTCATGGTCATTTTTCAGGCTCTGACTCTTGTGTGTACTCTCTGCCTAAGAAAACATTAATTAATTGGACTATCAGGAGTTTGTAAAGAAGTTCTGCTTTGCTTCATCGAATAACTTCACTGTTATAAATGGCTGAGGTACAGTTAATGTTGTTTTATGTGTAAGTTATTTTTATGCAATCTTGGAAAATCTATGTTACTTGCATCTTTAGTGCAGTAATCAAGGTTAAACACATGGATTGGTCATCTGAAATTTTCCTTAAAAGGTTTTTCTTATGGGGGTTAGCATAATTTGACATGAATTTATTGTTTGTAATACTGTTGAAATAATGCAAACAACTATCCTTTGTAGTACTAGTTATAGAGCAACAGAATGAAAATATCTCAAGGAAAATTCAGTAAAAGAAATCTAATGCTCTAAAGTCTAAACTTACACTGTATATTCTCATCTTTGCTGTTAGAAGTAATACCGGTTTTGGGGTCCATACTTTCCTGTTGCTGAGGCTTGAATCAGCTATTCAATCATAGATTATCGTTCTTTTGGGGAAACACAAGTTCTATACTATTATTGGTCTATTATTCATAAATTAATGATTCTAAATTGGGTACCAATTTGAGCCCAATCCATTCAACTCATCCAACCTGTCCAAGATTAGGTTGCTCATTGACAGTGCCTATTGTTGAACTCAGCCCATATTGACCCAACCCTTCTCAGCTCATCTAACGTTGGGCTGATTTTTACCCCAAACTGATCCATGAACAACTTTGCTAATATATCTTTAAAATAGTTTTTTTTGTCTGATATGTTATATATGGCCTTAACAAAAGAAAAAAGTCTTATTTGGTAACTAAACAATTCATAAGAAAATAACACACATTAGTTAAAGCTTGGTAAGAGTTGGCGGGTTGGCTTATGATCCAAATTTTAGCCCATCTTGACCCGGTCCATTTCAACCCAATTAACTTTTGAATGGGCCATTGACCCACCCATTTATTGACTCAATCCATTTTGACCGGCCTAAATCAGCCAAACCGCCCGTTTGACAGCCATTATTCTTGTTTACCCGAAAAATGGATAAAGTTGAATTTATATGTAGTTCTAAGGATATGTGGTATAACTTAGCACAAATTGGAAAAATAAGTAGAAATATATCGAATATTGACTGTAAAAAGGAATGAATACAAACCCAAACTGAGTAGAGAATGATTTGTAAATGAACAAGATAAATCAATATCAAAAGCCCCAAAAAGGATAATATTAGCTAAATGTTATGTAAATCGCAATAATTTCTGAATATGAGAGTGTATGAATGTGTGAATGAATTTGTGAAATAAATGAATTAATGAATGCCCTTATACAAATTGATCACGCCAAACTATGTCTTATAAAAAGGACTAAGCGGCCGCTGCAAATATAGTCCGGTTTACAAGTCCGGAGTCGAATCCCACAGAGAACTAAGGCTTAGCTACAGTTGTTGACTACCACTAAGAAGATAAGCTTGAACAATTCCTAAGTTATAAATATTAAGATTCTTATATCTAATTAACTAAATAATTAAAGTAGTAGATTAATAACTAAAGATACTACGGGGTGGAGAAAAGATTAAGGAGGTCTAGAGTTATGATTTCCCCAATTGTCAGAATCTTTCCCGCTACGTCTTCTATAATTTCGCCTAAGTATTCTCTACTGATCATGAGCGCTTTGAGTGTCGTAATTCTCTCTCGAGTAACTACCACAATTTACTAGACATGTTCTTCCGAACTATGCTAGCTGGCACTAAGTTACGGCTCACTCGGATCGCACCAAGGTTTCGTTATTCCTAATCCCACCTTTAAACCCTCCGTATTGATCCCTCATATACGTTAGGAGTGATGTTATTCAACAACTACCTAAATATGCACTCTCTTCCGAGTAATACACACTAAATAGGCACAGTCGATTGAGAGCTCTTCAACCAACCACAATAAACACGTAGTTGAACAAGGAGAAATCCAACGGCTCAATTATATAAAAATATAACACGAATTTATCCTGCAAAAGGTTCCATCAAAATCCTAGATAACAAATTAGCTATTCATAATAGTATGCAAAACTATAACACTAGAATTTATAACCAATAATAGAAATAGGAACAAGGAAGTAAAAAACTCGTAGAAGAATTCTCCGCCTTGCTCCTAATATGTTCTTGCTTTCTTAGGTCCAAAGTGCGTCAAAAGTCCTCAAAATACCATTTTTTCATGTATATATACCAAGTAGGGTCGGGCCCAAATAATTATACCTTCTCCTACGCGAAAAAGGACACTTTTCCTGGATAGGACGTGCACGGCCGCGCACCTGGAAGTGTGCCCGCGCACTTGGCCGCGCACTTTTCACACTTTCTGCCCAATATGCGCGGTCAGTGCGTGGCCGCGTACTTGCCGCGCACTTTTCTCCCTGTTCTGTTGGGAATTTAAAAACACGTAAAACAAGAAAGTTATAGCCCTTTGAATTAACTTTCTAAAAATATATATTGTAGAGCCCAAACGGAGTTCTGAGCGAAAAGTTATGTGTAGTTTACTAGACAATGCGCAATATGCCTGCTCGATTCTTCGTTTCGTTGCCCTATCATCCGCTGATCCCCGAACACGATTCCAGCTTAATTCCTTGGGATTTTACTCATACTTCAAAGCTTCAAATCACTTGAATTAATTCCATAATATCTACATAGTTCGTAATCCCTCCTACAAGGCATAAAACACACAATTAGTGCAAAACACTAGCGATTAAAGCTCAAACTCAATTAAAGTGTAGTAAATTAGAGTGTAATAAGCGACTAAAATACGTAATTATAGCCTATCATCAATACCCCACACTTAAACCATTGCTCGTCCTCGAGCAATCAAACTACACTTTATATAGACACGACCTTTTTAAACAATTCTCCTAACTCATCACACCAAGAATATTTAAAATAGACTAAGCACAAAAGCGTAACATCTTCACCTCAAGATTTGACTCACAAGTACCACGCATTATTCATAACTCACCCACTTACTCTAATATAGAGGTTACTGACATTACCTTTCCTTTATGAATCAAGTTCCCTCACACAACAAAAGAGAGCAGTTCCACACAATAAAATTTAAGAACACTTAGGAACTCAAGATAGAAAGTATTCACTCACTCTCAGAAATATCATTCATATGCCACAAAAATGCACCATAGGCTTGCCCGTAATGTACTACTCTACTAATCAAGCTCATTCAGTCTCAGATCAAGTAGGACTTTATTTGGTTGTAATGTAGACTGCGGGACGGGTAGGATATATTTAGATATAAGAGTGACTACACCTCCCTAAGTACTTTAATACATACACTTTAACATTTAAAACCCCACACTTATGTGAAACCATAATTGTAACGACCCGGCCGGTCGTTTCGAGAGTTATAGCCCTATTTTTCCCATTTCTACTTCTTTTTGTGTTATTAAGCTATATTATGTTATATTAGGTTAGTTGGTTCGGGACCGGAGTGGTTTCAGAGTGAATTGAGATACTTAGTCTCTTAAGTAGAAACTAAAGTTGGAAAAGTCAACTGGATGTTTACTTATGTGTAAACGATCTCGGATTTGAATTCTGATGGTTCCGTTAGCTCCGTTAGGTGATTTTGGACTTAAAGTGCGTCCAGAATGTGATTTGGAGGTTCGTGGTAGAATTAGGCTTGAATTGGTGAAATTGGAAATCTGGCAATTTCGGTCAGCAGTGGAAAATTTGATATCGGGGTCGGAATGGAATTCCGAAAGTTGGAGTAGGTTCGTAGTGTCATTTTTGATATGTGTGTAAAATTTGAGGTCATTCGGACGTGGTTTGGTTGGTTTCGGCATCGGGTGCCGAATTTGGAAATTTAGAAGTTCTTAGGCTTGAATCCGAGGGTAATTTGATGATTTGATGTTGTTTTGAATGATTAGAAGGTTCGACTAAGTTGGTACATTGTTATATGACTTGTTGGTATTTTTGGTTGAGGCCCCGAGTGCCTCGGGGTGATTCCGGGTGGTTAACGGATTTGTCGAAGTTGGAAAATGCAGCTGAAGCTGCTACTACTGCTATTTTTGCATCTGCGGAAGAAAGAGTCGCAGGTGCGAGGCCGCTGGTGCGCGTGGGGAGTTCGCAGGTGCGGGCAATGCTGGGCTAGGCAGGTTACGCAGGTGCGAGTTGAAGGTCGCATCTGCGAGCCCGCAGGTGCAAAACCTGGGGCACAGATGCAGAAAGGGAGATGCTGGGCAGGCTTCGCAGAAGCGGAGGAAAAGCGCATGTGCGCTTTTGCAGGCGCGAGAATTTTCTGCGCAGATGCAGAAAAATGTGAGGCCAAGGCTGGAGCGCAGGCGCGAAGGATTTGGCCGCACCTGCGAGCCCGCATGTGCGAGGCCTGGAGCGCAGGTGCGGAGGCTGGGGAATTAAGTGGAGTTCGCGGATGCGGCACCTTGACCGCAGATGCGGTCCTGCATGCACGGAAAAAGAGCCCGCAGGTGCAAAACACCTGGGCAGAAACCATAAATAGAACCCTTCGCGAATTTGGTTCATTTCCACCATTTTCAAGTCGGTTTGTGGAGCTTTTGGAGTGATATTTGAAGGGTGATTCAAGGGCTATTAGTGATGTAAGTTGCTTGAGCCCTAATACTTGTATATATGGTGATTTTTCGTTGTTTAGTCATTGTAATTAGTGAAAATGAGGAGTTAGGGCTTGGGATTTTTGGAGAGTTTTAAGTGAGGATTTGAGGGACCAAACGGAGTTCGATTTTGATGAATTTTATATGGTTATACTCGGGAGAGGACGAGGATTATTATTCTGTCATTTTTGACTGGTTTTGAGACGTGGGCCCGGAGGCCGGGTTTTGGCCGATTTTGGATTTTTGGCCTATTCATGTAGTTTTTATTGTAGAATTTGATCTTTAGCCTATGTTGATAGTAGTATTCTGATTTTGGTTAGATTCGGAGCTTTGGGAGACCGAGTCCAGAGACAAGAGCATCCCGGAGTAGGATTTTACGTTGTTAAGGTAAGTAACAGTTTTAACTCTGGCTTTTAGGGTATAAACCCGGAGATTTGACATCACGTGATTGTTTGGAAGATCAACTCACTCTAGGTGACGGGCGTGTGGGTGTGCACCGCGAGGGATTAAGACTTGGTCCATCCCGTGAGGCTGTGAGGCCTAATGGCCATTATCTGTGGTTATGTGTTTATTTGTTGTTGAACTTGTTTGCCTTCATGTTAGAGATCATGCTTAGGCTTCATTCATTCTCACGTTATGTGTACTCAGTCATAGAAATTATTGTACATGTTTACTTCAGTCTCTATTATTTTGCTGATATGTTATAACACTTGATGTGGGTTGTGTCCCCTTATTGGTGGTGCATTGTGAGGCTGGAGAGGTACATGACTGAGTGAGGCCGAGGGCCTGGTTGTGAGGATATCAATATCATAGCGCGTGAGTTGTCCGCGTAGCACGTGAGTTGATCGTGCGGGTCCAGGTATTAATACCATAGCGCGTGAGTTGTCCGCATAGCACGTGAGTTGATCGTGCGGATCCAGGTATTGATATAATGGCACGTGAGTTGTCCGTGCTTAGCGCTTGGGCTTTGGGAGCCCCTCCTGAGTCTGTACACACCCCCAATGAGCGCAGAGTGTTGAGTGTTTTGAGTGTTGAGTGCTGAGTGCGAGTGATGAGTGATTGAGTGACACTACTGTGAGGTTGTATTTATTTGTGTTGTTGCTGCATTTATCTGTTAAACTTCTTTGTGGCATTTACTGAGTTATGGATATTACCTGTTTATTTTTAAATTATGAAAATAAATAATTAGACTGTTTTACTTAGCTCATCACTACAGCTAAGTTCCTTAGTTATTTCTGTTACTTGCTGAGGTGGTTGCAGTCATACTACACTCTGCACTTTATGTGCAGATCCAGGTCAGTTAGAGCGCGGCGATCGTTGAGTTCAGGTCGGCTATCTGTGGAGATTGCAAGGTAGCTGCTAGCGTCCGCAGGACCTTGTTACTCCTTTTGTCATTTCTTCTTTTGGACAGTTAGACGGTTTATATATCTTAGTTTATAGTTTTAGACGCTCATGACTTAGTGACACCCCGATGCTTGGGGCTCGTTTCTGTATTTCTATAATTATATTTAGAGTTGATTTAGTTTATAAAAAATTCAAATGTTGAAACGTTTTATTAAATTCTTATAATCGGTTTAGTAGTAATAGTTTTGGGAATTAGGCTTGCCTTGTAACAGGATAGGCGCCATCACGACCATGGTTAGATTTTGGGTCGTGACAAGTTGGTATCAAAGCCTAGGTTACATAGGTCTCACGAGTCATGAGCGGGTTTAGTAGAGTCTTGTGGATCGGTACGGAGACGTCTGTACTTATCTTCGAGAGGCTGCAGAACCTTTAGGAAAATTTCACATTCTTAGATTCTTATCATGTGTTCTGTGTATTCTAGTAACTAAACATCTGTATTTTATTCTCTCATAGATGGTGAGGACTCGTGATACAAGTCAAGAGGGACATCCACCATTTTGGGTCGCGAGAGGCCGAGGTCGAGGCCACGATAGAGGCCATGGTAGGGGCGGAGTCATCGCCAGCGCAGCAGCTGGGGCAGCACCTACAGATCCCCCAGTTGTCCCCGCTCAGGACCAGGTCCCGGAGGTAGAGGTTCCGGCGGCACCAGCCCAGGCACCACATGTGCCTATTGTGATTCCAGGCCTTCAGGAGGCCCTAGCTCAGATTCTGACAGCATGTACTGGCCTTGCTCAGGCGGTCTCTATCTTGACGGCCGCAGGCACTTCTCAGGCTGGGGAAGGCACTCAGACTCCCATCGCTCGCACACTCGAGCTGGTTGTTTAGGGATTTCAGACACCGGAGGCACCACCAGCCCAGCCGGTTGTAGCTGCACAGGATTATGTGGTTCCTACTATGCCTAAGGATGATCAGCGTAGGTTGGAGAGGTTTAGGAGACTCCAGCCGCCACCTTTCAGTGGCACAGAGAGAGAGGACGATCAGGACTTTTTACACAGGTGTCAGAGGATACTCCGTACTGCTGGTATTTTGGAGACTTGTGGAGTCTCATTCACTACCTTTTAGTTTTCTGGGGCTGCACTCAGATGGTGGGAGACTTACGAGAGGCGTAGGCCTGTTGGCGCAACACCCCTTACTTGGCAGCAGTTCTCCGTTCTCTTTCTAGAGAAGTTTGTACCCGGGTCCCACAAAGAGGAGCTGCTCAGGCAGTTTGAGCAGCTTTGCCAGGGTGAGATGTCTGTTACACAGTATGAGATGTGGTTCTCCGAGTTAGCTCGTCATGCGATCTGGTTGGTTCCCAAAGACTGAGAGAGGATCAGGAGGTTTATAGATGGCCTTGATTTTCAGCATCGATTGCTTATGACCAGGGAGAGAGTATCTGGGGTTACCTTAGATGAGGTTGTCGACATTGCTCGACAGATTGAGATGGTTCGAGGTCAAGAGAGGGTTAAGAGGGAGGCTAAGAGGCCTCGTGGTCAGGGTGATTTCAGTGGTGCTCCTCAGGGAGGTCAGTTTCAGCAGGGCCAGTTTCAGCAGAGTCAGTCGTCATTCAGTGCATTGCCAGCGCAGGGTTCTCATTATGCCCCGCCAATTTAGGTATCATTGGGTAATTCGTTTGGGCATCAGGAGCAGCAGTTTCGTCAGAGGAGGGGTTGTTTTGGAGTGCGGGTATTTTGGTCACATTGCGAGATATTGCCCTAGGCTGTTGGGTGGGACTCCACAGCGGAGTACTCGGCCAACGGCACCAGTACCAGTTCCCCCACCACCCGTCCAGCCAGCTAGGGGTGGAGTTCAGCCAGCTAGGGGCAGAGCCCATCAGATATGGGTCGCCCGAGAGGGGGAGGCAGATCAGGGGGTGGTCAGGCCCGTTTCTATGCCCTCCCAGCTATGCCAGACGCTATTGCTTCATATGCTATGATTTCAGGTATGTTCTTCTATTAGACTCGTTCGAGGACGAGCGTATGTTTAAGAGGGAGGGAATGTAACGACCCGGCCAGTCGTTTCAAGAGTTATAGCCCCGTTTTCCCCATTTTTACTTCTTTTTGTATTATTCAACTATATTATGTTATATCAGGTTAGTTGGTTCGGGACTAGAGTAGTTTCAGAGTGAATTGAGACACTTAGTCTCTTAAGTAGAAACATAAGTTAAAAAAGTCAACTCGATGTTGACTTATGTGTAAACGATATCGGATTTGAATTCTAATAGTTCCGTCAGCTCCATTAGGTGATTTTGGACTTAGGAGTGCATCCGGAATGTGATTTGGAGGTTCGAGGTAGAATTAGGCTTGAATTGGCGAAATTGGAAATCTGGCGATTTCGGTCAGCAGTGGAAAATTTTATATCGGAGTCGGAATGGAATTCCGGAAGTTAGAGTAGGTTCATAGTGTCATTTGTGATGTGTGTGCAAAATTTGAGGTCATTCGGACGTGGTTTGGTTGGTTTCGGCATCGGATGCCGAATCTAAAGATTTAGAAGTTCTTAGGCTTGAATCCGAGGGTAATTTGATGATTTGATGTTGTTTTGAGTGATTCGAAGGTCCGACTAAGTTGGTATATTGTTATATGACTTGTTGATATTTTTGGTTGAGGCCCCGAGGCCCTCGGGGTGATTCCGGGTGGTTAACGGATTTGTCGAAGTTGGAAAATGTAGCTCAAGCTGCTGCTACTGCTATTTTCGCACCTGCGGAAGAAAGAGTCGTAGGTGCGAGGCCGCTGGTATGCGTGGGGAGTTCGCAGGTGCGAGTTGAAGGTCGCATCTGCGAGCCCGCAGGTGCGAAACCTGGGGCGCAGATGCAGAAAGGGAGATGCTGGGCAGGCTTCGCAGAAGCGGAGGAAAAGCGCAGGTGCCTTTTCACAGGCACGAGAATTTGCTGCGCAGATGCGGAAAAATGTGAGGCCAAGGCTGGAACGCAGGCGCGAAGGATTTGACCGCACCTGCGAGCCTGCATGTGCGAGGCCTGGAACGTAGGTGCGGAGGCTGGGGAATTAAATGGAGTTCGCGGATGCGGCACCTTGACCGCAGATGCGGTCCCGCATGCACGGAAAAAGAGCCCGCAGGTGCAAAAAACCTGGGCAGAAACCATAAATAGAACCCTTCGCGAATTTGGTTCATTTCCACCATTTTCAAGTCGGTTTGTGGAGCTTTTGGAGTGATATTTGAAGGGTGATTCAAGGGCTATTAGTGATGTAAGTTGCTTGAGCCCTAATACTTGTATATATGGTGATTTTCCATTGTTTAGTCATTGTAATTAGTAAAAATGAGGAGTTAGGGCTTGGGATTTTTGGAGAGTTTTAAGTGAGGATTTGAGGGACCAAACGGAGTCCGATTTTGATGAATTTTATATGGTTATACTCGGGAGAGGACGAGGATTATTATTCTACCATTTTTGACTGGTTTTGAGAAGTGGGCCCGGAAGCCGGGTTTTGGCCGATTTTGGATTTTTGGCCTATTCATGTAGTTTTTATTGTAGAATTTAATCTTTAGCCTATGTTGATAGTAGTATTCTGATTTTGGTTAGATTCGGAGCTTTGGGAGACCGAGTCCAGAGACAAGGGCATCCCGGAGTAGGATTTTACGTTTTTAAGGTAAGTAACAGTTTTAACTCTGGCTTTGAGGGTATAAACCTGGAGATTTGACATCACGTGATTGTTTGGAAGATCAACCCACTCTAGGTGACGGGCATGTGGGTGTGCACCGCGAGGGATTGAGACTTGGTCCGTCCCGTGAGGCTGTGAGGCCTAATGGCCATTATCTGTGGTTATGTGTTTATTTGTTGTTGAACTTGTTTGCCTTCATGTTAGAGATCATGCTTAGGCTTCATTCATTCTCACATTATTTGTACTCAGTCATAGAAATTATTGTACATGTTTACTTCAGTCTCTATTATTTTGCTGATATGTTATAATACTTGATGTGGGTTGTGTCCCCTTATTGGTGGTGCATTGTGAGGCTGGAGAGGTACATGACTGAGTGAGGCCGAGGGCCTGGTTGTGAGGATATTAATATCATAGCGCATGATTTGTCCGCGTAGCACGTGAGTTGATCGTGCAGGTCCATGTATTAATATCATAGCGCGTGAGTTGTCCGCGTAGCACGTGAGTTGATCGTGTGGATACAGGTATTGATATGATGGAACGTGAGTTGTCCGTGCTTAGCGCTTGGGCTTTGGGAGCCACTCCGGAGTCTGTACACACCCCCAGTGAGCGCAGAGTGTTGAGTGTTGAGTACTGAGTGCGAGTGATGAGTGATTGAGTGACACTGTTGTGAGGTTGTATTTATTTGTGCTGTTGCTGCATTTATCTGTTAAACTTCTTTGTGGCATTTACTGAGTTATGGATATTACTTGTTTATTTTTAAATTATGAAAATAAATAATTAGACAGTTTTACTTAGCTCGTCACTACAGCTCAGTTCCTTAGTTATTTCTGTTACTTGCTGAGGTGGTTGTACTCATACTACACCCTGCACTTTATGTGCAGATCCAGGTGAGTTAGAGCGCAGCGATCGTTGAGTTCAGGCCGGCTATCTGTGGAGATTGTAAGGTAGCTGCTAGCGTCCGCGAGACCTTGTTACTCTTTTTGTCATTTCTTCTTTTGGACAGTTAGACAGTTTATATATCTTGGTTTATAGTTTTAGACGCTTATGACTTAGTGACACCCCGGTGTTTGGGGCTCATTTCCGTTTCTATAATTATATTTAGAGTTGATTTAGTTTATGAAAAATTCAAATGTTGAAATGTTTTATTAAATTCTTATAATTGGTTTAGTAGTAATAGTTTTGGGAATTAGGCTTGCCTTGTAACAGGATAGGCGCCATCACGACCATGGTTAGATTTTGGGTCGTGACAAGTTGGTATCAGAGCCTAGGTTACATAGGTCTCACGAGTCATGAGCGGGTTTAGTAGAGTCTTGTGGATCGGTATGGAGACGTCTGTACTTATCTACGAGAGGCTGCAGAACCTTTAGAAAAATTTCACATTCTTAGATTCTTATCGTGTGTTCTATGTATTCTAGTAACTAAACATCTATATTTTATTCTCTCACAGATGGTGAGGACTCGTGATACAAGTCAAGAGGGACATCCACCATTTTGGGTCGCGAGAGGCCGAGGTCGAGGCCACGATAGAGGCCATGGTAGGGGCGGAGTCATCGCCAGCGCAGCAGCTGGGGCAGCACCTACAGATCCCCCAGTTGTCCCCGCTCAGGACCAGGTCCCGGAGGTAGAGGTTCCGGCGGCACCAGCCCAAGCACCACATGTGCCTATTGTGATTCCAGGCCTTCAGGAGGCCCTAGCTCAGATTCTGACAGCATGTACCGGCCTTGCTCAGGCAGTTTCTATCTTGACGGCCGCAGGAACTTCTCAGGTTGGGGGAGGCACTCAGACTCCCGTCGCTCGCACACCCGAGCAGGTTGTTCAGGGATTTCAGACACCGGAGGCACTACCAGCCCAGCCGGTTTCAGCTGCACAGGATTATGTGGTTCCTGCTATGCCTGAGGAAGATCAGCGTAGGTTGGAGAGGTTTGGGAGACTCCAGCCGCCACCTTTCAGTGGCACAGAGAGAGAGGACGCTCAGGACTTTTTGGACATGTGTCAGAGGATACTCCGTACTGCTGGTATTCTGGAGACTTGTGGAGTCTCATTCACTACCTTTTAGTTTTCTGGGGCTACACTCAGATGGTGGGAGACTTACGAGAGGCGTAGGTCTGTTGGCGCAACACCCCTTACTTGGCAGCAGTTCTCCGTTCTCTCTCTGGAGAAGTTTGTACCCGAGTCCCGCAGAGAGGAGCTGCGCAGGCAGTTTGAGCAGCTTCGCCAGGGTGAGATGTCTGTTACACAGTATGAGATGCGGTTCTCCGAGTTAGCTCGTCATGCGGTCTGGTTGGTTCCCAAAGACCGAGAGAGGATCAGGAGGTTTATAGATGGCCTCGATTTTCAGCTTCGATTGCTTATGACCAGGGAGAGAGTATTTGGGATTACCTTAGATAAGGTTGTCGACATTGCTTGACAGATTGAGATGGTTCGAGGTCAAGAGAGGGTTGAGAGGGAGGCTAAGAGGCCTCGTGGTCAGGGTGATTTCAGTGGTGCTCCTCAGGGAGGTCAGTTTCAGCAGGGCCAGTTTCAGCAGAGTCAGACATCATTTAGTGCATTGCCAGCGCAGGGTTCTCATTATGCCCCGCCTGCTAAGGTATCATCGGGTAATTCTTTTGGGCATCAGGAGCAGTAGTTTCGTCAGAGGAGGGGTTGTTTCGAGTGCGGGTATTTTGGTCACATTGCGAGATATTGCCCTAGGCTGTTGGGTGGGACTCCACAGCGGAGTACTCGGCCAACGCCACCAGCACCAGTTCCCCCACCACCCGCCCAGCCAGCTAGGGGTGGAGTTCAGCCAGCTAGGGGCAGAGCCCAGTCAGATATGGGTCGCCCGAGAGGGGGAGGCAGATCAGGGGGTGGTCAGGCCCGTTTCTATGCCCTCCCAGCTAGGACAGACACTATTGCTTCATATGTTATGATTTCAGGTATGTTCTTCTATTAGACTCGTTCGAGGACGAACTTATGTTTAAGGGGGAGAGGATGTAATGACCCGGCCAGTCGTTTCAAGAGTTATAGCCCTGTTTTCCCCATTTTTACTTCTTTTTGTATTATTCAGCTATATTATGTTATATCAGGTTAGTTGGTTCGGGACTAGAGTAGTTTCAGAGTGAATTGAGACACTTAGTCTCTTAAGTAGAAACATAAGTTGAAAAAGTCAACTCGATGTTGACTTATGTGGAAACGATCTCGGATTTGAATTCTAATGGTTCCGTCAGCTCCATTAGGTGATTTTGGACTTAGGAGTGCATCCGGAATGTGATTTGGAGGTTCATGGTAGAATTAGGCTTGAATTGACGAAATTGGAAATCTGGCGATTTCGGTCAGCAGTGGAAAATTTTATATCGGAGTCGGAATGGAATTCCGGAAGTTAGAGTAGGTTCATAGTGTCATTTGTGATGTGTGTGCAAAATTTGAGGTCATTCGGACGTGGTTTGGTTGGTTTCGGCATCGGATGCCGAATCTAAAGATTTAGAAGTTCTTAGGCTTGAATCCGAGGGTAATTTGATAATTTGATGTTGTTTTGAGTGATTCGAAGGTCCGACTAAGTTGGTATGTTGTTATATGACTTGTTGATATTTTTGGTTGAGGCCCCGAGGGCCTCGGGGTGATTCCGGGTGGTTAACGGATTTGTCGAAGTTGGAAAATGCAGCTCAAGCTGCTGCTACTGCTATTTTCGCACCTGCGGAAGAAAGAGTCGTAGGTGCGAGGCCGTTGGTATGCATGGGGAGTTCGCAGGTGCGGGAAATGCTGGGCTAGGAAGGTTGCGCAGGTGCGAAAAACCTGGGCAGAAACCATAAATAGGACCCTTCGCGAATTTGGTTCATTTCCACCATTTTCAAGTCGGTTTGTGGAGCTTTTGGAGTGATATTTGAAGGGTGATTCAAGGGCTATTAGTGATGTAAGTTGCTTGAGACCTAATACTTGTATATATGGTGATTTTTCGTTGTTTAGTCATTGTAATTAGTGAAAATGAGGGGTTAGGGCTTGGGATTTTTGGAGAGTTTTAAGTGAGGATTTGAGGGACCAAACGGAGTCCGATTTTGATGAAATTTTTTATGGTTAGACTCGGGAGAGGACGAGGATTATTATTCTACCATTTTTGATTGGTTTCGAGACTTGGGCCCGGGGGCCGGGTTTTGGCAATTTCTGATTTTTGGCCTATTTATGTAGTTTTTATTGTGGAATTCGATTCTTTAGCCTGTGTTGATAGTATTATTCTGATTTTGGTTAGATTCGGAGCTTTTGGAGACTAAGTCCAGAGACGAGGGCATCCCGGAGTAGGATTTTACGCTGTTAAGGTAAATAACAGTTTTAACTCTGGCTTTGAGGGTATAAACCCAGCGATTTGACATCACGTGATTGTTTGGAAATGATACCCACGCTAGGTGATGGGCGTGTGGATGTGCACCGCGAAGGATTGAGACTTGGTCCGTCCCGTGAGGCTATGAGGCCTAATGGACATTATCTGTGGTTATGTGTTTATTTGTTATTGAACTTGTTTGCCTTCATGTTAGATATCATGCTTAGGCTTCATTCATGCTCACGTTATTTGTACTCAGTCATAGAAATTATTGTACATGTTTACCTCAGTCTCAATTATTTTGCTGATATGTTGTGATACTTGATGTGGGCTGTGTCCCCTTATTGGTGGTGCATTATGAGGCTGGAGTGGTACATGACTGAGTGAGGCTAAGGGCCTGGTTGTGAGGATATTAATACCATAGCGCGTGAGTTGTCTGCGTAGCACGTGAGTTGACCGTGCGGGTCCAGGTATTGATACCATAGCGCGTGAGTTGTCCGCATAGCATGTGAGTTGACCGTGCAGATCTAGGTATTGATATGATGGCACGTGAGTTGTCCGTGCTTAGCGCTTGGGCTTTGGGAGCCCCTCCGGAGTCAGTACACACTCCCAGTGAGCGCAAAGTGTTGAGTATTTTGAGTGTTGAGTGCTGAGTGTGAGTGATGAGTGATGGAGTGACACTGCTGTGAGGTTGTATTTATTTGTGCTGTTACTGCATTTATCTGTTAAACTTCTTTGTGGCATTTACTGAGTTATGGAATTTACCTGTTTATTTCTATTTATTTTTAAATTGTGAAAAAAAATAATTGGACTGTTTTACTTAGCTCGTCACTACTGCTCAATTCCTTAGTTATTTCTGTTACTTCCTGAGGTGGTTGTACTCATACTACACCTTGCACTTTATGTGCAGATCCAGGTGAGTTAGAGCGCGAAGATCGTTGAGTTCAGGCCGGCTATCTGTGGAGATTGTAAGGTAGTTGCTAGCGTCCGTAGGACTTTGTTACTCCTTTTGTCATTTCTTCTTTTGGACAGTTAGACAGTTTATATATCTTAGTTTATAGTTTTTAGACGCTCATGACTTAGTGACACCCCGATGTTTGGGGCTCGTTTCCGTATTTCTATAATTATATTTAGAGTTGATTTTGTTTATGAAAAATTAAAATGTTGAAATGTTTTATTAAATTCTTATAATCGGTTTAGTAGTAATATTTTTGGGAAGTAGGCTTTCCTTGTAACACGATAGGTGCCATCACGACCATGGTTAGATTTTGGGTCGTGACAATAACTCCACCTTCATATCAATATATATTACCCCATACTTCTTTAAGCACAATTACATCAAGAGTCACCACTTATCAAGGAATATTTTTTTTCACAGCAATACAACTATTTTTTCCTTTTCTTTCTTTTTCAATTCAAGTGGCTCTTACTTTTTTAAAACAGTGCACCTTTCTCCTTATTTCATTAGTTCCACTCAAAAGTCAAACCAACCACCCCACACTTTAACTTTTACACAGTTCATAACAATTCAAGTACTCATGAGAGATTAGAAGGTTCAAATAGTTGGTTAATTCAAACAAATGGGTAAGGCTTGTAATGTGGTTGCCAAAGAAATAGGATTACATGCTCAAAGGGGTTAACTACGATACATAACAATTAGGCGGGTAAAATATACATATCTGGCTCAACAAAGAAATGCCTATATCACTTTCAAGACTAAACAAAACTACTATTTCGCTTTGCAAACACACGGGGCAAGTTCTAGGCATCAAATACAATGCAGAATAACACCCAAACCTCACACACACATGGCACATAACTCACTCAGGATTAGATTCATCAAGACACTCTAGTCAAAGTAGTTAAGCAAAGTTAAGATCATACAATTTAAGGTACTTCTACAAGAGTCAAAAACTGAGCCTAAGCGTCACAGCCAAAGTACTCACTATTCTCAAGGAATAACAAAGTCAAGAGATATTGCTACAATTCAAAACACAACACAATGGCTCTTATTCCTAAGAAATTAAAACTAGCTACACCCGATTCAAACAAAACCCTTGGAAAAGAACCGCGGCACAAAGAAAAATCAAGGGGTAATTGCTACACTTCCTAACAAAAGAAAATCTTTTTGTCTTTTTTTGTTTAGACTTAAATCCCTCAAGAAAATTTTCTAATAGATCCATCGTCGGGAAAAGTCCAATCTTTTTTTTCATAAAAGCATTATTCAATTAAACTAATACGACTAAAGTAGCATAGAAAGTCACCCAGAAAATCTTCTCACCCCACACTTAAAATTGTGCATTGTCCCCAATGCAGATCATAACTAATAAGAGGGTAAAAGAAACTCACTGGTAGGCCAAAGGCCGAAGCACTAGCAGCTCATGAGGTACTCAGACTTCTCCCAGGCCTGGTCCTTCGTGCGGGTACCTCACACTTAGTTCCAACCATCTGGTTTGCTGTTGCATCCTACCAATAGCTTTGCTTTCCATACTCCTAGAAAATCAAAAATCGACACTACAAACATAATACAATAAAAAAAATAAAAAATAAAAGAAAGCAGTAAAGCTGGGTTGTCTCCCAATAAGCGCTTGATTTAACATCGCGGCATGATGCGAATCACTTTCTTCTGCCTCCACTTTGAACTAATGAATTTGACCCCAAGTTTTGATTCTTCTCTATGATCATGCTCCTGGGGTGGTGGAACGAATCTGACTGGCCCAATAAAATAATTTAGTATTCTGCACTTCTTGGCTTTTAGATGAGATGTGTATTCCCGACTTTCTGGCAAGAAGAATTCCAGAATGTAGGCATCTTGTTCCTTATTCCTTGACTCCTCAAGTGGCTCGGATGGCTCTATTTCTATATCATCATCCAAACACAATGTGGAAAAATGCTTGGAGTGTGGACCAATGCGCTCAACTACATGAACATTGGGACTGTCTACATCCTCAACACAAATGACACTAGAGTCAACTAAATATGTATCATCAATGTCCTTGGTTGACTCTATTATCTCTTCTACAACATCGACATCCTCAAATTCTAGTTGATTGGTTTGGTCATATTCTACTCTCAACTCCTCCATTATAATGAAAATTTCTACAGCCCATTCATGCTCGTCTTGGCTACTATCCACAATGTAAACTTGTTGTGCTTTACACGATTCAATTAGTTTATTTGCTTGACCCTTTAAGTTGTGAATAGTTTCCTCTTGCATTTGTATCTGCAGTAGTTTCTTATCATATTGTTCCATGAAACACTTTAACATATCTTTAATCTCCTTCAGGTCAGCTTCCCTGGGTTCTTTGTTCCTATTAATGTAACGACCCGGTCGGTCGTTCCGAGAGTTGTAGCCTCGTTTTCCCCATTTCTGCTTATTTATGTGTTGTTCAGCTGTGTTGAGTTGTATCAAGTTGGTAGGTTTGGGTTCGGAGTAGTTTTGGAGTGAAATGAGACACTTAATCTCTTAGTTACAAAGCTAAGTTAGAAAAGTCAACCGGAAGTTGACTTATGAGTAAACGAATTCGAACTTAGATTTTTATGATTCGGTTAGCTTCGTTGGGTAATTTTAGACTTAGGAGTGTGTCCGAAATATAATTTGGAGGTCCGTGGTAGAATTAGACTTGAATTGGCGAAAGTTAGAAATTTGGCAATTATGGTCAGCAGTGAAAAATTAGGTATCGGGGTTGGAATGGAATTTCGGAAGTTGGAATAGGTTCATAGTGTCATTTGGACGTGTGTGCAAAAATTGAGGTTATTCAGAAGTGGTTTGATAGGTTTCGGCGTGGAAATTTAGAAGTTCTTAGGCCTGAATATGAGGTTGATTCAGTGTTTTGGTATTGTTTTGGGTGTTCTGAAGGTTCGACTAAGTTCGGGTAGTGATATATGACTTGTGGGAATTATTGGTTGAGGTCCCGAGGGGCTCGGGTGAGTTTCGGATAGGTTTGGGCTGCCTTGTGCTCGTTTTTCTTATGTTTCGACGTCGTTTCTTCCGGCATAAATGGTCCACATTAAGCAAATGAGCTCCGATTTCTGTTTTGATTGAAGCATTAGATCCGATTCGTAATTACGGAGCCATATCAAAAAGAATCGTCGAATGTGGGTATCGTATGAGGAATTTATGGTCATTTTACTAAAATATTGGGTTGCCAGATTTTTCAGAATACATACGAAATTGCCACTGAATTCGTAATTAAAAATCAGCACTATTTGCAAATATTGAAACCAACATATCTCATTCATTATAAGGTCAAATTGAGTGATTCAAAAATCTAACTTGACTAGAATTTCATAAGGAATCCATTGGAGGCATAAAAAGTGAGTTTTGGGATTATTTGGCATAAGAAACGAGGCAGAATAGTTGGCAGAAAAATATATAAAACGAGGATTTGTTCATTCGGTCATATTTTGAGTTGGGGAGCTCGGATTTGGGCGATTTTGGGGGCGATTTTTACCATAAGGATTTAGGTAATACTCAGTTTTGGTTATATTTTATGAATCTATCTTCGTTTTTGGGATTTGATTGATGATTTTAAAGTGAAATTGAGGGAGTTAGGGTTTGAGTTTTGGAGAGTTTAAGTGAGGATTTGAGGGACCAAACAGAGTCCGGTTTTGATGAATTTTATATGGTTAGACTCGGGAGAGGACGAGGTTTATTATTCTGCCATTTTTGACTGATTTCGAGACGTGGGCCTGGGGGTCGGGTTTTTGCCGATTTTGGGTTTTTGCCGATTTCGGATTTTTGGCATATTTATGTAGTTTTTATTGTGGAATTCGATTCTTTAGACTATGTTGATAGTAGTATTCTGATTTTTGGTTAGATTCGGAGCTTTTGGAGACCAAGTCCAGAGACGAGGGCATCCCGAAGTAGGATTTTACGCTGTTAAGGTAAGTAACAGTTTTAACTCTGGCTTTGAGGGTATAAACCTAGAGAATTTGATATTTTGTGACTGTTTTGAGGTGATACCCACGCTAGGTGACGGACGTGTGGGTGTATACCTCTAGGGATTGAGACTTGGTCCGTCCCGTGAGGCCTCATGACCATCATCTGTGTTTACGTAGTTACTTGTTGTTGAACTTGTCTGCCTTCATGTTAGAGATCATGCTTAGGCTTTATTCATGCTCACATTATTTGTACTCAGTCATAAAAATTATTGTACATGTTTATCTCAGTCTCTATTATTTGCTAATATGCTGTGATACTTGATGTGGGTTGTGTTCCCTTATTTGTTGATGTTGGTGAGGTTAGTGAGGTACATGATTGAGTGAGGCTGAGGGCCTGGTTGTGGGTATATTAATACCATAGCGCGTGAGTTGTCCGCGTAGCACGTGAATTGACCGTACGGGTCCAGGTATTGATACCATAGTGCGTGAGTTGTCCGTGTAGCACGTGAGTTAACCATGCGGATCCAGGTATTGATATGATGGCACGTGAGTTGTCCGTGCTTAGCGCTTGGGCTTTAGGAGCCCCTCCGGAGTCTGTACACACCCCCAGTGAGCGCAGAGTGTTGAGCGTTGAGTGCTGAGTATGAGTGTTGAGTGATGGAGTGACATTGCTGTGAGGTTGCATTTACTTTTGTTGTTGCTGCATTTACCTGTTAATTTTCCTTATAGTCTTACTGATTTATGAAATTACCTGTCTACTCCTGTTTGTACTTAATTTTGGAAATAATAATTGGATTATTCTGCTTAGCTCGTCACTACTGCTCAGTTCCTTAGTTATTTCTGTTACTACTGAGTCGGTTATACTCATACTACACCCTGCACTTTATGTACAGATCCAGGTGAGTTAGAAGGCGGTGATCGTTGAGTTCAGACCGGCTATCTTTGGAGACTGCAAGGTGGCTTTTAGCGTCCGCAGGACCTTGTTACTCCTCTTGTCATTTTTTTTTTGGACAGTTAGACAGTTTATATATCTTAGTTCATAGTTTTAGATGCTCATGACTTAGTGACACCCCGATGTTTGGGGCTCGTTTCCGTATTTTCTATATTATATTTAGAGTTGATTTAGTTTATGAGAAATTCAAATGTTGGTATTGTTTTACTAAATTCTTATAATCGATTTAGTAGTAATATTTTGGGAAATAGGCTTGCCTTGTAACACGATAGGCTCCATCACGACTATGGTTAGATTTTGGGTCGTGGCAATTAACTTTTCCAGAAAAAGTAGAACCATCATAGTAAGGGGTTGGGGGAGGATAAGACATATAATCACAACCATGAAAGTGACCATCTTGACCACCACACATATCACACACATTTCACACATAAGATTGAGTTGGTGCACATAACTCGCTCTCGGAAATATTTTGACAATTTTGCAATGGGTGGTTTCCTCCACAATATACATAAGGAGGATCAAAAATAGAATTACCAACATCAAAACTTTCATAATTCCAAGATGCCATGTCTCTCAGATCAAAAATAATTTTTTTTTAAAAAAAATAATCAAATACAAGAAAACAAAAATAAAAGTTCAAACTTACAACCTAGAAATATGTACACCTCTAGCTACACCGTTAATTCCCCGGCAACGGCGCCAAAATTTGATCACGCCCAACTATGCCTTAAAAAAAGGGCTAAGCGGTCGCTGCAAATATAATCCGGTTTACAAGTCCGGAGTCGAATCCCACAGAGAACTAAGGCTTAGCTACAGTTGTTGACTACCACTAAGAAGATAATCTCGAACAATTTCTAAGTTATAAATATTAAGATTCTTATATCTAATTAACTAAATAATTAAAGTAGTAGATTAACAACTAAAGATACTACGGGTTGGAGAAACGATTAAGGAGGTCTCGAGATATGATTTCCCCAATTGTCGGAATCCTTCCCTCTACGTCTTCTATAATTCTGCCTAAGTATTCTCTACCGATAATGAGTGCTCTGAGTGTCGTAATTCTCTCCCGAGTAACTACCACAATTTACTAGACATATTCTTCCAAACTACGCTAGCTAGCACTAAGTTACGGCTCACTCGGATCGCACCAAGGTTTCGTTATTCCTAATCCCACCTTTAAACCCTCCGTATTGATCCCTCATATACGTTAGGAGTGATGTTGTTCAACAACTACCTAAATATGCACTTTCTTCCGAGTAATACATACTAAATAGGCACAGTCAATTGAGAGCTCTTCAACCAACCACAAAAAATACGTAGTTGAACAAGTAGAAAAATCCAACGGCTCAATTATATAAAAACATAACAAGAATTTATCCTACAAAAGGTTCCATCAAAACCCTAAATAACAAATTAGCTATTCATAATAGTATGCAAAATTACAATACTAGAATTCATAACTAATAATGAAAATAGGAAGAAGGAAGTGAAAAACTCGTAGAAGAATTCTCCGCCTTGCTCCTAATATGTTCTTGCCTCCTTAGGTCCAAAGTGTGTCAAAAGTCCTCAAAATACCATTTTTCCATGTATATATACCAAGTAGGGTCGGGTTCAAACAATTATACCTTCTCCTACGTGAAAAAGGACACTTTTTCCGGACAGGACGTGCGCGGCCGCGCACCTGGAAGTGTGCCCGTGCACTTAGCCGCGCACTTTTCACACTTTCTGCCCCATACGCGCGGTTAGTGCGCGGCCGCGCACTTGCCGCGCACTTTTCACTCTGTTCTGTTGGGAATTTGAAACAACGTAAAACATGAAAGTTGTAACCCTTTAAATTAACTTTCTAAAAATATATTGTGGAGACTGAACGGAGTTCTGAGCGAAAAGTTATGTGTATGTTACTAGACAATGCACAATATGCCTGTTTGATTCTTCGTTTCGTTGCCTTATCATCCGTTGATCCTCGAATACGATACCGGCTTAATTCCTTGGGCTTTTACTCAGACATCAAAGCTCCAAATCACTTGAATTCATTCCATAACATTTACATAGTTCGGAATCACCCCTACAAGGCATAAAATACACAATTAGTGCAAAACACTAGCGATTAAAGCTCAAACTCAATTAAAGTGCAGTAAATTAGAGTGTAATAAGGGAATAAAATACGTAATTGTAGTCTATCATCACAAATAATAGCCACTCTTAATATTGTGGAGGAATCCTACTTTGGATATAATTAAAAATATATAGTGGGGATCCCATGATAGATTAGTTAATTAGTTTTTCCTTGATTTCCGCCGAGATTCTCTTCCCTAATGCGGCTACAACGGCTCTTTGTTTCTTGGCTCGATCTCGATCTTGGTTGGTCTCGGTATTGGTCGGTCACTGAGTCTCGAGCTCGATATTGACTCGATCTCTGGATCTGGATCTTGGTCGATCTCGAGCTCGATCGGTCTCTGATCTCGATCTTGGTCGGTCTCTGGATCCCGGGGTCGACTTTGACTTGATCTCGGTACTGATCGGTCTCTGGGTATCGAGCCTGACCTTCCAACTTCACATCACAGCTCGATGTTTATAATGACGAACCTCGGTCCATTATGCTCCAATCTTGATTAGTCGTACGAAGGGCAAATTCGATTTTAACCGTATACAATTCTGAACCATGATATGGGGTTCCAGCGGATGTAATGTTATTGTATAATGAAAGAAAGAACTAAGCAAGATGGATTCTATGAAAATTGACATGTAAAAGATATAATGCGTGTTCTGAAGTTATTATATCTTCAGTACAATATCGCTCGTCTAACACACCAGAAACACTTAAGATGAGCAAATGCTGCATCAAATCTAACATGTTGATATGATCAAGACTTTTTATTTGTGATAGTTTCAACTTTCAACTGGATCATCACACTTGAAAAAACACTGAAAAAGAGAAAATACCATTTCAAACATAGAACTCTTGATAATCTGTCTATTGGAACCCATAAACAGTGAATCCTCCGTCTACGGCTATAACCTGGCCAGTGACGTAGGAAGCGCCAGGAAGACAAAGATAAGCTACGACGGATGAAACTTCTTCAACTTCTCCTGGACGCCGAAGAGGAGTTCTTGCTATTAACTCATCCAAAAATGCTTTATCCTTGAGCACCTGTGATGAATATAAAGCCATCAAATTCATCATTGATTTAATAGTATACTCTAGTGATAAGTTAGATAGTAGTAACAATTTTTTAATGACAAAGTATTTGCAATCTTCTCGGAATTTTGACATGCACCAAACCCAACTTAGAGGAATTGTTAAATGACTATAAGTTAAGTGTCAATAGCAACTCCCTGCTTGGATGTGGAGTATGACTTTCTGTTAGCATCAAAGTATGTTTTACTCAGGCAGATATTGATTTTAATGGATGTACATGTATTTACTTAGTTCGGACTGAATGCAATGAGTGTTGATATATGATTAATATGGTATCAGAGCAGGCAGAAGCCTGAGTTGGAGTCAGAATTAAGTCCACGTGCTTGACTCATCAAAAAAGAATTAAGCCTGCACGTGAGGGGTGTGTTGAAGACATAGTTAAGTAAATAGAAGTATGCTCTCTCTAACAGCTTAAACTTTTAAATGAGATGGTCATATATTTCAACAATGAATTCCTTGAACCCGCATAATAGGAGGAGAATATTACATCTTTCACGAGTGGTGTCTTTGTGTACCATGGCGCAACGGCATTAACCCGAATACCATCTTTTCCCCATTCACAAGCCAAATTTCGTGTAAGCTGAATCATCCCAGCTGCCATCATCAGTCAAATAGTAGTAAGAAGAAAGAGCTATTCTTTTAGCACATTATTTCCCGTTATTCGATTATGAAACAAAGATGGTATGAATACAGGGTAAAAGCATGCATGCATAAGAAGAAAGAGCTAATCCTTTGGCACATTATTTCCCATTGTTCAATGATTCAAAGGAAGATGGTACAAATACAGAGTAAAAACTTACTCGCACCATGTGTTTATACCAAATTCAAGACTGTCTTTCCCTATATAGAAGGATGAGTATAGTACCTTTTGTTGCTCCATAAATAGAGGTGCCGGACACGTGGACAAGACCAGCAACAGAGGACGTGAAAACAATACTTCCAGCTCCAGATGATTTCAGGAGAGGATGAGCAAGTTGAGAGAGATGGAATGAAGATTCTAAATTGGTAGCCATCATATGGGAATAGTCTTCTGCTGTATATTCGATAGAGGGCTTCCAAATGTTTGTTCCAACATTGTTTATCTACAGTAAAAGATATGGTAACAACTTAGTCAAAACTAAATAGTTCTATATTGTCTGAAAATTAAATGTTTTTTTCGTAACCAGCATATCTAAGGCAACGTAAGAATTCCACCGTTTGATCTCTTAATTTCGTTCTTCTCCAAGAAACTAAAGCAGCTCTTTCAATTTCCCCTTAATCCTCCAACATACTCAACAATCAGGAGTCGTCTGCCCTACTAGAATAGCAACTCGATCGGATTGGTCTTTTTGTCGATATCGAATCTTTCTATGAAGACAACAATTAATACGTCTCAATCCAAGTAAGTTAGACCGATCAGCATAATGGATCAGGGGCTGATCCAGGATTTGAACAGTTGGATCGAAATTCTACCACATTCCATGTGATTTACTAGGTCTAGAATCTACTATTTATAATTTATTTAGTGGAGTTTTTAGTGCCGAGGGTCTATTGAAACAACCTCTCTATCCTCACAAGGTAGGGGTAAGATATGCGTACACACTACCCTCCCCAAACCCCACAGTGTGAGATAATACTCGGTATGTTGTTGTTGGTGGTGGATTTTTTAAAACATATATAGGTCTAAGCCAAAGCTACGAGGCTCAAATGGATCCATAGCTTATTCACTAGATCCGCCCTTGATATGAATCCTCACCAACAGGTGCAGATCTTCGGCATCGGATTCATCCAAGCCTAATATTCTCGACATGTGTATAAATTTATAAAACCACTAAAAATTTCAACAAATACTAGATCTGAGTATCATAATTTTAAAAGTATAATAAGTTAAACTTAAAAGGCTGAACCTATCAGTTAAAATCCTGAATTGGCTTCTGCTCGCTTACTATGTCAACCTTAGCCTATAGATTGTAAAAATACATGCGTTTGTGTGTGTGGGGGAAAGATCTAACCAACAACTAGTAATAAGAAGATGGAATCATATATAGTCTTACAAGAATGTTGAGTTTTCCATCGAATGCAGAGGAAACTTTATTCATGAGCTCAACTCTTTGCTCTCTACAAGTTACATCACAAGCTGAACCTTTGACTTGAATTCCTCTGTCTGCCCAATCTTGCATTGGTTCATTTAGCTTGATTCTGTCTTCGAACATGTATACACTTTAGCACCAAGTCCAGCTAGCTCCTCAACAACTGCATGTCTATAAAAAAGATTTACAGTAAGTTATATGAACTGACAGTATAATAAATTTTTACGACAGAAAATTAAAATCTTTACCCAATTCCAGAAGTGCCGCCAGTGACAAGAGCGGCCAAACCATTAAGTGACCATCTGGAGCTTTTTGCAAACGCTGCTACCTTCGCCATTGAGCTCTTTCTTAGCTTTAGTTCGGCTGTTCCATTTATGAAGTCTTATTTGAATGAATATGACGTTTAAAAAGAAAGAAAGATTTTTAAAATTAGTGTTCTAAAACACGTTACACAAATTTATGTACTTTATCTTGTTTGCCACTAAATTTTAGTATAGTAGTACGAGAATCTTTTAAATTTTCAGAACTTTGCAAACTCCAAGAGGCAGATTTTGGAGTATTGCGTTAGGTGGACCAGCCGGCACCACAAAACGGACAACGTAATCCGCCCTGTCTTGTATTTCTTAAATTTTAGTTGTGATGGAATAAACGTGGCTTAAGTTTTCTAAAATGATAGCTAATGATAATTATTCTGCTTATTCTTTTTATGTTGTGTTATTATTGATGAAACTTCTCCTATTGTTTTACTGTTGTATTATTTAAACCTGAATAAAGGAAAGGGGACAATGCCCTTAAATGTTTGGGAAATCAATATTTTTAATCGCTTCAAAAAATAATAGTCAATAACAAATCTAATCTCTCTCTCTTTATATATATATATATATATATATATATATATATATATATATATGGTCTAAGCCAAAGCTACGAGGCTCAAATGGATCCATAGCTTATTCACTAGATCCGCCCTTGATATGAATCCTCACCAACAGGTGCAGATCTTCGGCATCGGATTCATCCAAGCCTAATATTCTCGACATGTGTATAAATTTATAAAACCACTAAAAATTTCAACAAATACTAGATCTGAGTATCATAATTTTAAAAGTATAATAAGTTAAACTTAAAAGGCTGAACCTATCAGTTAAAATCCTGAATTGGCTTCTGCTCGCTTACTATGTCAACCTTAGCCTATAGATTGTAAAAATACATGCGTTTGTGTGTGTGGGGGAAAGATCTAACCAACAACTAGTAATAAGAAGATGGAATCATATATAGTCTTACAAGAATGTTGAGTTTTCCATCGAATGCAGAGGAAACTTTATTCATGAGCTCAACTCTTTGCTCTCTACAAGTTACATCACAAGCTGAACCTTTGACTTGAATTCCTCTGTCTGCCCAATCTTGCATTGGTTCATTTAGCTTGATTCTGTCTTCGAACATGTATACACTTTAGCACCAAGTCCAGCTAGCTCCTCAACAACTGCATGTCTATAAAAAAGATTTACAGTAAGTTATATGAACTGACAGTATAATAAATTTTTACGACAGAAAATTAAAATCTTTACCCAATTCCAGAAGTGCCGCCAGTGACAAGAGCGGCCAAACCATTAAGTGACCATCTGGAGCTTTTTGCAAACGCTGCTACCTTCGCCATTGAGCTCTTTCTTAGCTTTAGTTCGGCTGTTCCATTTATGAAGTCTTATTTGAATGAATATGACGTTTAAAAAGAAAGAAAGATTTTTAAAATTAGTGTTCTAAAACACGTTACACAAATTTATGTACTTTATCTTGTTTGCCACTAAATTTTAGTATAGTAGTACGAGAATCTTTTAAATTTTCAGAACTTTGCAAACTCCAAGAGGCAGATTTTGGAGTATTGCGTTAGGTGGACCAGCCGGCACCACAAAACGGACAACGTAATCCGCCCTGTCTTGTATTTCTTAAATTTTAGTTGTGATGGAATAAACGTGGCTTAAGTTTTCTAAAATGATAGCTAATGATAATTATTCTGCTTATTCTTTTTATGTTGTGTTATTATTGATGAAACTTCTCCTATTGTTTTACTGTTGTATTATTTAAACCTGAATAAAGGAAAGGGGACAATGCCCTTAAATGTTTGGGAAATCAATATTTTTAATCGCTTCAAAAAATAATAGTATATATATATATATATATATATATATATATATATATATATATATATATATATATATATATATATATATATATATATATATATATATATATATATATATATATATATATATATATATATATATATATATATATATATATATATATATATATATATAATCTCTCTCTCTCTATGTATATATATAGAGTTTATATTTGTGTATTATATACATTTAATATATATTTCAGCCGACCAATTTTATTTGTATTTTGATCAATGTTTTTATATTTGAAAAGTCTTGAATTTTAAACTAGAGATTGAGCTTGAATTTTAACTTTATGAATTTTGATTTTCAAATGATTACTTCAAGTCACTCATTTTAAAGCTAGAATTTTAATTTAACAAAAATATACTATTTGAGCAAAAGCAATTATGTTCTACCGAACCCAATACCTGAACTTCTACCTCCGCCCCTATTTTAAAATTCTCATTTATCTTTAATGGAATGCTCTTATAAACATAGAAATATGACATGTTCAAAACCATAAACAATGTTTCGCAAAATGAAGCGGAGGAAATATTTAAGAGATTGACACGACCAATTGATCATAACTTTTATTCGTGATGCTTTCAACTGGAAATAACACACTTGAGAAATTAAACACAGAACACGAGAAAATACAGCTTTATATTACAAAGGTACTAATTAAGGTAGAAACTCTGCCACCATTTATTTTCAAACAAGAACTAATTAATATTGTGGCCGTTGGAATTGGAACCCACTGACCGTGAAGCCTCCGTCAACAACTATAACCTGTCCAGTGATGTAGGAAGCAGCAGGAAGACGAAGATGAGCAACCAGAGATGAAACTTCTTCTCTGAAAATGTTTAAGAGGAGTTCTTGATATTAATCCATCTGAAAATGTTTTATCCTTGACCAACTGTTACTAGAGCCATCAAATTTATTATTAATGATTCAAAAGTACTGTAATGAGATTAAAGGACGAGTTATCATGTATTTTATTGTTTAACTTTTATACACCAACAATTAAAAATAATATTATGAGGTCATTTGAAGAGTAATTACGCATAAAAATTTGAATTAGTAACCTTCAAAATAAGTCAACTAACCTTCTACGACATATTAATTAGACAGATGGTGTAAAATAGGGGTATCGAATGAGCGGGTTGTGTTGATTTTGGGCCGGTCAAAATGGGTTGAATTTTATTTGAGCTGAGATGTGCTGAGTCAAGATGGTTAAAATTTAGGTCATAGCAAAATCCGCCCAACTCTTATCAAACTTTAATTAATGTATGTTGTTCTCTTATGAATTATTTAATTATCAAATAATTTTTTTTTCCTTTGCTATGATCATATATAACATATCAAGCAAAGAATTATTGTAAAGATATTTTAGAAAAGTTACTCATGGAACAATTTTGGCTAAAAATCAGCCAAAGTTTAGATGAGTTGAGATGGTTGCGTCGAAATGGGATGAGTTCAACAAATGTGCGGGTCAATGACAGGTCAATCTTGGATGAATTGGGTGGATTAAAAATGTTTGGGCTCAAATTGCCACCTCTAGTGTAAAAGTTTCATTTCATGGGTCAATGGATATAAGTTTAAAACTTTTTTGGGAGACTATATACAAGTTTTTTACACCGGTCATGCCAACCTACAACATGAAATTATCTATACTGATCTTAAAAGTTGATTTGACCGGCTTTAATTTTATGCTTACGAAAATATACTGTCAATTTTGTAAAGTAAAAATAAAGTAAATAACCTACATAATTGGTTTAAATTCATGAAAAATGTAAAATATTTTATACTGTCAATGTATATAAATTAAATTCATAATAACCGGATATAGAGTAAAAACAAAGAAAGTAAATTCCAGCCTACCCCTTAACCTTTAGTGTAAGGAAACAATACCCCCATCACCTTTTCAACCCCTAAATCAACCCACAAAATGAATTAACTGTCACCGGAATTTTCAAAAGGTCAAAAATATCCCTTGTTCAGTGGGAACACTTTTATGATTACAAAGTAATTTTTTCATTTAAAGAGAAGCATCTTAAATTGATTAACTAGCATCCCCTTGAGTAGTTTCATGTTTTGAACGTTGGAAGAACATGACAAAGATATGTAAATCAAAGTTTGTTGTAAGAGAGAATAATTTACAAACAAAGTTCCCTTTCAATTAAACATTTGATCTTTGAGAAGATGATATCGAGATGTATTCTGGCAATGTTGACAGAAAAGAAACAAAGGGGACATTCATTCAATACCCCTGGTTTTGTATTGACTATGACATTGACTTATAGTCTACTTGCTTAGTTATTAGCCTTTTTTTTATAGTCAAATACTTTGTAAAGTGTTTCAGTTGATCAATTATAGTGTGTTAATTCTTTTATGTATTCCCACCTCTGCTTCCCTCTTTTATGCTGTGTAATCATTAGTAAAATAGAGCTATTGATGTTGGAAACTTCTTTTTTTTTAATAAAAGAGAAATATATATATATATATATATATATATATATATATATATATATATATATATATATATATATATATATATATATATATATATATATATATATACACACACACACACTCGTGGCTTCAAACTTTACAAGGGGCCTTCATTTTTTTATATAAAAAAAATTATTTATTTATTTGAAGTCTATTTTTCTAGCGTTTCTTAGATACAAAGTTATTAATAATTTTTTTTATAATCAATAACTCCTAATAAGTCTTTCTTAATTGACAATATAACTAATCCATTTAACCTTTCTTGAGACATTGTTGATCTTAGGTAAGATTTTATTAATTTAATATTGAAAATTTCTTTCCGCTAAAGCGGCGGTAACAAGAGTCAAATAACATTATTATTATTATTATTATTATTATTATTATTATTATTATGAGCATGTTGATAAAATTATAAAATGTTTAAGTGCTTGTTTTTGTTTTTTGGTAAATAGCTTTTTTATTAACCAAAAAAGTATCATTTACAGACTCCAGGCAAAGAGCCGACCTCTTGCACTCCTATTTACATCCGACAGCCCCTAGTTTAGCTATACTAACTATAGGAAAACAAGAAAATGTTCAGCTATCTCGCTAAGGGTGTGAACTCAGCAGACTCAAAGGCTTGCACCATTTCCTAAGGTTTTGTCCTCTAATGTGAATATGTACTGCTATTTCTCTACTGTCTCTATCTTCATCATATGTGCTCTTCTGGAATCTTAGTAGATTCCTCTCCCTCCATATGACATAGACTGCCATTGCATATGCACAACGGGTGACAGCTCCCAGTCCACTCTTCCTCTTGGCCATACTGCATACCCATTGCAATTCATGTTTGGCATCACCTCTGTTCCTGATATACCCAAGCCAGGTCAGTAATCTCAGCCACAATGCACCTGTAACAGGGCATTCAAAGAATAGGTATTCATGAGTTTCAATGCCACCATGACAGAATACACAAGCCATAGGAGCTTGTATGCCTATCATCTGCAGTCGATCCGCAGTTGCCATCCTGTTTTGCACTGTTAACCATAAGATAAATTTCACTCGTGGATGGATATTTTGTTGCAGTGTACGGCTTTTTCAGGGGACCTTGGGGTGCTGAGGTATCAAATGTAGGTACATCTTTTTAATAGAGAAGGAATCATCCTTGTTCTGCATTTTTCCTAACTTTGCAAGTAAGTCACCTTGTACCATAACCTGTTGCATAATCGTATCTCGAGTTTCCAAAATCTTCCTAATTACCCAAGCTGTTGTCTTAGGTATAGGGCATGAGTCAAAAGTTTGTTTCTTTATGTAGTAGCTATGCACCCACTTTATCCAGAGGCAGTCCTTTTTCTGTGCAATTGACCATAACTGCTTTATTATTGCAGCCTTGTTCCATCTACATAGATTCAGGACATTTAATCCTCCAGCTGCTTGAGGTAAACACACTTTGTCCCAAGACGCCAGTGCTTTCTTTGATAGATTTTTCATTCCAGTCCATAAGAAGGTTCTACATAGACTTTCGATAGCTTTCATTACCTTCTTTGGTATCATAAAAATCTGTGCCCAATAAGTTTGTATTCCAAATATTACAGACTTTATCAACTGAAGTCTGCCTGCATAAGAGAGGAGTTTGGCAGACCAACACTTTATTCTAGCAGTAATCTTTTTAATAAAAGACAGATATTGGACCACTAAAAATTTTTTAGATGACAATGGAACCCCCAAATATTAGAAAGGTAGATCACCCAAGGAGTAACTCAAGAGTTGCACTATATCTTGTTTAATATCCTCTGTCACACCAGATATGTAAATGGAGCTTTTGGTAGTATTAGCATGTAGGCCTAAAGCTTGTGAGAATGCTTGAAAAGCACCATTCAATAGCCTAATAGACTCCTTATCTGCTCTACAGAACATAAGCAAGTCATCAGCAAAACAAATATGAGTGACTCCCAGTTTCCTACTCTTTGGATGGAAATTGAAATCATCATTTGTGATCAATTGATTCATCTCTCTTTGCAAATACTCCATAGCTATAACAAAGAGATAGGGGGACATAGGGCCCCCTTGTCTGATTCCTCTTTGCCCAGGAAAAGGCTTGGTGAGCCCTCCATTGATGACCAACGAATAGGAAGCAGCAGTTATACATTCCATGAGCCATTGCACAAATTTGTGGGGAAAGCCAAGATCGACCATGACTCTTCTGATAAAGCTCCATTCCAATGTGTCATATGCTTTCCTAAGGTCCACTTTTATTACACATCTAGGGGACAAGCCTTTTCTTCCATAGCCCTTGAAAATTTCATGGATGAATAGTATGTTGTCCAGGATAGATCTGCCTCTGATGATAGTCGATTGGAATTGGCTGACAATGTCACCAACAACCTTGCTGAATCTTCTAGTTAGAATTTTGGCTATGATCTTGTATAGGGTGGTACAACAGGAAATTGGCCTATAGTCCTTTACCTGAGTTGGTGAAGGAACCTTAGACACCAGTGTAATTACAGTACAATTGATAGCATGCATCATTCTGCCAGTTTGGAAGAAGTAGTGTACAACTGCATAGATATCCTCTCTGACCACCTCCCACAGCTTGAGAAAGAACTCAATAGGATATCCATCTACTCCAGGTGCTTTGTCTAGGGGAATTTCTTTATGGATTCCAAAATTTCATCATTTGTTACCTCTTGCACTAGTTGACATTGTTGCTGATAGTTCAAACAATAGCCTTTTTTTATTATCTCTGTATTTGGACAAGGTAGTTCTGAGGCTCTTTCCCCCATAAGCCCGGTGAAGAAGGATATGGATTCCTAGTCTACTAATTTAGGGTATGTGAGTTTGATACCACACTCAGTATAAACTGAAGTGATAATGTTCCTAGCAGTTCTCATCCTCCATTGAGCATGAAAGTATTTGGAGTTTGTATCTCCACTAGTGATCCAGGTTTCCCTTGATTTCTGCCTTAGGACATGTTCTTCTATACTTCTCCACTTCTCCTAATCAAGCAAAATTTGTCTTTCTTTTTCAATAAGGAGTTGGTCTTGTGGTTGGTGTTTGAGATTTGCTTGTGTTACTTCTAGTTCCTCTCTCAGCTGCTCAAGTTTTTGCTTATATGATGCCATATAGGCTGTCAGTTCCTTCAAGTTGTCCTTTAGAAGTTGTAGCTTCCTCCACACTTGATGTATAGGGTCGCCCCTCACTGGCAAGTGCCATGTATCCTCAACATTTTTCCCAAGTTCAGGATGGTGTAGCACATTTAAAAAGAGCTTAAAAGGTCTAAGGTGAAGCTGAATCCTTGCACCACAGTGGATAAGAATTGGTGAATGGTCTGATACTGAAGGATTCATGTAGTCAGCTTTAATGTGTCCATATTTCTGCAACTAGTGATAGTTCCTAAATGCCCAGCCAATTTTGCTGTACACCCTGCTAGTGTCTGGCTGCTTGTTGCACCATGTGAAATGCCATCCAATTGCCTTCAGTATACTCAGTTGCAAGGTATCAATGCAGTGTTGGAATTACTGTATCTCTTGTTGAGTTACATGTGCTCCAATCCTGTCTTCAGTAGATAGCACATTGTTGAAATCTTCACATATAAGCCAAGGAGTCTGTACCTAGTTCCCAATAAATCTTAGTTCATTCCACAGAGCACCTCTTTGTTGAAGGTCATTCTTCCCATATACTATAGTCAGATGAGTGAAGAAACCAGTAGTAGTCTCCTCTACTGTGCAATAAATTAGATGTTCAGCTATGCTAATAATCTGAACTCTGAGGTACCTCTTCCACAATAACCATATCCTCCTATTCACTACATTTGGGTAGTTGCAGCATGCTTCCCAATCATGTACTAATTTCTTCAATATTTTTTTTTGATTTTGGTTCTTTTAACTCTAGTCTCAATGCATCCAATGAGATCTACTTTATTCTTATTCAAAAAGAGCTTCAACTCTTTTTGTTTAAAGGGCTTGTTAAGCCCTCTAGTGTTCCATGTTGCTATTATCATGGGGCTTATGCCCATCCTCCTCAGATGTGGAAGCTGCAGTCTCCAGGGCAGAGTACCTGTTAGTGGTGGCTACTCTAACTGGTCAACGGGGCTATTATAGATAAAAACCCCTCCACAAATCGACGGTAATAGCCCGCCAAACCCAGGAAACTACGGATCTCTGTAGCTGATATGGGTCTAGGCCAGTTCTGGACTGCCTCAATCTTCTTAGGATCCACCTGAATACCCTTTGCTGATACAACGTGACCCAAGAAAGCAACTGAACTCAACCAAAACTCGTATTTTGAGAACTTAGCATATAACTAGCTGTCTTTCAGAGCCTGAAGAACGATCCGAAGATGCTGCTCATACTCCCCTTGACTGTGGGAATAGATCAAGATATCATCAATAAACACAACCACAAAGGAGTCCAAGTAGGGTTTGAACACCCGGTTCATCAAATCCATGAATGCTGCTGGGGCATTTGTCAGCCCAAATGACATTACTAGAAATTCATAATGCCCATACCGAGTCCGAAAAGCTGTCTCAAGAGCATCGGATGCCCTAATCCTAAACTGATGGTAGCCAGATCTCAAATCAATCTTTGAAAATACCTTGGCACCCTAAAGCTGATCAAATAAATCATCAATCCTCGGCAATGGATATTTGTTCTTGGTGGTGACTTTGCTCAACTGCCAATAATCTATACACATCCTCATTGATCCATTTTTCTTCTTCACAAACAACACAGGTGTACCCCAGGGCGAGACACTAGGTCTAATGAAGCCCTTATCAAGCAAATCTTGCAACTGCTCCTTCAATTCTTTCAACTCTGGCGGAGCCATGCGATATGGCAGAATGGAAATAGGCTGAGTTCTCGTTGCCAAATCAATGCAGAAATCAATATCTCTGTCATGTGGCATCCCCGGCAGGTCTACAGGAAACACTTCTGGAAACTCACGAATAACTGGCACCGAATCTATGGAAGGAACCTCCGCACTAGAATCGCGGACATAGGCCAAATAAGCTAGACACCCCTTCTCGACCATATGTCGAGCCTTCACATAAGAGATAACCCTGCTGGCAGAATGGCCAAGATTCCCTCTCCACTCTAATCGAGGAAACCCCTGCAAGGCTAAGGTCACCGTCTTGGAGTGACAATCTAATATAGCATGATAAGGTGACAGCCAATCCATACCTAGTATGACATCAAAATCAACCATCTGGAGAAGTAGAATATCTACACGAGTCTCAAGACTCCCAATGGTGATCACACACGAACGATAAACACGATCTACAACAATAGCATCTCCCACTGGTGTGGACACATACACAGGAGCACTCAAAGAATCACGGGGTACAACCAAATAGGAAGCAAAATAGGATGACACATAAGAGTAAGTAGATCCCAAATCAAATAGAACTGAAGCATCTCTACTGCAAACTGAAACAGTACCTGTGATAACAGCGTCAGATGACTTAGCCTCAGGCCTAGCTGGGAAAGCATAACACCGGGGCTAGGCCCCACCACCTTGAACTGCATCCCTGGGACGGCCTCTAGCTGGCTGGTCTCCACCTCTAACGGCCTGACCTCCACCTCTAACTGTCTGGCCCCTACCTCTGGCTGCCTGACCCCTGCCTCTGGCTGGCTGAGCAGGTGGTGTAGCAACTGGTGCTGGAATCATGGCACGAGAACTCTGATGCTATGAGCTGCCCGTTGCCCGAGGGCAAAATCTGGCAATGTGCCTCGGATCACCACAAGTATAACATAATCTCGGCTGCTGTGACTGCTGACCCTGAAATGAACCCTGTCGACCTGAATAACTACCTTAATAACTCTGGAGTGGAGGTGCACTAATAGGAGCTGGTGGTGGAACCGTGGGATACCTGGAGCGCTGAATGAAACGGCTTGGGAGGATGGCCTCTACCAAAAGTACTCCTGCCTCTAGATGAGGCACCGCTGAACTCACCGGAATGACGAGGCCTCTTGTCAGACCCCTGACCTCCCTGAGTAAGAACCATCTCGACTCGTCTGGTGACATTAGCAGCCGCCTGAAAAGAAAGCTCACTCCCAGTCTCCTTAGCCATCTGCAATCTGATAGGCTGAGCAAGTCCATCAATAAACCTCCTCACCCTCTCTCTCTCTCTCTCTCTCGGTGGGAAGTAGAAGAATGGCATGACAGGTCAAATCCACAAAACGGGCCTCATACTGAGTAACCATCATACCGCCATGCTGGAGATGCTCAAACTGACGACGACGCTCCTCTCTCAATGTGATAGGCAGAAACTTCTCTATGAAGAGCTGAGAGAACTAGTCCCAAGTAAGAGCAAGCGACCCAGCTGGTCTGGTCAACAAGTAATCTCTCCACCATTTCTTGGCGGAACCAGTCATCTTAAATGCAGCAAAATCGACCCCATTGGTCTCTACTATACCCATGTTCCGTAGAACCTCGTGACAGCTGTCAAGATACTCCTGGGGGTCCTCTGAAGGAGCACCAATAAAGTGAACAGGAAAGAGCTTGGTAAACCTGTCCAATCTCCATAAAGCCTCAAAAGACATAGTTGGCCCATCTCCGACCTGTGCCGCAATAACGGGTTGAACTAATCCGATTGGCTGAGCTACTGGAGCCTGATAATGGGGTGCTATCTGCTCCAGAGCGGGAGTGGTAGGAGTCTGGGCTCCTCCTCCAGCCTGAGAGACTGCTGGTGCCATGGGAAATGCATCAGTCTGGGCCACACTCTCCATAAGGCCCACCAAACGGACCAAAGCATCGTGAAGTACTGGGTAGCAATGAACCCCTTTGGAATCTGAGTTGGTCCGATAGGAACAGTCTGGGCTAGAACCTCCTCGCCAATCTCTATCTGAGGCTCCACTGCTGGGGCTGCTGCTCGGGCCCTAGGCTGAGCCCTGCCCCTGCCTCGGCCTCTGGCACGACCTCGGCCTCGACCTCTGCCCCACGTAGGAGCTGTCACTGGAGGCTCTGGCTGCTGCTCAGGTGAGGAAGCGGTACGTGTTCTCGCCATCTGCGAGAGAATAAGAGTAGAAGAGTACAATCAGTATTGAGAAAGCAAAATCGCATGACAGAGAAGAACAGAAGTGAAACTTGTTCCTAAAATTCATAGCCTCTGGAAGATAAGCACAGACGTCTCCGTACCGATACTCCAGACTCTACTAAGCTTGCTCATGAATCGTGAGACCAAGGCAACCTAGTGCTCAGATACCAACTGTCACGACCCGAAATTTCCCACCGACGGGACCGTGATAGCGCCTAACATTTTACTTGCTAGGCAAGCCAGCGTTAGAGAATCATCAAACCCCTTCCTTATTTCCATTAAGTAAATAACAATAATTAACCGAAAATGAAATATAATAAGTGCGAAATATCATAAAACTGTATTAATTACTACCACCCGGATCTGGAGTCACAATTCACGAACATTCTAGAATTTACTACAAGTAATAGTCTGAAAGAAATACAACTGTCTGAATGAAAGAAAACAGTAGGACATAAAAAGATAGACGGGGACTTCAAGGTCTGTGAACACCGACAGATCTACTTTGAGTCTCCGGACAGCGGACCAATAGCAAATCTCGATCAACCTGAACCCGTAAAAAAATCTGCACAGAAAGTGCAGAGTGCAGCATTAGTACAACCGACCCCATGTACTGGTAAGTGTCGAGCCTAACCTCGATGAAGTAGTGACGAGGCTAAGGCAAGGCACCTACAATCTACCTGTACAATTTAACAGTGTATATGCAAATAACAGGAATAAATAACTAAACAAGAAATGTTGGGAGGGAAAACATACTGAGGGGAATACAAGATAAGGAACTACAGCAAAATGATCACCGGAGCAGTCAATATACCATGAATCAACAGGAATAGTGAATACAGTAAAGAAAACTGCACGGCATCACCCTTCATGCTTTTACTCTCAATCTCACCATAAAATTAATAGAAACAACACGGCATCACCCTTCGTGCTTTTACTCTCATATCATGGCACGGCATCACCCTTCGTGCATTAACACTCACAATCATGGCACGGCATCACCCTTCGTGCATTAACACTCACAATATGGCACGACATCACCCTTCGTGCATTAACACTCACAATATGGCACGACATCACCCTTCGTGCATTAACACTCACAATATGGCACGGCATCACCCTTCGTGCATTAACACTCTCCCTTACCATAATGCAATGCATAAATAACAACAGGGAGATAGAATAACAAGTACAAACCTTACTTCAACATTTGGTTCCATATTATCAATCTCAACTTGAAATAAAATTCAATTATCACCAGAAAATTTCCGTAAACATGATAAGAACGATAATTTGAACAACACTAGTATAACACATAGCAATTTGACATAGAAAAAGACAATATACGAAAAAAAGAGAAACGTGGAAAAATAGGTAAATTGGCGACGCATAGGTACTCGTCACCTCACATATACGCTGCTCACATGAATTTCACTTAACAAATAATCTAAGGTTCCTAATTCCCTCAAGTCAGGGTTAGACACAACACTTACCTCGCTCCGAAGACCACTTAATTCTCAATCACAACTTTTCCTTTGGAATTCACCTCCAAACCACTCGTATCTATTCAAAAATGACTCAATAATATCAAATATTGCTAAAGGAATCAATTATATTGCTTAAATTAAATTTTCCATATTTTCCTCCAAAAGTCAAAAAATCGACCCCGGGCCCGCTTGGTCAAAACCCGAGGTTCGGACCAAAATCATTTTACCCATTCACCCCCAAGCCCGAATATATAATTAGTTTTGGAATCCGACCTCAAATTGAGGTCTAAATCCCCAAATTTTCGAAATCCCTATTTTCTACCCTAACCCCTAATTCTACCATGAAAACTCTAGAGTTTTGGTTAAAAATTCAAGAAATGTAATGGGTAATTGAAAGAAAATGGTTTAGAATCACTTACCAACACTTTGGGGAAGAAAATAGCTCTTGAAAATCGCCTATACCCGTTTGGTTCTTGAAAAATATTGAAGAAATGGCTTAAACCCGTGTTTTGATTCTGTTTTATGCACTGGGTGACAGTGTGCATCACGTTCGCGAGGCCACGGTCACGTTCGCGAAAGGTACTGGCTGCCAAGCCTTCGCGTTCGCGAGACCCAGATCGCGTTCGCGATGGTTACGCCCCTCTGGCCTTCGCGTTCGCGAGACGTTGCTCGCGTTCGCGAAGGTTATGCCCGACTGGCCTTCGCGTTCGCAAGACGTTGCTCGCGTTTGCGATGAAGGAACGACCAACCCTCCCCCAGGTCCCCAAGTGCTTCGCGTTCGCGTTGAGCCGGTCGCGTTCGTGAAGGGTAAATCCTCCATCACTTCGCGTTCGCGACCAGACCTTCGCGTTCGCAAAGAAGAAGTTTCAGCCTCATCAGATTACTCTTCGCGTTCGCGAGAGGACCTTCGCGAACGCGAAGAAGGATATGACAGACACCAGAATCTGCAGAAAACCATTTTTTCCCAAGTCCAAAATATCCCGTGGCCTATCCGAGACTCACCCGAGCTCTCGGGGCTCCAAACCAAACATGCACACAAGTCCAAAAATATCATACGAACTTGCTCGCACAATCAAATCGCCAAAATAACACCTAGAACTCTAAATTTAGCATCAATTCAAATGAGATTCTCAAGAACACTTTAAAATCCATAACTTCTCAACTGGACGTCCGAATCACGTCAAATCAACTCCGTTTCTCACCAAATTTCACAGACAAGTTTTAAATATCATAATGAAACTGTACCGGGCTCCGGAACCAAAATACAGACCCGATACTAACAATGCCAAATATCAATCAATTCTTAAAAACAAATAATTTCCAAACTTTTAATTTTCATCAAAAATTCATATCTTGAGCTAGGGACCTCCGAATTCGATTCCGGGCATACGCCCCGGTCCCATAATTTGATACGGACCTACCAAGACTGTCAAAGCATGGATCCGGGCTCATTTACCAAAAATGTTGACCGAAGTCAACTAAAATCAACCTTTAAGGAGGAAGATATTCATGGTTTTTGCTTATTTGAGCATTTTATCAAACACTAGGTGTGCAATTTGGTTACAAGGTTCTTCTACAAGATTTTCTTCATTCCACAACTCAATATTTACCCATTTGAACTCAATAATCTTTCCATAAACCTTATTGGTACGTGTATGTATAAATAATACTCTTACACCCAAGAATCATACTCCCAATCACCCATCTTTACCAAAAATAGCATTCTCAAGACCCACCCTTAGGGTTCATGCAATATCCCATTATAACTTTAAATAAAACTCATAAAAATGCTACCCATACTCAAATATGACATATATATGAAGCTCAAGTGAAAGGATTACCTATTGGTGGAAGAATCTCACTTTTCCTCTTTTTGGTGTTCTTGAAGATTCAACCCATTTCCTATTGATTTGATCCATAATAATATTAGTGTTATCACTAAATGATGTTATATAATCATCCTTGTGCCAAAACAACTTACCTTGAAGTGTATCCATGGAGAAAGAGCTCCTCCTCTCTAGAAATCAATTCCAAGTTGAAGAACTAATGTTTTCTCTCTCTAAACCCCTTGTTTCAGCCCCTTTAAAATGTCCCTTGAAGCTGCGTAGCCTCCTGCATAGGCTACGCACAAAGGCTATGCAGGGTAGACTTCTATCCCCCTTCATTTGGAAGCTGCTGGATTTGCATGGTGCGTAGGCTACGCTGCTATGCTGCGTAGGATATGCTACAATGCTGCGTAGGCTACGCAAGGCTCGTAGCTATTATGCCACTGTTTAGTAAAAAGGTCATAACTTCTTGCAAAAATCTCCAAATGACAAACTATGTGAATAATTAGAAACTAGGCACATACACCTTTCGTTTGATAGGTTATACCCTATATAACGCTTCATATCTTGAGAGTTATGCTCGTTTAAATTTAGGTCTTGTGCGAACTCACTTGAAACTTTACCCCATCGTATAATTTCCAACTTGACTTAGCCTTGGGGCTCTTCTTAGACCATACATCACTTATATAATGCCTCGTACACTTATTATCATATCCAATTGATATCCATCATATTAATAGTCCTCGTCTCCACATAAAATAATATAATTAGCACACATCAACTTTCTAATTTCGCCAAAATTCGTTGAATTGTTCTACGGACCTCCAACTCCAATTTCGGGAATACGCCTAAGTCCGAAATAACCATACGAAGCTATTGGAATAATCAAAACTCTATTCCGGGGTCGTTTTCTCAAAAGTCAACTCTCCAGTCAACTCTTTTCTTTTAAGCTTCTTAAATAAGAATTGTGCTTCCAATTTTTAACCCGAATCATCCGAAAATCAAATTCGATCACACACGCAAGTCATAATATACATCACAAAGCTGCTTGGGACCTTAAGTTTCTAAACAAGATGCTAATTCATAAAACGATAAGTCGGGTCGTTACACATGATTAATTGGTTGTACTTGTATTCATTATTTGTTGCGCAATATTTATGGTGTTCTTGTCGCCCTGTTGTGTATATATCACTGGTTGATTATTGTTGCCATCATTTTTATTTGTTTCCTATTATTTTTGTATAGCATATTGAACAGGCTATTAGACTAGTAAGTATCTCGACTGTACTTCGTCACTACTCCAATGAGGTTCGTCTTGATACTTACTGGGTACCGACCGTGGTGTACTCATACTACACTTCTGCACATTTTTGTGCAGAGCCAGGTATTGGAGCTATCGGACTCGGACATAGTTAAAGTGTGATTGCAAGGATTCAAGGTAGAGCTACTTGGTCGTTGCAGTCCCTTGGAGTCTTTTCATTTTATTATACTGTCAACTCTTATTCGAACAGTATTGTATATTCGATCCTTGATATCCTTGCATGTATTCAGTTAGAGTTCGTGACTTAGTGTTACCAGTCTTGGAAGGTTATTATAATTATTTCCACAGTGGGTTTCGATTATTAATTTATAAAAAAAATGGCTTCGAAATGTAATTGTAATCGGCTTACCTAATCTTAGAGACTAAGTGCCATCACGATGCCTATGTTGGGTCGTGACAAGTTGGTTTTAGAGCTCTAGGTTCATAGGTTCTACGAGTCACAAACGAGTTTACTAGAGTCTTGAAGATCGGTACGGAGACATCTGTACTTATCTTCGAGAGGCTACAGAGCTAGTAGGAAAATTTCCACTTCTTTCATTCCTTATCGTGCTGCATTTATTCAGCTTGAAGCATATATCTTATGTTCTTTTTCATCTACTCGTGTATGAAATTGTGCACTCAGTATCAACTATGCTCCAATGGTTCGTGATACTACAAAGGGTTATAAGGGATCAAGGGTAGCTCAACCATTGTTACCACGTGTCGTCCAGATCAAGGATACAGAAGTATTTAGAGATCATTTAGTTGTGCACATGGGGGTGCAGCAGGTTCTGACATCTACTTGATAGGTACGATCTTTAGAAGGTTTAATTAGTTGCCTAATCGTCACAATTATGGTAGGGTCACGAGGTGGATGTAGATCTGAAGATAGTTGGTGGTATTAGAGACTATGTGGTTCGTATGGGACTTCTATTTAGCGAAGGGTACATACTAGCAGCCAAGACACTGGAGGAAGCGAGTTTAGCTGTCACGAGGATGACATGAGCCAAATAAATGATTTGAGGTGTCTTATGACCATTGTCATACAAGCGATTAAGGTTAGTATTGTGGATCATCGGAATGTGTCCTATGGCTTCGCACCAAGTGAGGGGAGTCCACTATCAACGATCAGATTGCGGGGTCATGTGTTATATCCGTTTTGGCCTGAGATGTATTTATGTGGTATTGAAAAGTTCTCCGAAACTTGTATATGATTAAGAGCTGATATTTGTATGGGATGATGTTGGGACTTGCGGTATTCCTACGTCCTTAATAATTCTTTATTTTAGTATCAGCAGGGTCATGGAAACAATTTCAGAATACTCGGGGTGTTCCAGTAAGTTCTTTTAATGCACCACCGGCACGGGGTTCCTATAAAGGTTATTCCAGTTATCCGGCATAGACTCAGTATGAGCAGCCGAACCTGCAGAGGGGTTGTTATCAGAGTGGTGATACTAGGTACATCATGACAGATTGTCACATACTTGGAAGAGGCAGATTTCATCAGAATATTCAGGCTACAGGCTTTATTCTAGTTAATACTCCACGTGCACAGCCAGTTAGGGGTGGAGGACATGCGGGTAGAGAGCGCCCAAGAGGGGGAGGCCCGACCCATTGATATAATTGCTATGATTTGGCTGAGGCCGATACACCAGATGGTGTCTTTACAAGTATGATTTAATTTATAATAGGAGATCACTATTCTTATTTTGATTCGACTCTGATTATCAAGGTGAACGCTCTTTTCATGCTCTTTATATAGTGAGTTTGTGAATTTGTACTCCACTCACGTGTTTATCCCTGTTGGGAGATTTGATAGTGTTAGTCCGTGTCTATCATGTTGTTTTGCACACTATTGAGGGCTATGAGTCCAAACGTGACTTTCTGTTACTCACTACAATGGGTTTTGATGTGATTTCGGAATAATTGATTTCAATTTTTTGAATTATATGCCCTATGGGTATGGGGGTTCATTATGTGTTGTGGAAAATATTTACGGAATTTATTAAAAAGAAGAAAGAAAGGAAATGGAAAATTTTAGTTGGCACAATGTATAAAATACTTGTAATTCAGAGTTGAGGACGAGATCCTCACATTTTTATATGATGTGAAATATTTAAAATGGGCTACAAGCCGCCATGGAAGTTATATAAGGACGAGGTCCTTGTGGTAAAAGAAAACAATTATGAGTTTAAATTCTCCCTTTGTGAAATTAATTTTTTTTTTTTAACCTATAGTATTAATAGGGAGTCATGTATGTTAGGCTTATTTGATAATTCTTTCATGTGTTTCTGCGCATATTTAACCATATTCGTGCTGTAAATATTGAGTTTTAGCCTATAAGGATAGTGCCCAGGGAAGGCTATGTGTAACCAATGTAGATGGCTTGCGTGAGTTGATTCTCTAGGAGGCTCATAACTCGCGGTACTCCATTCATGCGAGTGCTGCAAAGATGTATCAGGACTTGAGACAGCACTATTGGTGGAGGCGGATGAAGAAAGACATAGTGGAGTATGTAGCTCGGTGCCTAAATTGTCAGCAAGTGTAGTATGAGCATCAACGACCGGGTGGATTGCTTCAGAAGTTAGAGATTCCAGAATAGAAATGGGAACGGATCACTATAGATTTCGTTGTTGGCTCCCACTGACTCAGAGAAAGTTCGAAGCAGTTTGGGTGATTGTGGATAGATTGACAAAGTCAACTCATTTCATTCTTGTGGTTACTACTTACTCTTTGGAGCAGCTGGCTCAGGTTTACATTCGCGAGATTGTTAGGCTTCATGGCATACCGGTGTCTATCATCTCTGACCGGGGTACGCAGTATACATCATGATTTTGTAGAGCCGTACAACATGAATTGGGTACTCATGTGGAGTGAAGTACAACATTTCACCCTCAGAAGGACGGACAGTCCGAGCGCACTATTTAGATATTGGAGGATATGTTTCGTGGATGTGTGATGGATTTTGGGGGTGCTTGGGATCAGTTCTTGCCACTTACGGAGTTTGCCTACAACAACAGTTATCAGTCGAGCATTCAGATGGCTCCGTATGAGGCCTTGTATGGTAGGCGGTGCCAGTCTCCAGTGGGTTGGTTCGAACCGAGCGAGGCTAGACTATTGGGTACAGACCTGGTTCAGGATGCTTTGGGAAAGGTTAAGTTGATTCAGGATCGACTTCTTACAGCCCAATCTAGAAAAAAGAGTTATGCGGTTCGGAAGGTTCATGATGTTGCATTCATGGTTGGTGAGCGGGTCTTGCTCCGAGTTTCGCCTATGAAGGGAGTTATGAGGTTCGGAAAGAAGGAAAAGTTGAGCCCGAGGTATATCGAACATTTTGAGATTCTTGAGAGATTTGGAGAGGTGGCTTACAGACTTGCACTACTACCTAGTCTCTCTGCAGTTTATCTAGTGTTCCATGTTTCCGTGCTCCGGAAGTATCACGACGATCCGTCTCATGTGTTAGACTTCAGCTTAGTCCAGTTGGACAAGGATCTATCTTATGTCGAGGAACCAGGGGCAATTTTGGATAGATAGGTTAGAAAGCTAAGATCGAAGAACATTGCTTTAGTGAAAGTACAGTGGAGGGGTCATCCGGTCGAGGAGGCGACAAAGGAGACCGAGCATGATATGCGTAGCTGTTATCCTCATCTTTTCACCACTCTATGTATAATTCTAAACCTGTTAGAGGGTGAACGTTTGTTTAAGAGGGGGGTGTAACGACCCGACTGGTCATTTTGAGTATTACAACCATGTTCCCCCATTTACAGCTCAACTTATGCTTTATAGTTGTTATGCGACTCGTCGGGGTGATTGGTTCGGGTCCGGTGAGGTTTTGGAATGAATCGGAACATTTAATTCCAAGGTTTAAAGCTTAAGTTAAAATAATGACCGGATGTCGACTTATGTGTAAACGACCCCGGAATAGAATTTTGATGATTCCAATAGCTCTGTATGGTGATTTTGGACTTAGAAGCGTGTCCGAAAATCTATTTGGAAGTCTGTAGCTAAATTAGGCTTGAAATGGCTAAAATAGATATTTAAGTTTGGAAGCTTGACCGGGGAGTTGACTTTTTGATATCGGAGTCAGAATCCAGTTCTGAAAATTTTTATAGCTCCGTTTTGTCATTTATGACTTGTGTGCAAAGTTTGAGGTCAATCAGACTTGATTTGATAGGTTTCGGCATCGAATGTAGAAGTTGGAGTTTCTTAAGTTCCTTAAGCTTGAATTGGGGTATGATTCGTGGTTTTAGCGTTGTTTGATGCGATTTGAGGCTTCGACTAAGTTCCTATGATGTTTTATGACTTGTTGATATATTTGATTGAGGTCCCGAGGGCCTCGGGTAGATTCTGGATGGTTAACGGATCAAATACGAACTTAAAACCACTGCTGGAAATTTTGCCTACTGGTGTGATGGCACATGCGAAGCTTTTGATCTCAGGTGTGAAGCCGCACGTGTGCACATTCCACCGCAGAAGCGGCCAAGAGTGGGACTGGGCAGTTCTCACAGGTGTGAAGAATTTGCCCGTACCTATGAGGTCGCAGGTGCGAAGAGAAGGACGTAGAAGCAGAAAATGGGGAGGAAGCCGGGCAGCGCAGGTGCAAAATTTTGGGCCGAACCTATAATTCGGGGATTGGCCATTTTCACCCATTTTTGGATTTTAAGAGCTCAGGTGAGGCTAGTTTCAGGAGATTTTTCAAGGAGAACATTGGGGTAAGTGTTCTTAACTCAATTTTGGTTAAATTACCCGCATTTATAATTGTTTTTAACATTTAATTGGTGATTTAAGTTGGAAGATTTAGAAAACCCTCTTAGTTTAAATTGAAGATTTGTGGGTCGAGTTGATGTCGGAATTTGGTAAAATTTGTATGGTTGAACTCGTGGTTGAATGAGCATTCATATTTTGTAACTTTTATCGGGTTCCGAGACGTGGACCACACTGGCGATTTTTGAGTTAAATTTCAGATTTTGTTAAAAGATTAGTATTTTCATATAGAATTAATTCCAATAATTTGTATTGATTGAATCGAATTAATTATGACTAGATACGAGGCTTTCAGAGGCCAATTCACGAGGCAAAGGCATAGCAGAGTAAAGAATTACCCGGTTCGAGGTAAGTGACTTGTCTAACATTATGTGGGGAAAATTTCCCTTATTATTGGTATTGATAGGAAAATGTTGATGTGTTGAAAGTCGTATACACAAGTTGACGAGTGTGTACACGAGCTAAATATGGAAGATTATGTCTTTAAATTTTGTAGACCACTATTGCATATTAACTAAATTATTTTATTCTGTTATATTCATCATCATTAATATATTTTCGTATTTTAATTTGTCTGACTAGTTCTTGCTAAGTGTTTTATCTGTTTAGTTGAAACTCTGTTTCTTTTGTTCTGTGCATTACTTGAAGGATGGATTTCTTAATTTAAATATTATTAAAAATGAAGTATTTTACATTTAAAATTTTGATATTTAGACAAAGTGTTAAATTTGTGAAATATTATTTTTGCTGAATATTTTGTGAGATTTTCATACTCATTGTGATGGAGTCGTGAGCTCTATATTATGGAAAATATTATTGTTGATTTATTTTGGCATGAGCCGTGAGCTCTTTATTGCGAAAAATATTGTTGTTGTTGATTTATTTTGGCAAATTAAAATATTTGGGCACTTGAGGTGCAAATTATGATATATTGTGATATTAATACGCATGCGGTGGCATAAGGTCTGGGTATTGAAACGCATGCGGTGAAATAAGGGTGGCTTGATACGCGTGGCTAGTATGGAAACTACTAGAAGTCATGCGGTGTGATAAGGGTGGCTAAAATACGGGAGGTTATTTCGGGAAAAATATTTTCTTCAAAATTAAATGTGAAGGCTCCCGCGGTGATATAAGGAAATGAGATTTTGTGAATTTTATTTATGATTTGGGACTGCGAGGCGGTACCTCGGGAGTGCCCTTGTTGATATTTCTTTATGGCTGCGTTGCCTTTGGTTTTTTTTTTTTGGTGTTTTTCTTAAAGTTGTAAATTTCTGTTTTCTTTCCACGAGGTATTAATTGCCCTTATTCTGTGTAGTTAAATAGTGACATACTACTTACTTGATTTATCCCCGTTGTCGTTATTGTTATTATATTGTTAAACTTTTCTCCCTGTCTTTTATTATTCCAGTAGGGCCTGACCGGACCTCGTCACTGCTCTACTGAGGTTAGGCTTGACACATACTGGGTACCGATGTAGTGTACTCATACTACGTTTCTGCACATCTTTTTGTACAGATTCAGGTACTTCTTATCAGACCAGGCATTCGTGAACTAGCCGTACGCGGAGACTTCAAGGTATATCTGCCAGCGTACGCAGACCTAGGAGTCCCATTTTATCCTTTTTGTGTTGCTTTCCTTATTCTCTTTAGACTCTGATGTATAGAGACACTTAGAATAAATTCTTAGAAGCTTGTGACTTATTTCTACCGGGTTTTGAGAGTTGTGACTATTTGAATCGCGGTTTGATTTATTTTATATGTTGAAATTTGAGTTTCAGTTTTGTATTCTGCATAATTGATAGGCTTACCTAGTTTTAGAGACTAGGTGTCATCATGACATCCTACGGAGGAAAATTGGGGTCGTGACAGTTTATAGGCCCATTTGAGCTGTTGAGACGAGTTGGGCAGGTTTCTTACGAGCTTGCTTTGCCTCCTAGTCTATCAGGAGTTCAACCGATTTTCTATGTATCTATGCTCCGGAAGTATCATGCCGACCTGTCTCATGTGTTAGACTTCATCACGGTTCAGTTAGATGAGAGCCTGGGTTATGAAGAGGAACCAATTGCCATTGTTGATAGGCAGGTTCGCCAGTTGAGGAAATGACTTGGGAGGCCGAGGAGGACATGCGGAGCAGATATTCACACTTATTCAACACTCCAGGTATGATTCTAAACCCGTTCGAGGACGAACGTTTGTTTAAGAGTTGGAAAATATAATGACCCAGCCAGTCGTTTTGCGTTCTAGAATCCTGTTCCCCTAAATAAGACTCCCCATATATGCTTTTGCTGTTTTATGACTTGCGGGGATGGTTAGTTCGGAATTTGGAATGGTTCGGGTTGAAATCGGAACACTTGGTTCCCTAAGTTGGCTTTAAAAATGCTATGTTTGACTTCGATCAACATTTTTGAGAAAACGACCCCAGAATCAGGATTTGACGGTTCCAATAGGTTCGTATGATGACTTTGGACTTGGGCGTATGTTCGAATCAGGTTTTGTACAACCCGAGAGCGTTTTGGTGGTTAATAGTGAAAGTTAGCTATTTGAAGGTTTTAAGGTTCTTTAAAATTGGTTTGTAGTAGGTTTTGGAGTAATCGAGGTCCGTTTGAAATTCCGAGCCTAAGAGTAGTTCTGTATGGTAATTTAAGACTTGCACGCAAAATTTGGTGTCATTCCGAGTAGTTTAAGTATATTTCGGCACGTTCGTAGTAAGTTTGAAGAATTTGAAATTTCTAAGTCGAATCAATTTGGTTTAGGGTATGATTCTTAGTTTTGATGATGTTTTATGCATTCCGAGAGTTCGTCTGTTTTATGATTTCAAACTTGTTGGTATGTTCGGACGGGGCCTCGGGGGCTTCGGGAGTTAATTGGACGAGGCTCAGACCAAGTTGGAACTTGGGAGCAACAGCTAAAGCTCCCAGCTTCTGGTGTAACTGCACCTACGCATGGTAAGCCGCAGGTGCGAGCTCGCAGAAGCGAGCCACGAGCCGCAGAAGAAGCCAAGAGGGGGGCTTCCAGTTGCCGCAGAAGCGGGGAAATGGACCGCACCTGCGAAGGCGCAGGTGCGAAGAAGGGCATTGCAGGAGCAGATGAGGTTGCAGGTGCGACCCATGCACCGCAGGAGCGGTCTCTCAGTAGCGAGCCGCTGGTCGCAGAAGCGGACGAGCCAGCTAAGGGGGAGGATCACATCTATGAGGTCCTTTCCGCAAATGCTGTTGACTAACCGCAGAAGCGAAAAATCGCTGGGCAGAATGTCTTAAAACAGGGCTCGGCCATTTTTTCATTCTTGGGCGCATTTGGAGCTTTTTGAGAGGGGTATTCACCTAGCAACTTGGAGGTAAGTTAATTCTATTTATTGTGAGTTAAATATATAGATTATAGGTAGATTTTAACATGAAAATTGTGGAAATCAAGGGTTTAGATAAATTAAATTAGGTTTTGATAAAAATGAGATTTTAACCACGAAAATGGTTATGGAATGGGATGAAAATTGTATATTTGAGTTCTTAAGGTTATGGGTGATGATTTCCTCCGAATATTTTCGAAAACCGGGCACGAGGGCCCGGGGTGAATTTTAGGAATTTTACCAATTTGGGTTGGTTATTTAATCTAATAATTTAATTTCGAATTATTGAGCATGTATTGATTAACTTATATAACATTTGGCTAGTTTCGGATTTTTTCGGCACCAAATTGAGGCTTTAACGCGAGATTGTGATCGGGAAGTGAGCTTTGAGACGAGGTAAGTCTCCTGTCTAACCTTGTAAAAGGGAATTTACTCCATAGGTATTGTAAATAAATATTTATTCATAATTGTGGGGGCTACATACGTACGAGGTGACGAGAGTCCGTGCGTAGCTACTATTATGCTATTGTTCGGGTAGTTTTAGGACCCAATTCATGAACTACATGAAATTTTGCACTATACTTGTTAAATTAAAATTCTTAAATTATATTAGAACTTGTTAGAGAAATTTTGAGAGGTAGTTAATGAAATTTGTATTACCTTGGATATAAATCATTAATAATGTTTAAGTCAAATGCTTATAAAATATCCTTCTCTTCCTGTGGAGCGGGCCGAATGCCTCGGCAGTAGATAGATGCATCTATGGATCGTGCCGCACATCACTCGGTAGTTTACATGTCACTCTGGATCGGGTCGTACGACCTCGGCATAAATCGTGTTTAATAAAAGAAAATTACACGATGCTTTGACATTTTATTGCAGCTTGTGAAGATAAATGAATTATTGGCAATTATTAAATTATGAAAGAATTATTTATTTCTGCTTGTTAAGGAGGTTATTATTAATCACATAAACAATGTTTATTTAAACATCTTTATCTTTATATTATTGACCCATAGTGAGTGTTGAAGTTGACCTCTCGTCACTACTTCTTCGAGATTAGACTTGATACTTATTGGGTACATGTTGCTCATGCTACGCTTGATGCACTTTTTGTGCAGGGTCTGAGACAGGTGCATCAGGCGGTCCTACCGGTGAGCACCCCCGATATCCCGAGGCCTAGTGGTGAGCTGCTTCCTGAGTCGTTCTACAGCCCTAGAGTCTCTCTCTCTTTGTATTTGTGTTCTGTCTATTATTTTCAGACAGTACATGAAAATTTTGTATAATCTGCTAGATGCTCTCATACACTTGTGACACCAGGTCTTGGCACATACACTAGTAGAATTGTGGTCTTGAAATTTTTATTTTGGTGTTTATTTATTTAGACTTTCTATTTTTCTTAAATCTTGCAAATAAGGAAAGTTTAATTACTCAGAAAATTTATTAAAAGAGGAAATATATGTTTAATTCACTAGTTGGCTTGCCTAGCGGTGATGTTGGGCGCCATCACGACTGGCAGGTGAAATTGGGTTGTGACAGATCCTATGCTTGTAATCTCTGCCACATTTTTTTGCCAGCTTATAAAAAATTGAAATGCATGTTATAGAAAGGGCCATATGAAGTATCTTATATTCCCTCCCCTTAGTTGTTTTCTCTTTAGCTTATCAATAAACCAGATGATACCTGGCAAAAACCAATGGCATATTCAGAATTTAACTTCACTGACAACAACAACAACATATCTAGTATAGTCCTATGTAGTGGGGTTTGGGGAGGGTAGTGTGTAAGCAGACCTTACCCCTACCTTTGTGGAAGAAGAGAAACTGTTTCCCATAGACCCTCGGCTCAGGTAAGCATAGGTACCACAATAATATCAAGAAACAAGACGAGACAACACCGAAAAACCATGTAAAAGAAACATACACAACAAGATAGTTAGATGATCGAAATGTAAAAAAGAAATGACAGGTATTCAAATAAGCCTACTACCAACCAAATGCGAGAGTACGTACTAATACTACCGGTATGAATAATCTAGACTACCTAACCTACTATCCTAATCTTCGACCTCCATACCTTCCTATCACGGGTCATGTTCTCGGTTAGCTGTAATTGTGCCATGTCATGCCTAATCACCTCACCCAAACTCTTCTTCGGCCTACCTCTATCTCCCCTAAGGCCCTCCAATGTCAGCCTCTCATACCTCTTTACCAGAGTTTGTGTGCTTCTTCTCCTCACATGTCCAAACTATCTAAGTCGTGTTTCCCGTATCTTGTCCTCAATAGGGGCCACACCCACCTTGTCCCGAATAACTTCATTTCGAATCCTATCTAATCCGGTGTGCCCGCACATCCATCTCAACATCCTTATCTCTGCTACCTTCATCTTCTGGATGTGAGAGCTCTTGACTGGCCAACACTCAACCCCATATAACATAGTCGGTCTTACCACCGCTCTATAAAACATACCTTTAAGTTTTGGTAGTACCTTCTTGTCACACAAAATACCAGAAGCAAGTCTCCATTTCATCCATCCCGCCCAATACGGCGTGTGACATTTTCATCAATCACTATGGGTGTTGTTTAACTTCACTGATAGAGAAATATAATTTTTACAAAATCACTATGGGTGTTGTTTAACATAATATAGCTTTAATTATCATTTTTATCAGGTTACTAATTAATTCTTATCGTAATAATTTATTAGTATTATTTTATAAATGGCTTGATAATGCAAATACTTTTTCTGTAATTACTTCATACAACTTAAGCTCTTATATAAAATGTATATCAAATCATGACTTAGTTAATTAGTAACTTTTATTTAATTATGCTACAGTAAATTTGGAAAGAAGATGAAAACTTAAATAGTAGCGAGTTAAAGTTGAAGAATAGGGGGCCAAAATATAGTAGGGAAGGCAGGGTTAAAGGGTTTGGCAAGATGTCACGACCCCAAAATCGACCAAGTCGTGATGGCACCTAACCTAACCTGTCAGGTAAGCCAATTAACAACAATCCAATTCCATTAATATTTACCTGACTCTAATGCAATCCCCAGGGACTGGTAGTACAAATCATGAGCTTCTAAGATTGGAAATTACAAAGTTGGTATGAAATAAATACATCATCTGTTCGAAATGTACATAAACAAATTTTTATAAATCTAAGGCTACCATGAACAAGAGGCAGCAATGACTGGAATGCAGGTACGTCTTCAGATCCAGCTCCCGCCATATACAACAGCATCAACATCCAGAATCTGCACGCAAGGTGCAGAAGTGTAGTATAAGTACAACCGACCCTATGTACTCAATAAGTAACAAACTTAACCTTAGATTGAAAGTAGTGACGAGCTGGAAGAAAGGTCAGGGTCTAATTCCAATAACCAACAACAGTTCATAACAACATAAATTAAGTAATAAAAGAAGTAACTAGAATATAAAATGCTCAGCTTAAATCATGATTTCTGAAAATAGTTCTGCCTTTCAAGTGTACCAGTGAAAACTCAAATCGTTTACCGAAATTATCAAAAATATGAGTAAGTTTGAAAACAGTAATTTTCCCAAAAATCCTTTCAATAATAAATAAAATATTTCATTTCCTTTTCCAGATAGCCAGTGAAAAATGCATCACTATGCCCATATGCCGGTATGTGTAAGAAGTCATGAATGACGTGATACCGTACAGTAAGAGGAAAATACATTTCTATGTCTGTATGTCATGCGTGCATATCAATGCAATGTATCTAAGTGATCAAACCATATGCATACTTCTCAGAGTATCAATTTACTCTGTCCTCCCATCACTCAGTCCTCACAGACATTAAGTCCTCACAGTCACTCAGTCCTCACAGTCATTCAATCCTTCCAATCGCTCGGCACTCGCACTCAGTAGGTACCTGTGCTCACTGGGGGTGTATATAGACTCCGGAGGGGCTTCTTCAGCCCAAGCGCTATAACAAGCTAATCATGGCATAAATCAATAAAATATGCTGCGGCGCGCAGCCCGATCTCATAAATATCCTCACCATCAGGCCCTCGGCCTCATTCAGCCATCAATCTCTCCAGTCTCTCGGGCTCACAATGTCATACAAAATCAGCCCAAAATGATAATATAATAAATCAATAAATAGCAACAGAGACTGAGAGATGGTATGAAATGAGTGAACATGACTGAGTATGAAGTTGCAATTTAAATAAATAACTCGACAGCAGAAATGACCTCAGTGGGTCCCATCAGGATAAGCATGTAGCCTAGACATAGCTTCTAACATAAATCACAGCTCGATAACTCTAGTACGTAGAGATTTCATGATTTCAGATAAGTTCAGGTAGCTACACAGTACTACAGAAAATAACGGAGTCACAGTTCACACGGTGCACGCCCACATGCCCGTCACCTAGCATGTGCGTCACCTCAATACCAAACACATAACACGTATAATCAGGGTTATACCCTCAGCTCCAAGATTAGAAGAGTTACTTACCTCGAACAAGACGAATCCAATGCCGGGCAAGCTAAACAATGCTCCAGAAATTCATTCTGCACGTATCAACTTCTAAACAGCTCGAATCTAGTCACAATAAATTTTATTCAGTCCACACATATTATAAGAATTAATTCCATATCAAAATACTAATTTTTTCATAAAATCCAAAATTACACTCAAAAATCGCCTGTGGGGCCCACATCTCGGAATCCGACGAAACTCACAAAATACGACACCCATCCAATTACAAGTTCAACCATACTAATTTCACTCAAATCCGATTCCGAATCGGTATTCAAAACTCGAAAATTCGTTTTGTGAAATTATAGAAATTTTCTTCGATTTCTCTTGAAGATTCGATAATCTTACACCAAAAATGAAGATTAATTCATGAAATATAATCACAAGGGAGTCAAGAACACTTACCCCAAGTTGTGTGAAAAACATCCTATCCAAAATTTCCCAAACCGAGCTTCAAAATTCAAAAATGGGTGAAAAATCACGAACCCTCGAACTTAAAGGGTTCTGTCCAGCGACTTCCGCATTTGCGGACAAGAGGTCGCACCTGCGACCCTCGCTCCTGCGGACGAAGCTCGCATCTGCGCGCATTGACCGCTTATGTGCACGTTGGCCGCTTCTGCGCACACGCATATGCGCCTTGGCTTCCGCTTCTGCAGCCTTCGCTCCTATATCTTCTCTGTCGCTTCTGCGATCATCGCACTTGCACAAATTCAACCGCAGTTGCGGTCACACCAGAACCAGCAGCAACCAGCAATAACAACATGAAGAAAAATGATCCGAAATCAATCCAATACACACCCGAGCCCCCTCCCTCCCCGAGACCCCGTTCGAACATACCAACAAGTGCCATAACATAACACGGACCTACTCGAGGCCTCAATCACATCAAACAACATCAAAACGACGAATCACACCTCAATTCAAGCCTAATGAACTTTGAACTTTCAAATTCTATATCTTGTGCCGAAATACATCAAATCAATCCGGAATGACTTCAAATTTTGTACACAAGTTATAAATGACATAACAAAGCTATTCAAATTTTCAGAATAGGATTCCGACCTCGATATCAAAAAGTCAACCCCCCAGTCAAACTTTCCAAAAATTTAATTTTCGACATTTCAAGCCTAATTCCACGACGGACTTTCAAATAATTTTTGGACCCGCTCCTAAGTCCAAAATCACCATACTGAGCTATTGAAAATCATCAGAATTCAAATCCGAGGTCGTTTACCCATAAGTCGACATCCGGTCACTATTTTAACTTAAGCTTTAAACCTTGGAACTAATTGTTCCAATTCATTCTAAAACCTCACCGGACCCGAAACAAATACCCCGGCAGGTCATATAACAATTGTAAAGAATAAATTGAGCAATAAATGGGGGAACGAGACTAAAATACTCAAAACGATCGGTCGGATCGTTACACAAGAATAATGTAGGCCTATGGGTAAGGCTAGGGTCACTCAAGATAGACACAATTTGCAAACACTGTTTTCATTTTGTTGATATATTTGATACGATGAAGCTATTTTTCGAGAAGTCATTTTCCATAAAGAACTAATTAATTTTATGGTGTTTGGTTATCGATATAAAAAAGGTAAAAATTACTTCTCTCACATATTACTGAAGTTATTTTTCTTAAAACTTTCATATTATTTGCTCCTATTAAAATATAAAGATTATTATTAATCTTTTATCAAAATATTCTCTGACTTGATAACATATTATTAGTCTCTAATTTAGGACTAATATTTTTCACTTACTAGTCTTAAGGTACGCGCGCTGCGCGTGTACCTCATCTCAATAGATTCAAATTTAAAATTAAAAAAAATCATGTTAAAATTAAAATTAGAATTTATTATTTCAACCAATTCATGTTTTAGCTTTTGTATGTGCCTATACACACCCATCAATATTTTTAGAGAATTCGAACAACATAGAATTTAACTATTTAAACAAATTAAGTTACCGAAAAAATTGCAAACGATTCTTATTCAAATTGAGACTCTTCCAAGCTCCAGCAAGGTATTTCCATAGCAAATGCGGATTCATGAATCATATTTCATTAAAAATATTAGCTAGGCAATGTGTACTATCAACGAAGATTTGGGAGGTGGAGTTTGTTCGTTTATTTTGGTAAAGTCATAAAATAATTAATAAGTAGCACAAGTACTAATTTTAGTTAGGGATGTACAAATCGAACCGGAAAATCGCACCAATAGTAAAAAAATTTAAATTATATTTACAATCATAGCATAGCACAAGTTTTTATGTTATAATAAAAAAAGATTATAAAAATTATATTTGTCTCAATCCAAAATTCCTATCAAGACCCAAGATTTTTGATTTTGAACGAAAAAATTAAAAGACTTGAGATTAAGAAAAATGCTTAATTTACGAAATTTCTAAACTTTGGAGGCTCTTTTTTGAGTGTTCTTGCTAAAAATCACAGATATAATAATAGAATAGAGGAAAAAATACAAAAAATATAATAAACAACAAATAGAAAATTGGGAGGTATCCAAAAAGGAAAATGACTGGGACAAAGGAAATAAAAAGCACGACGAAAAGAGAAAGTTAGACAAGGTTCAAGATAAATTAATTTGACTTTTTACACACGAGAAAAGTTTTCAAAAAGATCTATCAGCCATGGCACCTTTGTCTAGTTTGTGACTGGGGTGGCAGGATAAAATATTTAACCTAGTTTAAGAAATTTTTTACATAAATGCATGATAATTTTATCAACATAGCGGGTGCCATACCACCCACCCTAAACGGTGGATCCACCCTTGATTTGGCATGGTATTTCGATATTTAAATTTAAATAAAAAATATTATTATTTAGGTATCATCTTAATTTTTATGTTTAATTATTAAATTTGGTTAATTTTGAAAGTATACATCAACGAAAAATTATTATCAGACGCGACTAAAAAGAAAACTATCATGTGTTATTAGAAAATTCTCCCATAAGAATACTTTAATAGATCATATGTTTGTCATTTTTTAAAAGAATTTACTAAACATATATATACTTATAAAAAATTTAACAAAGTAAGATTGAAATAATATTCATGTAAGAAAAACCCGACAAAACGGAACCAATCCAAACCGATATAGTTAGTTTAGTTTAGTTTTGGTGAAACCGAACCAACCCGATCCATGTACACCCCTAACTTTAGTAGTCCAATATATTAATGTCCCTCACTTTTGGGCGGAAGTTATTTTTCTTTCAATTATTTAAACTTCTAACTCTGTATCATTACTTTAGTCAACATCTAGACATTTTTATCAATCTTTAACACTCAAAACTTTCATGAAAAAAATTAATTATCCAACTTGATGACGTTATTATCAATCTTTTAAGGGGAATATATCTTAGTATCGTTAGTTGGTTGGCAACCCAAACTTTCACTTTGTTGGGGAGGTTTGATTCCGGATCGTATAACTCCCTCCCTCATTTCTCTTCCCCTACTGATTAATAAACAAAATTAAAAAAAAGTTTATCAGTCTTTAATAAACCGTGAGTACTTTTTGAAGAGATATATATTTTCACACTCCAACCAGCAAAAATATTTTCTTTTGAAATACAACAAGTAAAAGATAATAATAAAAACAAATCCAAGATATTAGGATTCTCTTTTTCCAATTAGGAACTTCAAGGAAATCATGTTATACTTTTAACATCATAATATAATAATACAGCAAATACATAGACCAACTTTTTGTTTTATCAAGACTTATTACATCAGAAATATTAAAGCCATTACTAAGGTAGGGGCGGAGCTAGAGCTTCGGCAACGGGTTCGGCCGAACCCTTTAGCTGTAATAAAAATCGTATATTTGCCTTAAAAATTCATTGAATAGGTACAAATTCTTACTTTAAAACCCATATGGTTGAAGAATCAATATCACCTACATAATACTCGTCTAAGATTGCTCGAGCACTAGTGCTGTGACCAACATCCTCAAAATCATCAGTAGCATCCTTTCCTACAGAAAGAAATAATCACGAGTCTGTGAACCAGTGTCTTCTGTCGCAGAGGCGGATCCAGAATATTTGAAACTTAAGTGGTTGTTTACATATATGTTCCATATCGAAAATATTGGGTTTTATTTGTTGAATTTGACAAGATTAATGTGAACTAGTGTGAACATTTGAAGCCTCCTTTTAGGAAGAATTTGGTAGATGCATTTTTTCATGCATTTACATTGTATGATCACACTTAATGTGATGTCATACATGACATTATATCATGACCCAAAATTCGCATGTCGTGATCGCGCCTATCTCAATACTAGGTAAGCCGACAACCTCAATAAAACACAATATCTTTTAAGTTTGAAAACATAATGTTCGAATTCAATAGAAACCCTCACAAACACGGATATAAAATACTCCCAAAACCCGGTGTCACTGAGTACATGAGCATCTAAATGAATACAAAGTCTGACTGATAAAAAAAATAATGCCTGAAAGTATAGAATAATACAATAACTAAAAGAAAGAGAGTCAAGGTCAGCGGACGCCAGGCAGCTAGCTACCTTGATAGTCTCCAATTGATAGCACTCTGAAATCTAGCAATCACGTGTCTGAAAGCACCTGGAGCTGCACACGAGGTGCAGAGTGTAGTATGAGTACAACCAACTCAATAATTAACAAGACTAACCTCTAGGCTGAAAGTAGTCTCGAGCTCCCCAGGTACAGTCCAGTATATAAATAACGGTATAGAAATCTAGGTATGCTTTTAAGTTTAACAGTTAAACTCAGTACAAGTAAGAGAGATCAATACTGCATGATATGAGGGATATGACATCTCAGTAGAAAACCTCGTGTACTTCTGATCAATAATCGCTCGGTCACTCGGTACTTTTTATGGCCAATCTAGCCTAGGGATATTCCATCCCGTATATATATATATATATATATATACACACACACACACACATACACACACACACACATTGACTGAGAGTCAGTCACTCAATACCGTATAAGGCCAATCCAGCCCTGGGTAATTTATCCCCAAATGTAAATGTCTCGGACAAGATCCATGTCTAGGGAAATTCATCACAATTATAAATAAGTAAGGTAAGTCCATGCCCTGAGAAGTTCATCACATATATATAAATCATCTACACTTACTGTGGGGGGTGCAGACTCCAGAGGGGCTTCTTCAGCCTATAAGGCCTGTTGTAGACGAGCAGCCCCGATCCATATAATAATAAAGCCTATGAAGCCTACTGCATGTGGGCACTACCGTTTCATATAATAATAATATATATAAAACCAATATGACCTACTGCAGGCGGGCAATCCCGATCCCATAACTATCCTCACAATGGATGAACATGACTGAATATAAAATATATATTTTTTTAAAATAATTAAATTCAACAGCAACACAACCCTAGGGGTCCCAAAATATCGACACGTAACCTAAACATGATCTTTAATAAGAGTCTGAGATCAATTTCCTAACACGTGGAGAATATTCGAATAATAACATGATTCCTTAAATTTATAACTTCGCAGAATTTATTTAAGTCACAATTTCTATGGTGCACGCCCACACGCTCATCACCTAGCATGTGCGTCACCTTCTAACAATTTATATAACACCAAATTCGGGGATTCATACCCTCAGAACCAAGTTTAGAAATGTTACTTACCTCAAACCGTGTAATTCTTTATTCCAATATGCCCTTGCCTTGCAAATCAGCCTCCGAATGCCTTTAATCTAGTCAAAATTAATTTGATTCAGTCAACATAAATTATAGGATTTAATTCCATATGAAAATACTAATTTTTCCAACAAAATCTGAAATTGCACTCAAAACTTTCCCATGGGGCCCACGTCTCGTAACCCGACAAAAATTATAAACTATGAACGCCCATCCATCCACGAGTCCAACCAAATAAATTTCACCAAATTCCGACATCAACTCGACCATCAAATCTTCAATTAAAGTCTTGAAGATTTCTACCATTTTCAATCCAATCTTCACCCATTTGAACTCAACAATCTTTCCACAGGCCTTATTGGTACGTGTATGTATAAATAATTATCTCACACCCAAGAATCATACTCCCAATCACCCATCTTTATCCAAACTCAAAATTGAAGACTAGGGTTAGAAATTCTTACCTCTTTGAAGCCATATCAAGATCCTTGTGAAATCTTCAAACTTTGAACAAGAATTGATGGACAAATGACTAGGTCTTCACTTTCTCTCTCTAGGATGCTCTCACCTCTCTCTAAAATATCATATGAAACCCTTCAAAATGACCCCCAATGCCTTTTTATAAAAATGGGATCGGGTAAAATTTTCAAAAGTTAAACTTGCCGAAACCGGGTCTGCGATTGCAGACTATACCGCAGAATCGTTATGCGGCCCGCATAATGGGTCGCAAAAAGGCCCTCCAGAACTGGGCAACACTATTTCAATCTACGGTCGTTATACGGTCTGCAGACCTATTCTGCTATCGCATAATGCACCACAGAACTGGTCTGCAGTCACATAATGTGCAGCAAACCTTCCTCCAAACTTGCCCTACCTCTAATTCACTTTGCGGCCATTATGCGGTCTGTAGAGTGATTCTCTGACCGCATAGTGGGCCGCAGAAATGACTTTTTCCGGCAATAATTTTCTTTTACTCCCCGGCGCATTGTTCAACCTAAAATGTCCGATCCGCGACGAGCTTGCTCGCCGCGAAGAATCTCTACAATTCTCAAACACGTAAGCCTAGTTCGGTACCACGAAACCTTAATTTCCTTTCCAAAATTTTTCCGGGGTCATTACACATAAGTCAACATCCGATCAGACTTTTCAAATTTTGTTCTAAACCTTGGAACTAAGTGTTTCAAATCATTTCAAAATCTCATCAGACTCGGACCAATTACCCCGGCAAGTCAAATAACAACCATAAAGCACAATTTGAGAAGTAAATAAGGAGACGGGGTTGTAATACTCGAAACGACGGGCCCAGTCATTACACATTATTAAGGCCATTTTCTTTCTATAAATAACGAGGGTTTTGTTCATTTGTAAATATCTCTCACTTTCCTTCTTATCTCCTAAGGCATTTGAATCTTCTTTCTCTCATGTAGTATTTCACTTGTATTTTTGGAGTGAAATAAAGTTTGAGTTGATTGTGTCTCAAGACTAGGCAAAAATCAAATTTTGCTGAACCTCGTTAATTTCTGGTGTACTTTTTATTATTGTCTCATTTACTATGTATTAGCTACCTTTAGATATAGTAGTTGCGATTTAATCACTCTATCTATATTCTGCTTCTGCAACAATTGGTATCAGAGCCAAGGTTCTATCTGAGTATGCTCTGTGATTGCAGCATAGTCTGAACTTTCACATCAGAAAAGAATTACTTTTGTGTTCTGTACTGTCAGCAAATAAATAATATCTGTAACTAAAATAGGAGATAATAAAAGTGAAGAGTCTACATCGGGTGTCAGTAATACATTGTTGGTATCTTCACTTATGACAAGAATTATGTCAAATGCGAAATGTACAGTTAAAATTTTTGACGGATCAGGACATTTTGGGATATGGCATGCTGAGGTTCTTAATGTCCTTTTTCAACAAGGGCTAGATATTTCCATAGAAGAAAAGAAACCAGACAATATCGGAGAAGGAGATTGGAAGATCATCAGCCGCGTTGCTTGTGGTACCTTTCAATCTTACCTCGCAAGAGAATAGAAGTATCCATACACATAAGTAACTTCTTCAAGTAAATTGTGGAATTCATTGGAGGATAAATTCTTGAAGAAAAACAGTCAAAATAAACTTTACATAAAAAACTAGCGTGGTTACTATTGGAAGTCTTGAAACTAGCGTGGATCTTCTACTTCTTGATATGGTAGATTTTGATGTCATCTTGGGTATGGATTGGCTGTCACCTTATCATGCTATATTGGATTGTCATTCCAAAACAACGACCTTAGCCATGCCGGGGTTACCTCGATTAGAGTGGAAAGGAACTTCTGGTCATTCTACCACAAGGGTTATTTCTTATATGAAGGCTCGGTGTATGGTCGAGAAGAGGTGTCTAGACTATTTGGCTCATATTCGCGATCCCAGTTCGGATGTTCCTTCTATGGACTCAGTACCAGTTGTTCGTGAATTTTCAAAAGTATTTCCTGTAGATTTACCGGGGATGCCACCCGACAGAGATATAGACTTCTGTATTGATTTGGCTCCGGGCACTCAGCCTATTTCTATTCCACCATACCCTATGGCCCCATCGAAATTGAAAGAATTGAAGGAAAAATTACAAGATTTGCTTGATCAGGGATTCATTAGACCTAGTGTCTCACCCTGGGGTGCACCAGTTCTATTTGTTAAGAAGAAAGATGGCTCTATACGGATGTGTATAGATTATCAGCAGTTGAATAAGGCCGCTATCAAAAACAAATATCCATTGCCAAAAATTGATGACTTATTCGATCAGTTTCAGGGTACCAAGGTATTTTCGAAGATCGATTTGAGGTCCGGTTATCATCAGTTGAAGATTAGGGCATCTGATGTCCCTAAGACAGCTTTTCGGACTCGGTATGGGCATTATGAATTCATAGTGATGTCATTTGGGCTGACAAATGCCCCAGCAGCATTTTTATAGATTTGATGAATCGGGTGTTCAAGCCTTATTTGGATTCCTTTGTAGTTGTGTTCATTGATGATATCTTGATTTACTCCAGCAGTCGAGAGGAGCATGAGCAGCATCTTCGGATTGTGCTTCAGACTTTGAAGAATAATCAGTTATATGCTAAATTTTTAAAATGTGAATTTTGGTTAGGCTCAGTTGCCTTTTTGGGGCATGTTATATCGGCTGAAGGCATAAAAGTGGATCCTAAGAAGATTGAGGCAGTTCAAAATCGGCCTAGACCTACTTCAGCTATAGAGATCCGGAGTTTCCTAGGTTTGGCAGGATATTATCGCCGGTTTGTGAAGGGATTTTCGTCTGTAGCATCTCCATTGACCAAATTGACCCAGAAGGGTGTCCCATTTGGATGGTCAGACGAGTGTGAGTTGAGCTTTCAGAAGCTCAAGATTGCTTTGACTACGATAACAGTTTGGTACTGCCCACAGGTTCAGGATCTTATACGGTATATTCTGATGCATCTCACATTGGGCTTGCTGTAGTATTAATGCAAGATGGTAGAGTGATTGCATACGCGTCGCGACAATTGAAAGTTCACAAGAAGAATTATCCTGTTCATGACTTAGAATTGGAAGCCATTGTTCATGCGCTAAAAATTTGGAGGCATTACCTTTACGGTGTCTCGTGTGAGGTATTTACTGATCATCGTAGCCTACAGTATTTGTTCAAACAAAAAGATCTCAATTTGAGGCAGAGAAGATGGTTGGAGCTGTTGAAAAACTATGATATCACCATTTTGTATCACCCCGGAAAGGCCAATGTGGTGGCCGATGCTTTGAGTAGAAAGTCTGTGAGTATGGGTAGCCTTGTATATATTCCGGTTGGTGAGAGGCTGTTAGCTACAGATGTTCAGACTTTGGCCAATTAATTCGTGAGGTTAGATGTTTCAGAACCCAGTCGGGTTCTAGCCTGCACAGTCGCTCAGTCTTTTTTATATGAGCGCATCAGAGAGCGACAATATGATGATCCTCATCTACTTGTCCTTAAGGACACGGTGCGGCACGGTGGTGCCAAGAAGGTTGATGTGGGAGATGATGGAGTTTTGTGGATGCAGGGTCGTATTTGTGTTCCTAATATGGATGGGCTTCGTGAATTAATTCTTGAAGAGGCCCACAGTTCCCGGTATTCTATTCATCCGAGTGCCGCCAAAATGTATCAGCATTTGCGGCAACATTATTGGTGGAGGAGAATGAAAAAGGATATAGTTGCATATATAACTCGGTGTCTGAATTGTCAGCAAGTTAAGTACGAGCATCAGAGACCTGGTGGTTTGCTTCAGAAGTTAGAAATTTCTGAGTGTAAGTGGGAGCATATCACTATGGATTTTGTTGTTGGACTCCCACTAACTCATAGAAAGTTTGACGCAGTATGGGTCATTGGGGACAGGTTGACCAAGTCAGCGCATTTTATTCCAGTAGCAATTACCTATTCTTCAGAACGGTTAGCGGAGATTTACATTTGCGAGATTGTTCGCCTTCACGGTGTGCCTGTGTCTATCATTTCTGATCGAGGTACACAGTTCACCTCGCACTTCTTAAGGGTTGTACATCGTGAGTTAGGCACGCGGGTTGAGTTGATTACAACATTTCATCCACAGACAGACGGACAGTCAGAACACACTATTCAGATATTGGAAGATATGCTTCGCGCTTGTGTTACAGACTTTGGAGGTTCTTGGGATCAGTTCTTTCTACTTGCGGAGTTTGTCTATAATAACAGCTGCCAGTTTAGCATTCGGATGGCTCCATATGAAGCATTATACGAGAGGCGATATCGTTCCCTAGTTGGCTGGTTTGAATTGAGAGAGGCTCGGTTGTTGGGTACCGATTTGGTATAGGATGCCTTGGATAAGGTCAAGATTATTCAGGATCGACTTCACACAGCTCAGTCTAGGCAAAAGAGTTATGCCGACTGTAAGGTTCGTGACGTTGCATTCATGGCAGAAGAAAGAGTATTGCTCTGAGTTTCACATATGAAAGGTGTAATGAGATTCAGAAAGAAGGGCAAGTTGAGCCCTAGGTATATCAGACCCTTTGAAATTCTTGAAAGGGTGGGTGAAGTAGCCTAAAGGCTTGCACTACCACCTAGTTTATCAGCAGTTCATCCGGTATTCCATATATCCATGCTCCGAAAATATCATGGTGATCCGTCCCATGTGTTAGACTTCAGCTCAGTTCAATTAGACAAAGATTGGACTTATGAGTAGGAGCCGGTAGCTATTCTAGCTCGGCTTATCCTTCAGTTCGGGTATAATGGAGAGGTCAGCCGATTGAGGCAGCTACTTGAGATTCCGAGTCGGACATACAGAGCAAATATCCACATCTTTTCACCAGCTCAGGTACTTCTCTAATTTCGTTCAAGGACGAACGTTTGTTTTAGAGGTGGAGAATGTGATGTCCCAAAAATGTCATCTTTAATTTAAACATTCATTTCTATGTTTTATGAAGATATTGGGAGCTTACCTGCTATGAGTTACGTATCACCTGAATAGTTGATGTTAATGTCGTTCATTTCCTAGAAATATATTGCTTATGAGGCCACTATTAGTATTGTTTTCATATTATGTTACGTTGATTAGATTATGTATGTGTTGTAGGATTGGTTTCTAGGATTCTCTGGCAGGTGGATATGCCCAGTTACAAAGGAAACTCTGACGAAATATTTGGAAATTTTGGGAGTTAGTAAAATTCAGGAAATTGAAATGTGCGAAAGAAGAGATAAGTTATGTTATGTGATTGGGGGCGTACTCTACTTCTCATTCGAGGACTATTAACATGATGGACACCTATTGGATATGATAATAAGTGTATGAGGCATATTATAAGTGATATGGGGTCTAAGAAAAGTCCTAAGTCTAAGCCAAGTTGGAAAATTTCATAATAGACTAAAGTTCCAAATGAGTACGCACAATACCAAATTTTTGGACGAGCATATGTACATATATATAACGAGTAATGTGATGGACAACCTATCAAATGAACTATTTTCGAGTCTAGTTTCTAACGCTTCAAATTGTTCGTCATTTGGACACTCCTACAAGAAGTTATGACCAAATTACCAAACGCTGGCAAAATTTGTACTACCGCGCCGCCCCACATGGCGTCCGGCGCGCCACGCCTGTGGAAAATTCCAGAATGCTCCGAAATTTCATTACCAGACACTTTTTGCATAGCCGCCCGATGCCCCGCGGCGCCCCACGTGTCGCGGCTGAACAAAAACAGGTTTTTATGACCCGAACCCCACTTTATTTAACTCGATTGGGGTTCATTTTTTGGGGCAATTTCTGGTGTTTTAAAGAGAAGGGAGAGCGATTCTAGAGAGAGGAAAGGGGAGAACTAAAGATTTCACTATTCTTCCTTGAATTAAACCTTGAAATCGCATCAAAAGGTTGCTAAGGCTTCAAAGAGGTAATAATTTCTTTCCCCAATTCTTCAATTTCGAAATCCAATTAGAAATGGGTAATTAGTAAGATGATTCTTGGATGTGAGAGTATTAATTATACATGCTTGTACCAATAAGGTTTGTGGGAAGATTGTTGAGTTCAAATGGGTAAAGATTGGGTAGAAAATGGTAGAAATCTTCAAAGACTTGAATTGAGGATTTGAAAGGCAATCCGATGTCGGAATTCAATAATTTTTATATGGTTGAACTCGTATCGGAACGGGTATTCGGATTTTGTGAGTTTTTTCGGGATTCGATACGTGGGTCCCACTATCGATTTTTAAAATAAATTTTGGATTTTAATCCGAAAAATTAGTAAATTCATATGGACTTAATTCCTACTATTTGTATTGAGTATATTGAATTATTTATGACTAGATTTGAGGATTTCGGACACGAATTCGCGAGGCAAAGGTTTATTGAAATCTTGAATTTGATTGCAAAGCGAGGTGAGTGTCGTGGTTAACCTTGACACTAGGGAATCGAATACTTAAATTATTTGTTATGTGAAATGCATGTGAACGACATATAGGCGAGGTGACGAGTGTCTATACGTCGTCAAATTAGTTGTTTGCATAATTACTTGAAAAATCATAAATCGTTTTAAATCATGAATTAATTATTATATTGATTGTTTCTCTCGTATTCTTTGCTCAATATCATGCCTTGAATCCATGCTATAATTGCTACATGATTATTTGATTTATGTGACTTAATTGCCACTTGACGTTTAGCATACTAATTATTAAAATGCTTATTACATCCTTAATTTCCACAATTAATTGCTACTTGTCATCACTTATTTCTAATAAATCATAATTATTGTATGCTTATTGTCTTATAATTTCATATTAATTATTGCATTTATTGGAATAATTTCTTTTATAAGAATTGGTAAATGAATATATTGGAGGAGCGGGTTGCACGCCGCAACAGAATTGATTGAAATGAATAAATTGGAGGAGCGGATTCCATGCCGCAACAGAATTGAATATGAATATATTATGGGATCGGGTTGCACGCCACAACGGAAACTGATTGAAATAATAATTGGTTATGACCGTTAGTTGGCTTTAACTGTTGAAAAGAGACACCTGTTTTATTTCTATTATTGTTGTTATTATTGTTATTGCGTACAGGTTAATGTATGTGACCTGTCTTAGCCTCGTCACTACTTCGTCGAGGTTAGGCTCGGTACTTACTGGGTACATTGGAGTCGGTTATACTCATACTATACTCTGCACTTCTTTTGCAGATACCGGAGTTGGTCCCAGCGGCGTATAGTAGATTTGCTCAGATTCAGCTATTCGGAGGAGACTTGAGGTATAGCTGCATGCAGTTATATCTCAAGTCTCCACTGGTAGCTGTATCCGGGCAAATCTACAGTACGCCGCTGGGACCAACTCCGAAATCTGCACAAGAAGTGCAGAGTGTAGTATGAGTACAACCGACCCCATGTACTCTGTAAGTGCCGAGTCTAACCTCGACGAAGTAGTGACGAGGCTAAGGTAGGTCGCTTACATTAACCTGTAGGCAATTATAATAATAACAACAAAAATATAAATAAAACAAGTAACTCATTTTAATAGTTGAAACCAATTCGGCAGTCATAACCAATTATTATTTCAATCAATTTCCGTTGCGGCGTGCAACCCGCTCCAACAACTCCAACAATATAAACTTAAAATATAATCCATTGTGACGTGCAACCCGATCCAACCATATAACCTTTCAATTAAATTTCATTGCGGCGTGCAACCCGCTCTAACAATATAAACTTTAAATAAATCTGTTGCGGCGTGCAACCCAATCCCCCAATATATTCATTTTTATTTCCGTTGCGGCATGCAACCCGATCCCCCTATATATTTTAACAACTCATAAATATAATAAAAAAATACTTTAATAAATATCACGTTCAATGAGAAACTATTAAGCATCAAGTCATACAATAATTATAATTTATTTATGAAACAAATAATGACAAGTAGCAATTAATTGTGGAAATTAGGGAGAAAATAGACAGTTTAATATTTAATATGTTAAATGTCAAGTAGCCTTTAAGATACATAAATCAAATAAACATGTCACAATTATTGCAGCAATTCAAGAATTAATACTTGACAAGGAATATGAGAGAAACAATTATTATAATAACTAATTTGTGTCTTAAAATAATTTAAGATATTTTAAATAATTAAGCAAATAATTAATTTGACAAAGTAGAGGCACTCGTCACCTTGCCTATACATCGTTACACATGAAATTCACGTACAAATAATTCAAAGGTTCTATACCCTCAAGTCAAGGTTAACCACGACACTTATCTCGATTTGCAACCAAATTTAAAATTCCAATAAACCTTTGCCCCACAAATTCGTGTCTGAAATCCTCAAATCTAGTCATAAACAATTCAATATACTTAATACAAATCGTAGGAATTAATTCCGTATGAAATTACTAATTTCCGTATTAAAAATTCAAAATTCATCTAAAAAATCAATAGTGGGACTCACGTCTCGAATCCCGAAAAAGCTCATAAAATTCAAACACCCGTTCCGATACGAGTTCAACCATATAAAAATTATCCAATTCTGACACCGGATTGACCTTCAAATCGTAATTTTACATTTTTGGAAGTTTTTATGAAAATCTGATTTTTCTTACATAACTGCACGGATTCATAATGTAAATGAGTATGGAATCATGAAATATAATCAAATATAGGGTAAGGAACACTTACTCCAATGTTTCCCCGTGAAAATCGCCCAAAAATCGTCTTACCCGAGCTCAAAATCGAAAATGGTAGAAAATGGGTCGAAATCCCATTTACAAAACTTAGTTCTGTTTGCTCAGGTTTTTACCCCATGCGATTGCGAAGCACATTTTTTTAGGCTGCCCCGCTTTTTCTCTACGCGAACGCGGATGTCACGACCCAAAATTCTAACCTGTCGTGATGGCGCCTATCTCAGTACTAGGCAAGCCGACAACATCAATTACCCATGATTTTGTTTCAATTTAAAAACGTAACGTTTAATGCAATACCAAAATCTAGCAAAATACGATACAATACTCCCAAAACCTGGTGTCACTAAGTACATGAGCATCTAATATGGGTACAAGTTTGGAAAATACGGTCTATAATAGTCTAAGACCGAAATACAGTAATACAGAGATAGGGAAGGAGAGACAAGGTCTGCGAAATACGGCAGCTACCTCTGAATCTCCGAAAAATCAGCTGTATGGAAGAATCAACACCCACTATGTCCGGGAACACCTGGATCTACTCACGAAGTGCAGGGTGTAGTATGAGTACAACCAACTCAGCAAGTAACAATAATAACTAAGGAACTGAAGATAATGACGAGCTACACAGTTATAGTTCACTTTCAGTAGTTCCAACAAAGAATAGACATGCTTTCAAATCCGGCAGTTTAAGTTAAATCAATTTTATACAATTCAATTTCAAGTAATCCGGATATAAATTCTTTCAGATATTTTACAACAATGACAGATAGCAACCAAGTGCAACAACAAATGCAAAGTATGTACAGCCTCTCAAGCAACAGTCACTCAGCTCAACCACTCGGCTCTCAGCCCTCAGCACTCATACTCAATGGGTACCCGCGCTCACTGGGGTGTGTACAGACTCCGGAGGGGCTCCTACAGCCCAAGCACTATAATCTGCACGGACAACTCACGTGCCGTAATATAAATATCTGGATCTGCACGGCCAACTCACATGCCACACGGACAACTCACGTGCTATAGTATAATATAAGGATCCGCATGACCAACTCACGTGCTGCACGGCCAACTCACATGCTATAGTATAATATAAGGATCTGTACGGCCAACTCACGTGCTGCACGAACAACTCACGTGCTATAGTATCAATGTCTCACAATCAGGCCCTCGGCCTCACTCAGTCATAAATCTCTCCAGTCTCTCGGGCTCTTAATAATCATGAAATCGGCCCAAACAATAATGATATGATGTATCAATAACAATAACAGAGACTGAGATAAAATATGCAAGTAAAAATTGAGACTGAGTAAATATAGCATTTACCAGGAAATTCAATAAGTACACGACCTCTGTAGGTCCCAACAGTACTATCACATAGCCTAATCATGATTTCTAACATGATTTACAGTCAAATTTTATGAACACATAGAGAGCATATAGCTAACAACAAATTATTCAACTTTACAGCTTCCCGGGACGGACAAAGTCACAATCCCCTCGGTGCACGCCCACACGCCCGTCACCTAGCATGTGCGTCACCTCCAAAATAATCACATGATACCAAAATCCGAGGTTTAATACCCTCAGGACCAGATTTAAAACTGTTACTTACTTCAAGCAGTGAAATTCTTATTCTGCAATGTCCTTTCCTCGTGAATTGGTCTCCAAATGCCTCAAATCTGGTCATAAATAATTCGTGTCAATCAATAAAATTCATTGGAATTAAGTCCATAAGAAAATAAAGATTTTCCATAAAAATCTGAAAATTAGCTCAAAAGTCGCACGTGGGACCCACATCTCGGAACCCGACAAAAGTTACAAAATCCGAAAGCTCATTCCACCACGAGTCTAAACATACTAATTTTATAAAAATCCTACATCAACTCGCCTCCAAATCATCAAATCTTATTTCAAATCCCTAAGTTCAAAACCCCCGATTTACACCTCAAAAATATGTAATCTAGTCGGATTATTCGATGATAATTCAATATTATGGAGTAGAAATGATCATAAGGGACTTACCTCAATTTTTCCCATGAAAACCTTGCTCAAAATCGCCCAACCCGAGCTTGAAATGCCCAAAAATGGCAAAAGCTCGGAACCCTTCTGTTTATGTACTGCCCAGAGGTTTTCGCACCTGCGACAACTTGGCCGCTTCTGCGCCAACCGCATGTGCGGAAAAAGTCTCGCATCTGCGCCTTTGCCCGCATCTGCGTGCCTATTTGCGCTCCTGCGCAAGCCGCTTCTGCGTGCGTCCCTCTGCATCAGCGCTCACACAGGTGCGGAATTTCCCTCGCGCCTGCGACCACTGCCCCACAGTCCATTTGCACATCTGCGCTTGACAGGCTCGCTTCTGCGATGGAATTTCCGCAGGTGCGATTGCAACAGAGTGCAGAAACTTCAGCTATTTCTTCTAAGTCCGAATTTGATCCGTTAATCATCCGAGACTCACCCGAGGCCCCCGGGACCTCAACCAAATGTACCAACAAGTCCTAAAACATCATACGAACTTAATCGAGCCTTTAAATCACATCTAACAACATTAAAACACGAATCACACATAAGATCAAACCTAATGAACTTTGAAATTTTCAATTTCTACAAACGACTTCGGAACCAATCAAATCACGTGCGATTGACCTCAAATTTTGCACACAAGTCATAAATGACATAACAGAGGTATTCAAATTTTCAGAATTGGATTTTGACCCCGATATCAAAAAGTCAATCCCCCAGTCAAACTTCCCAAAAATTCAACTTTCGGCATTTCAAGCCTAATTCCACTATGGACCTCCAAATAATATTCCGGATACGCTCCTAAGCCCAAAATCACCATACGGAGCTATTGGAATCATCAAAATTCAAATCCGAGGTCGTTTACATATAGGTCCATATCCAGTCTATTTTTCTAACTTAAATTTTTAATTATGAGACTAAGTGTCTTATTTCATTCCGAATTCTTTCCGGACCCCAAATCAACTAACCTGATAAGTCATAAATCAATTGCAATACATAATTTGAGCAGTAAATGGGGGAACGAGGTTATAATATTCAAAATGACCGGCCGGGTCGTTACATTCTCCCCCTCTTAAACAAACGTTCATCCTCGAACGGGTTTAGAATAATACCTGGAGTCTCAAATAAGTGTGGATATTTGTTCCGCATCTCCTGCTCAGTCACCCAAGTAGCTTCTCCGACTGGCTAGCCTCTCCACTGCACCTTCACTGATGCTATGTTCTTTGACCTCAGCTTTCGAACCTGCCGGTCTAAAATAGCCACCGACTCCACATCATAAGTCAAATTATCGTCCAGTTGTACTGTACTGAAATTGAGAATGTGAGACAGATCCACGACATACTTTAGGAGCATGGATATATAGAACACTGGATGAACACCTGATAGACTAGGTGGCAAAGCAAGTTCATAAACCACCTCCCCAATTTTGTTAAGTATCTCAAAAGGTCCAATATACCGAGGGCTCAACTTTCCCTTTTTCCCGAACGTCAACACACCCTTCATGGATGAAATCTTGAGCAGAACCTTCTCCTCAACCATGTGACCAACATCACGAACCTTCCTGTCGATATAACTCTTCTGTCTTTTTAGAGCGAAACATGAGTTAATTGTTTAACGAGAAAAATTGGTATCGTATTGAGCAAATGAGCTCCAAATTGTGTTTTGATTGAATAACTAGGTTTGTATTATTATTTGTGACTCATAGGAACAAGAATCGTCAAATTCCGAGTTCGTATGATGGAGCTAGAGCCTTTTTAGTGAATACAATAATTGTTGGTGCAAGCAAGTTCTGGTATGGACTTTTAGTGATGAAAAATTGACTTTTAGTGACGGAAAATGGACTTTTAGTAACGGATGGGTAGAAACTTATGGACCAAAAATGGTCATTTCCTTCATTTCATTTTTTGGAGCTATGGAGCTCGGATTGAAGCGCTTTTTGAGGCGATTTTTACCATATGGCATGGGGTAAGTATTCTATATCCAAAAGTGATTATATTTCATAAATCCATGGTTATATTCATCATTTATTTCGGATTTAAATTTAAGAAATCAATATTTTTGCAAAACATTTCAAGAACGAAAATTTTAGATTTGGTGGTCGAGTTGTTATCGGAATTTGATAAAATTGGTATGGGTGGACTCGTAATTGAATGGGTTGTCGAATTTTTGGAGTTTCATCAGATTCCGAGATGTGGGCCCCACCGGCGATTTTTGAGTTAAATTTCGGATGTTTGTTTGGAAAATTAGTATTTTCATATGGAATTAATTCCTCTAATTAGTATTCACTGAATTGAATTAATTTGGTTAGATTTGAGCTGTCCGGAGGTCAATTCAAGCAAGAAGGAGATTTTGAAATATCGGCCTAACTTCAAAAAGGTAAGTATCTGTCACGACCTAAAATCCTACCACAGGCGTCGTGATGACACCTAGTCTCTAAGACTAGGTAAGCCAATTTCAATTACATTTTGAAGCCATTTATTTATTTAATTTTGAATTAAATAAGTAACCAAAACTAACAGCGGAATAAATATGAATATACAACCTCCCAAGACTGGTAGTACTGAGTCACGAACTCTAACTGAATACATGGAATGATCACGAGGACCGAATATGCAATACTGTTTGATTACAAATTAACAGTACAATGAAATGAAAAGACCCCAAGGGACTGCGATGACCAAGCAGCTCTACCTTGAATCCTCACGATCCCGCTTTAACTCTGCTCAAGTCCGATATCTCCAATACCTTGCTTTGCACAAAAATGTGCAGATGTGTAGTATGAGTACATCACGGTCGGTACCCAGTAAGTATCAAGACTAACCTAAATGGAGTAGAGACGAGGTACACTCAAGACACTCACTAGTCTAATAACCTGTGCAATATAATATACAAAATAATAGGAACCAAATAACATCAAGGCAACATAAAACAACCAATGATATGCACAGTAACACAATAAAATCACTATTTAATATCGCTCAACAATTAATAAATACAATCACACCCAGTTAAATCAAGTTCTGGTCCAGAAGCCAATTCAACAAGAAAGCGATTTTGGAATATCAGCATAACTTCAAAAAGGTAAGTGTCTTGCTTAACCTCAAGTGGGGGAATTACCCCTTAGGCATCGAGTCTTATGTGCTATTTGTGAAATGTGAAAAGCCGTGTACGCGAGGTGACGAGTACGTACTCGGCCTATATGTGTAAATTTTATTGAGTTAAAATCTTGAGCATATTGTGTAGTAAATTGGGTAATTGTTGGTATATATTTAATCATCTATTTGTCGTGCTTAAATCCTTGTTGTTGTTGTTGTTGTTGAATCTGTTGTTATATGATAATTTGATGTGATTGTTACTTGATTATTTATGTAATTCCGTGAATTTGTTGGTTTGATAATTATTGGAATTTAATTTCATTATGGATTTTCCCTCTGCAAATAATTAATTAAATGAGCTTAAGAAGTGGTGTTTATATAATTATTCAAAATTTGAATTTAATGAAGACTTTGCTTTATGTTGAGTAATTTCTATCTCTATTGATTATTTTTGGGTGTTGTACACAGTGTGTGGAGCTTTTGGCTATTTGTTGTGAAATTAATTGACTTGGTTGTAGCCTTGGAATTTGGTTGTGGCCATTGGAAAAATTGTAATATGGATTGATTTTGTTATGTTGCCGTGATAATTTCTCGTGTAAATTGTTGTGTTGTGTAAATTATTATTTTGAGGCTATAAGGGTAGCATTTCACCATTGATATTATGTGGGTATAAGGGTGGCATTTCACTGTGGTTGTGTTTGTTGGAATATTGTCTGGGCGGAGCGATAAGGGTGGCTATAGGAGCGATAAAGGTGGCAATAAGAGCGATAAGGGTGGCTATAGGAGCGATAAGGGTGGCAATAAGAGCGATAAGGGTGGCTATTGATATTGTCTGGGCGGAGCGATAACGGTGGCTATAGGAGTGATAAGGGTGGCAATATGAGCGATAAGTATGGCTATTGTCAGGGACGATATGTGATGATGTGGGATTGTGGTGTTGATGATTTTCATGTGATGTTGTAATTTTCTTGTGTTTAATTTTATACCAATTTGTCTTGTTGTTGGTAAATTGATTACAATATGATTTATGTTGAAATTGAGAGCCTGTGGCTATTGCCAGGTAGATTATAAAATAAAATGTGGGCACGAGGTGCCGTGAGTGAATAATGAGGATATATGGCACGTGAATTGTCCGTGCAGTTGTGATATGAATTGTGGGCACGAGGTGCTGTGATGAAATGATAATGATATTTGGCACGTGAATTGTCCATTCATTTGTGATATGAAATGAGGGCATGAGGTGCCGCGGAAATATGATGATTTAACTATGGGCACGAGATGCCGTGAAAATATAAAAAATGGGCTGAGACCCGTGTTTACAAAAAAATATAAAAATAGGCTGAGACCGGTATTTTTATGATTTTTAAATAAGGTGTCACATGGTGACTCTTTAATCGAAAGAATTATATTCAAAATATTTATTTGAAATTATTTTTATTCAAGAAGAATTATATGAAAGAATTATAGTTGAAAGATATTTATTCGATGAAATTATATTTGAAAAAGAGTTTTATTCGTAAGAATTATATATGAAAGATAGCTCAAATCTATTCAAATTAGTTGTATAACTTCATTAAAATTCATCGGAAATAATTCCGAATAATAAAACGTCGACTTAAAAATTTATTCCAAAAAGTCAACAAAAGTCAATGCGGGGCTCGCCCCTCCGAACCCGATAAAATTTTCATGAAATTCGAACACCCATTCCGATACGAGTTCAACCATACCAATTTTATCAAATTCCAATAACAACTCGACTTCAAAATCTTAAATTTGTAGTTTATGAAGTTTCTATAATTTTTCCCAAATTTCCATCTCAAAGTACTAATTAAATGATGAAATCGGTGATATATTCATGTATATTAACCAAATCCGAGTTAGAATCACTTACCCCGATTAATTTCTTGAAAAAACCCACGAAACATCGTCTTAAACCGGGGCTCCCAAAGTCCAAAAAGAAAATAATAACCTAAACCTCGGATATATAGTACATCCTCTAAACTTCCAATGTGCGGTCCGCATAAAAATGGCGCGGCCGCACATCCCCAGCTCTTGCGGTCGCACAAAAATGGTGCAGTCCGTACTTTCCTTTTTGCCTCAGCACTCCCGAAACGCATCCGGAACCTCCCGGACACAAACCATATATGAATTACAATCATACAATATGCTAGGGACCTGCTCGCGCGCTCAAAACACTGAAAAGAGGTCGTCTTAACCCGATATTGACCATGGTCAAACTCCCAAATTTCTTAACTTTACTAATCTCTCAACCAATGACCCAAAATATACACCCAAACCCCTCGGGACCTCAACCAAATATACCAACACGTCCCAAAATATAATACGAACTTAGTGGAGGCTTCAAATCTCGTCAAACAACGTCAAAATTACGAATCGCACCTCGAATCGAATTATGAGTTTTCGAATCTCCCAACTTCTATGTTTTGTGCCGCAACATATCAAATCAATCTGGAATGACTTCAAATTTTGCACAAAAGTCATAAATGATATAATGAAGGTATTCCAAAAAGTCAACTCCCCGGTCAACTCTTTTCCTTTAAGCTTCTTAAATAAGAATTGCTCTTTTAATTAAATTCTAAATCTAACAAAAATCAAACTCGACCATACCTACGAGTTATAATACTTATTACGAAGTTGCTCGAGATCTTAAGTCACTTAACGGGGCGTTAATTCTTAAAATGACAAGTCAGGTCGTTACATTCTCCACCTCTTAAACAAACGTTCGTCCTCTAATATGCTAAGAATTATTCTGAGGTTACCAAATTGATGATTTTACTTTTACACATATACTCATATTTGATCCCCCGTTACCGCATTTGAGATAAGCCCGACAACACCATCTCATTTGATATTATTTCTTTTATCCATATTTGTAAACTTTAAGATCAATTTCTTACACTCCAATATTTTCAAAAGGCCTTATTTTTCACAACAACGCACGGTATTAGTCTCAACTGGCTATAGCAACTCGTGCCTACACACACATCAACTCTGTTGATAGTGTTGAAGTACTTCAAAAATTTTATGGGGTGTTACATTCTTCCCCACTTAGGATCATTCGCCCTCAAACACATAACATAACTTATCTCTTCTTTCTCACATATCAATCTCCCAATGTAATGACCCGACCAGTCGTTCTGAGAGTTATTGCCCTGTTTCCCCATTCCTAGTTCTTTATGTGTTGTTCAGCGGTGTTGAGTTGTATCGAGTTGGTAGGTTTGGGTCCGGAGTAATTTTGGAGTGAAATGAACACTTAGTCTCTTAGTTAGAAAGTTAAGTTAGAAAAGTCAATCGGAAGTTGACTTATGAGTAAACCAATTCGGATGTGGATTTTTATGATCCGATTAGCTTCGTTGGATGATTTTAGACTTAGGAGTGTGTCTAGAATGTAATTTGGAGGTCCGTGGCAGAATTAGACTTGAATTGGCGAAAGTTGGAAGTTTAGAAGTTCTTAGGCTTGAATCCGAGGTTAATTTGGTGTTTTGGTGTTTTTTTGGGTGTTCCGAAGGTTCGACTAAGTTCTAGTAGTGATATATGACTTGTTGGAATTATTGGTTGAGGTACCGAGGGCCTCGAGTGAGTTTCAGATAGGTTTGGGTTGTGTTGCACTCGTTTTTCTTATATTTCGACGCCGTTTCTTCAAGCATAAATGATATCATATTGAACAAATGAGCTCCGATTTATTTTTTGATTGAAGTATTAGATCCGTATCGTAATTATAGACCCGTAGCAAAAAGAATCGTCGAATTTGGATATCGTATGAGGATTTTATGGTCATTTTACTAAGAATTAGGTTGCTTAATTTTTCAGATTAATTACGACATTGCCACTGACGGTGTATTTAAAAATCTGCACTAATTGCAAATATTAAAACCTACATATCTCCTTCATTATGCGGTCAAATTGAGTGATTCAAAAGACTAACTTGACTAAACGTTCACAAGGAATCCATTGGAGGCATAAAAGGCGAGTTTCGTGATCGTTTAACATGAGAAACGAGGAAGAATAACTGGCAGAAAAATATATAAAACGAGAGTTTGTTCATTCAGTCATATTTTGAGTTTAGGAGCTCGGATTTGTGGGATTTTGGGGGAGATTTTCACCATAAGGATTGTGGTAAGTGTTCTCTACTCAGTTTTGGTTATATTTCATGAATCCATCTTCATTTTTGGGATTTGATTGATGATTTCAAAGTGAAATTGAGGGAGTTAGGGTTTGAATTTTGGAGAGTTTAAGTGAGGATTTGAGGGACCAAACGGAGTCCGATTTTGATGAATTTTATATGATTAGACTCGAGAGAGGACGAGGTTAATTATTCTGCCATTTTTGACTGATTTTGAGATGTGGGCCCGGGGTCCGGGTTTTGGCCGGTTTTAGATTTTTGGCATATTTTGTATTTTTTATTGTGGAATTCGATTCGTTAGCCTTTGGGAGCCCCTCCAGAGTCTGTACACACCCCCAGTGAGCGCAAAGTGTTGGTTGTTGAGTGCTGAGTGCGAGTGATGAGGGATGGAGTGACACTGCTGTGAGGTTGTATTTATTTGTGTTGTTGTTGCATTTATCTGTTAAACTTCTTTGTGGCATTTACTGAGTTATGGAATTTACCTATTTATTTCTATTTATTTTTAAATTGTGAAAATAAATAATTGGACAGTTTTACTTAGCTCGTCACTGCTGCTCAATTCCTTAGTTATTTCTGTTACTACTGAGTCGGTTGTACTCATACTACACCCTGCACTTTATGTGCAGATCCAGGTGAGTTAGAGCGCGGCGATCGTTGAGTTCAGGCCGGCTATCTGTGGAGATTGCAAGGTAGCTGCTAGCGTCCGCAGGACCTTGTTACTCCTTTTGTCATTTATTCTTTTGGACAGTTAGACAGTTTATATATCTTAGTTTATAGTTTTAGACGCTCATGACTTAGTGACACCCCTATGTTTGGGGCTCGTTTCCTGTATTTTTCTATATTATATTTAGAGTTGATTTAGTTTATGAAAAATTTAAATGTTGAAATGTTTTATTAAATTCTTATAATCGGTTTAATAGTAATATTTTGGGAAGTAGGCTTGCCTTGTAACACGATAGGCGCCATCACGACCATGGTTAGATTTTGGGTCGTGACAAGCTGGTATCAGAGCCTAGGTTACATAGGTCTCACGAGTCATGAGCGGGTTTAGTAGAGTCTTGCGGATCGGTACAGAGACGTCTGTACTTATCTTCGAGAGGCTGCAGAACCTTTAGGAAAATTTCACATTCTTGAATTCCTTTCGTGCGGTATTGATTCAGCTTGAAATGTAACTCTTTGAATTCCTTCCACGCATTCGTATGCGCAAATGGGCGCTCGGTATCAGTTGTGTATCGACGACTTATGATTCCCTAGATGAAGTGCAAGATGTGATTTTTGTGTGTTGATGTCGGGCTAGTCTAGAGGACATAAGGCCGGGTTTTGATTGTAGCTTGAGCACTGAGGTGTTGATTGTGTGAGCACGTGCTTTTGGTACTTTTGGGGATATTTAAGCGAGTATTCAACGGCTTATGAGCCTTAGGGCGGTGTGATTTTATGCTTGGGTCTCGTGTGGTGAGTCTGGGTTGAGGATTATGGTGTTATGGCAAGGAAAAGTATCAATTTGAAGGTAATTCAGAAGAAACTCGGATAGATAGGACATCTTGGTAGTAGGTTGGATCGGCATGATAATGGGTATGATTAGTTCTTTGGGTGTGTATGAGGTAATGAGTTCTACATGTGTTTTGTGGCAATGTCCTTGGGTTTTTGGTGGTTTGCGTAGCTTGGTTGAGTTAGAAGGATTCAGTCCTGACGGATTGGTTTTGTGCCATTGGGGTTCGGAGAGAGTTCTTGATGGTTTTGAGAACAACTCTTGGCACGTTCGAGGACGAACGTTTGTTTAAGAGGGGGGGGATGTAATGACCCCGCCAGTCGTTCCGAGCGTTATAGCCATGTTTCCCCATTCCTGCTTCTTTATGTGTTGTTCAGCGGTGTTGAGTTGTATCGAGTTGGTAGGTTTGGGTCCGGAGTAGTTTTGGAGTGAAATGAACACTTAGTCTCTTAGTTAGAAAGTTAAGTTAGAAAAGTCAACCGGAAGTTGACTTATGAGTAAACGAATTCGGATGTGAATTTTTATGATTCGATTATCTTCGTTGGGTGATTTTAGACTTAAGAATGTGTCCGAAATGTAATTTGGAGGTCCGTGGTAGAATTAGGCTTGAATTGGCGAAAGTTGAAAGTTTAGAAGTTCTTAGGCTTGAATCCGAGGTTGATTTGGTATTTTGGTGTTGTTTTGGGTGTTCCGAAGGTTCAACTAAGTTCGGGTAGTGATATATGACTTGTTGGAATTATTGGTTGAGGTCTCGAGGGCCTCGGGTGAGTTTCAGATAGGTTTGGGTTGTGTTGCGCTCGTTTTTCTTGTATTTCGACGCCGTTTCTTCAAGCATAAATGATATCATATTAAACAAATGAGCTCCGATTTATTTTTTTATTAAAGCATTAGATCTGTATCGTAATTACGGACCCGTAGCAAAAAGAATTATCGAATTTGGACATCGTATGAGGATTTTATGGTCATTTTACTAAGAATTAGGTTATCAGATTTTTCAGATTAATTACGCAATTGCCACTTACAGTGTATTTAAAAATCTGCACTATTTGCAAATATTAAAACCTACATATCTCCTTCATTATAAGGTCAAATTGAGTGATTCAAAAGCCTAACGTGACTAAAATTTCACAAGGGATCCATTGGTGGCATAAAAAGCAAGTTTCAGGATCGTTGGGTATGAGAAACGAGGTAGAATAACTGGCAGAAAAATATATAAAACGAGGGTTTGTTTATTCGATAATAGTTTGAGTTGGGGAGCTCGGATTTGGGCGATTTTGGGGGCGATTTTTACCATAAGGATTGGGGTAAGTGTTCTCTATTCAGTTTTGATTATATTTCATGAATCCATCTTCGTTTTTGGGATTTGATTGATGATTTCATAGTGAAATTGAGGGAGTTAGGGTTTGAGTTTTGGAGAGTTTAAGTGAGGATTTGAGGGACCAAACAGAGTCCGATTTTGATGAATTTTATATGGTTAGACTCGGGAGAGGACGGGGTTTATTATTCTGCCATTTTGACTGATTTTGAGACGTCGGCCCGGGGCCCGGGTTTTGGCCGGTTTCAGAATTTTGGCATATTTTATAGTTTTTATTGTGGAATTCGATTCGTTAGCCTACGTTGATAGTATTAATCTGATTATGGTTAGAATTGGAGCTTTTGGAGACCGAGTCCAGAGACGAGGGCATCCCAGAGTAGGATTTTACGCTGTTAAGGTAAGTAACAGTTTTATTTCTGGCTTTGAGGGTATAAACCCGGAGAATTTGATATCGTGTGACTGTTTGGAGGTGATACCCACGCTAGGTGGTGGGTTTTTGGGTGTATACCTTGAGGGATTGAGACTTGGTTTGTCCCATGAGGCCTCATGACCATCATCTGTGTTTACGTAGTTACTTATTATTGAACTTGTCTGCCTTCATGTTAGAGATCGTGCTTAGGCTTTATTCATGCCCACATTATTTGTACTCAGTCATAGAAATTATTGTATATGTTTACCTCAGTCTCTATTATTTGCTAATATGTTGTGATACTTGATGTGGGCTATGTTCCCTTATTTGTTGATGATGGTGAGGCTAGTGAGGTACATGCTTAAGTGAGGCTGAGGGCCTGGCTGTGAGGATATTAATACCATAGCGCGTGAGTTGTCCGCGTAGCACATGAGTTGACCGTGCGGGTCTAGGTATTGATACCATAGCACCTGAGTTGTCCGCATAGCACGTGGGTTGATCGTGCGGATCCAAGTATTGATATGATGGCATATAAGTTGTCCGTGCTTAGCGCTTGGGCTTTGGGAGCCCCTCCGAAGTCTGTACACACCCCCAATGAGCGCATAGTATTGAGTGTTGAGTTCTGAGTGCGAGTGATGAGTGATGGAGTGACACTGCTGTGAGGTTGTATTTATTTGTGTTGTTGCTGCATTTATCTGTTAAACTTCTTTGTGGCATTTACTGAGTTATGGAATTTACCTGTTTATTTCTGTTTATTTTTAAATTGTAAAAATAAATAATTGGACTGTTTTACTTAGCTCGTCACTACTCCTCAGTTCCTTAGTTATTTCTGTTACTACTGAGTCGGTTATACTCATACTACACCCTGCACTTTATATGCAGATCTAGGTGAGTAAGAGCGCGACGATCGTTGAGTTCAGGCCGGCTATCTGTGGAGATTGCAAGGTAGCTGCTAGCGTCCGCAGGACCTTGTTACTTCTTTTGTCATTTCTTCTTTTGGACAGTTAGACAGTTTATATATCTTAGTTTATAGTTTATAGTTTTAGACGCTCATAACTTAGTGACACCCTGTTGTTTGGGGCTCGTTTTCGTATTTTTTTATATTTTATTTAGAGTTGATTTAGTTTATGAAAAATTTAAATGTTGAAATGTTTTATTAAATTCTTATAATCGGTTTAGTAGTAATATTTTGGGAAGTAGGCTTGCCTGCGCCATCACGACCATGGTTAGATTTTGGGTCGTAACACCCAAATGTTTCTAACTCCCAAATTCTTTTTTCAGAAATTTCAGCGGAGTCTCCCCTGTAATTGGGCCTAACCACCTGCAAGAGTAACACCAAAACAACTCCTAACAATACATCCACAACCCAACAAAACACCACAAGGTATATATCAATAACACCAATCTCAGCATTACAAGCGCTGCATTATCACAATGATGTCAGGACATGAAGCACATTATATGTATGCCATCACCATATCTCTGGTCTTAAAAGCTGTTCATAATTAATTCCAGCATCATCAATTTATCTCATATTAACCAAGACATCGTTTAGAATTTTCACAACACTGACAACAGAATGTGAGGCATGAAGACCTCATAACTATTCACCCGACTTAACGAGTCACATTTAATGCCACCTAGGCACTCATCTCATGGGTTAAAACTTAATAATTACAGCACAATTATGGCACAGAAACACATAAAAGAATTATCACTTAAGCCTATCAGGCATGACTCCCTATTAGTACTATAGTATAATTTAAACTTCACACGGGGAGAATTTTAAACTCATAAATATTTCACCACAAGTACCTCGTCCTTATATAACTTCCACTGCGGCTTGTAGCCCGGTTTAAATATTTCACATCATATAAAAATGCGAGAATCTCGTCCTCAACTCCGAATCACAAGTATTTTGCACATTGTGCCAACTGAAATTTCAATTTCTTTTTTTCTTCTTTTCAATAAATTTTGTAAATAATTTTCACAGCACATAATGAACCTTCATACCGGTAGGGCATATAATTCATAAAAATTGGAATCAATTATTCCGAAACACATTAAACCCACTATAATGAATAATAAAAATTACTTTTGGACTTATAGCCCTCAATGGTGTACAAAAAAATAATGACAGACACGGGCTCACATCTTCAAATCTCCCAATAGGGATAAGCATATAAGTGGGTCACAAAATTACGAAGCTCACCCATAAGCGGAGCATAATAGGAGGACTCACCTCAATATTCAAAACCGAATCAAATTAAGGGAAAAATATCCTTTTATAACAAAAACCAGGATCGTACCTGTAATGTCACCATCTGGTGTATTGGCCTCAGCTAAATCATAGCGATTATATCAACGGGTCAGGTCTCCACCTCTTAGTTGCCCACTATCCGCCTGTCCTCCACCTCTAGCTGACTGTGCACATGGAGTATTAACTGGAATAAAGCTTGTAGCCTAAATATTCTGATGAAATCCATCTCTTCCAAGTCTGGGACATTCCTCTTGATGTGTCTAGTACAATCACACTGATAACAACCCCTCTGAGGTTGCGGCTGCTCGTACTGAGTCTATGCCGGATAATTGAAATAATCATTATAGGAATCTCGTGCTGGTGGTGCATTGTAAGAACTTACTAGAGCACTCTGAGTAATCTGATGTGCGGACTGAGTTGGCCGACTGCTCGAGCCTCCGCTATAATGGGTCCTAGCTGAAGAGTAAAATCCACTGAACCCTCCAGATCTTCGAAACCTTTTGGCCTCCTTAGACTCCTTTTCCTCGCCTAAAACACCCTCAATCTTCCTTGTAATCTCCACTACTTGTTGAAATGGAGTATCAGTTTGCAACTCTCGAGCCATGCATATTTTATTATCATAATTGAGTCCCTCAATGAATCTGCGGACCCGTTCTCTAACTGTAAGAACCAAGATAGGTGCATGACAGGCTAACTCACTGAAACTGATAGCATATTCTGACATTGTCATAGTGCCTTGACGCAACCGTTCAAACTCTGTGCGCCACGCATCTCGGAGAGTCTGGGGAACAAACTCTTTCAAGAACATTTACAAAAATTGAGCCCAAATTGGTGGTATTGCATCTGCTGGTCTACCTTCTTCATAATATTTCCACCGCTGATACGCTGTGCCTAACAGTTGAAATATAGTAAAGGCAACTCCGCTTACTTCCACTATACCCATGGTGTGGAGAATATGGTGACAACTTTCTAGAAATCCTTGGGCATCCTCTGTAGTTGTGCCACTGAAAGTAGGTGGACTATACCTCTTAAACCTTTCAAGTCTCTTTTGTTCTTTTTCGGATGCCTCTGGTCTAACCGCAGGCTGAACCAGAATAACAGGTTGTACCGGTACTACACCCGGAACCTGACCAACGTGAACCTGTTATTTTGGTGTTGTGGTAGGAGTCTGGGCTACTCCCCCAGTCTACGAAATATTTGGTGCAACAGAGATCAATCACGCCTGAGTTAATATAACAAACATACTCAGGAACTCTGCGAAAGTATCCTGAAGCCCGGGGGTAACAACAGGTGCTTCTGGTACCTATCCCCCAAATGGAGCTACTGGCGGCTCCTCAACTGTTGTTCTGACAGGTGCTCTAGTCGCGACACGTGCCCTTCCTCGGCCTCTACCTCTTGCAGTATGCGAAGGTGCCTGCTTAGCTGACCCGGTAGCATGTGTCCTCACCATCAGTGAGAGAGTAGAGATACAAAGGCTCAAATGACAAATTCAACAAATTTCGCATGACAGGAATGAAAGAAGTGGAAATTTCTCAACAGTTCTATAGCCTCTCGAAGATAAGTACAGACGTCTCCGTACTGATCCGCAAGACTCTACTAGAGTCGTTCGTGACTCGTAGAACCTATGAACTTAGGGCTCTGATACCAACTTGTCACGACCCAAAATCCCACCACAGCCTTCGTGATGGCACCTAGTCTCTAAGGGGTAAGCCGATTTCTATTACATTTTGAAGCCTTTTTTTTGAATTAAATAAGTAACCAAAACTAACAACGAAATAAATATGAATATACAACCTCCCAAGACGGATAGTACTGAGTCACGAACTCTAACTGAATACATGGAATGATCACGAGGACCGAATATGCAATACTGTTTGATTACAAATTAACAGTACAATGTGTCACAACCCGAAATTTCACACCGACGGGACTGTAATGGCCCCTAACATTTCACTTTCTAGGCAAGCCAATGTTAGAGATTCATTAAACCAATTCCTTATTTCCATTCACTAAATAACAATAATTAACTAAGATGAAATATAATAAGTGCAAAATATTATAAAACTGTATTAATTACTACCACCTGGATCTAGAGTCACAATTCACGAGCATTCTAGAATTTACTACAAGTAATAGTCTGAAAGAAATACAACTGTTTGAATGAAAGCAAACGGTAGGAAATAAAAGATAGACGGGGATTTCAAGGTCTGTGAACGCCGACAGATCTACCTTGAGTCTGCGGACAGTGGACCAATAGCAAAATATCGATCAACCTGAGCCGATACCAAAATCTGCACAGAAAGTGCAGAGTGCAGCATCAGTACAACCGACCCCATATACTGGTAAGTGTCGAGCCTAACCTCGGCGAAGTAGTGACGAGGCTTTGACAAGACACCCACATATAACCTGAACAGTATAATCATGTTAGTAGCAACAATAGTAAATAAGGAAATAACGCAGAAATAATGGGAGGGGGGCATACAGTGGGGGAATATAATACAAAGAGTGAGAATAATGAAAAGACAGAATTAAACTGAAAATCCTTAAACGAATTGAGCAAATAAAATAGCAAAGAAAAACTGCACGGCAACACTCTTCGTACTTTTACCCTGAACCTCACCAAATAAATAAATAGAATAGCATGGCATCACACTGCATGCATTAAACCTCTCATAATTTACACGGCATCACCCTTCGTGCTTTATCACTCATAAATCATGGCACGGCATCATCCTTCGTGCATTAACACTCACATATCACGGCACGGCATCACCCTTCATCCATTAACACTCATATATCACAGCACAGCATCACCCTTCGTGCTTTACACTCTTCCTCACAATATCAATAATGCATGCACGGCATCACCCTTCATGCTTTACACTCCTCCTCACAAATCACAGAATCAATAACAACAGATAGATAAGAGTATCACAAAGAAACTAGCATTTTACCCATAATCAATAGCACAATGTAACCTTAACTTTGAATCAATATTCGAAAATTATGAAATCTCAGTGAAACCAGATATAAGTCACCCAACATTTCAAATAACCCGCTAAGCATCGATAGTAGAATTGAAGGCTACAAAATAGAGAAGAATAGAATTTCACTCGCATGCTATGACTCGACAACGACGCATAGATGCCCGTCACCTCACCTATACATTGTATTTAACAACCAAACACGTAGCAAATAAACACATAATACCTATTTCCTCAAGCCAAAGTTAGACACGACACTTACCTCGATTCGTAGGTCACTCACTTCGCTTTGCCCTTAGAATTCACCTCCAACTCACTCGTATCTAGTCACAAATAGCTTAATACCATCAATTATCACTAAAGGAATCAACTTTAATGAATAATTACAGATTTCCCAAATTTTCTCAAAAGAAGTCAAAAACCGACCCCGGGCCCGCTTGGTCCAAACTCGAGGTTCGGACCAAACTCCATTTACCCATTAATCCCCGAGCCCGAATATGTCATTAGTTTCAGAATCCGACCCCAAATCGAGGTCTAAATTCCCAAATTTACAAAATTTTCAATTCTGCTAAAATCCCTAATTTCTACCCTTAAAGAACAAGATTTAGGCCTTGAAATCTAGTGGGTGTTGATGGAAATTGAAAGGAATGAGTTTAAGAACACGAACCTATGATTTGGTGTTGAATTCCCACTTCACAAATCTCCCAAGGTTGATTTCAAGTGAAGAAAATGTGATATTTTGAACAAATCCCGTTTTTGAAGTCTGTTTTAAAACACTGGACAGGCATCGCGTTCGCAAGAGGCCTGTCGCGATCGCGATGCACAACGGCCTAAGGCCTTCGTGTTCACCAGTCATTTTACGTGTTTGCATAAGGCAGCTCCCCCCAAGCCTTCACGTTCGCGACCCAATGGACGCGTTCGCGTAGAAGAACATGACTCCCCTCCCCAGGTCCCTTAAACTATCCCGTTCGCGGGAGACTGATCCCATTTGCGAAGGGTACCACCCCCAATGCTTCGCGTTCGCAACCAGTCCTTCGCATTCGCGAAGAAGAAAATTACCCTACCCCCATTTTACCTTTCACGTTCGCGACACTACCTACGCGAACGCGAAGAAAGGCACACTAGAACAGCTGCTGCAGCAAAATTCTCAGATTTTCTAAGTGCAAATCACCCCGTAGCCTATCCGAAACTCACCCGAGCACTCGGGGCTCCATACCAAACATGTGCACAAGTCTAACAACATTGTACGGATTTGCTTGTGCTATCAAATTGCCAAAATAACACCTAAAACTACGGATTTAGCATCAAAATCAATGAAATTCTCAAGAACACTTAAAGTTACTATTTTCTCAACCGAAGGTCTGAATCACGTCATTTAAACTCTGTTTCTCACAAAATATCACAGACATAGTTTAGATATTATAACGGACCTGTATCGGGCTCCGGAACCAAAATACGGGCCCGATACCATCAAAATCAAGCATTAAGCATATACTTTAAAACCATTAATTTTCTAAAATTCAATTTTAGTCAAAAATTCATTTCTCAGGCTATGGACCTCGGAATTCGATTCCGGGAGTACGCCCAAGTCCCATAATTCGATACGGACCCATCGAGACAGTCAAAACATAGATCTGGGCCCGTTTACAAAACAATATTGACCGAAGTCAAATAAAATTAACTTTTTAAGGCATAAATTCTTGTTTTCATCAATTTTCAACAAAAAGCTTTCCGGAAACATGCCCGGACTGCACAAGCAAATCGAGGATGATAAAATATAAGATTTTTAAGGCTTAAGAGCGCAGCTTTGAGGTCTAAAATACAAGATGACCTTTTGGGTTATCACACAATGAAATGAAAAGACGCCAAGGGACTGCGACGATCAAGCAGCTCTACCTTGAATCCTTACGATCCCGCTTTAACTCTGCTCAAGTTCGATATCTCCAATACCTGGCTCTGCACAAAAATGTGCAGAAGTGTATTATGAGTACACCATGGTCGGTACCCAGTAAGTATCATGACTAACCTCTATTGAGTAGAGACGAGGTACAGTCAAGACACTCACCAGTCTAATAACCTGTGCAATATAATATACGAAATAATAGGAAACAAATAACATCAAGGCAACATAAAACAACCAATGATATGCACAGTAAGACAATAAAATCACCATTTAATATCGCTCAATAATTAATAAATACAATTACACCCTGTTAAATCAAGTTTTTCAGTTAAATATCTTTCACATATAATTCTTACGAATAAAACTCTTTTTCAAATATAATTTCGTCGAATAAATATCTTTCAAATATAATTCTTTCATATAATTCTTCTTGAATAAAAATCCTTAAAAATAAATATTTTGAATATAATTTTTTCGATTAAAGAGTCACCATGTGACACTTCATTTAAAAATCATAAAAATACGGGTCTTAGCCCATTTTCATATTTTTTCGTAAACACGGGTCTCAGCCCATTTTTCATATTTCCATGGCACCTCGTGCCCATAATTAAATCATCATATTTCCCCGGCACCTCGTGCCCTCATTTCATGTCACAACTGCACGGACAATTCATGTGCCAAATATCATTATCATTTCATCACAGCATCTCGTGCCCATATTTCATATCATAACTGCACGGACAATTCACGTGCCAAATATCCTCATTATTTACTCACGACACATCGTACCCACATTTTTTTTATAATCCGCCGGGCAATAGCCACAGGCTCTCAATTTCAACATAAATCAGATTGTTATCAATTTACCAACAACAAGACAAATTGCACAAGGTATAAAAATAAATACAAGAAAATCACAACATCACATGAAAATCATCAACACCACAACCCCACATCATCACATATCGTCCCTGACAATAGCCACCCTTATCGCTCCTATTGCCACCCTTATCACTCCTATAGCCACCCTTATCGATCCGCCCAGACAATATCAATAGCCACCCTTGTCGCTCTTATTGCCACCCTGATCGCTTCTATAGCCACCCTTATCGCTCCGCCTAGACAATATTCCAACAAATACAACCACAGTGAAATTTCACCCTTATACCCACATAATATCAACGGTGAAATGCCACCCTTATAGCCTCAAAATAATAATTTACACTGAAAATTATCACGGCAACATAACAAAATCAATTCATATCACAATTTGCCCAATGGCCACAACCAAATTCCAAAGCTACAACCAAGTCAATTAATTTCATAACAAATAGCCAAAAGCTCCACACAATGTGTACAATACCCAAAATCAATCAATAAAGATAGAAATTACTCAACATAAAGCAAAGTCTTCATTAAATTCAAATTTTTAATAATTATATAAACACCTCTTCTTAAGCTCATTTAATTAATTATTTGCAGAGAAAAAATTCATAATGAAATTAAATTCCAATAGTTATCAAACCAACAAATTTACGGAATTACATAAATAATCAAGTAGCAATCACATCAAATTGTCATTTAACAACAGATTCAACAACAACAAGGATTTAGGCACGACAAATAGATGATTAAATATATAGTAACAATTACCCAATTTACCACACAATATGCTCAAGACTTTAACTAAATAAAATTTACACATATAGGCCCAGTACGTACTCGTCACCTTGCGTACACGGCTTTTCACATTTCACAAATGGCACATAAGACTCGATGCCTAAGAGGTAATTCCCTCACTCGAGGTTAAGAAAGATACTTACCTTTTTGAAGTTATGCCGATATTCCAAAATCGCCTTCTTACTTGAATTGGCTTCTGGACCGCTCAAATCTATTCAAATCAGATGTATAACTTCATTAAATTTATCGAAAACAATTCCGGATAATAAAACGTCGACTTAAAAATTTATTCCAAAAAGTCAACAAAGGTCAACGCAGGGCCCGCCCCTCGGAACCCGACAAAATTTTCATAAAATCTGAATACCCATTCAGATACGAGTTCAACCATACCAATTTTATCGAACTCCAATAACAACTCGACCTCAAATCTTAAATTTATGGTTTATGAAATTTCTACAATTTTTCCCAAATTTCCATTTCAAAGTACTAATTAAATGATGAAATCAATGATATATTCATGTATATTAACCAAATCCGAGTTAGAATCACTTACCCCGATGAATTTCTTGAAAAACCCCACGAAAATGCTTCTCAAACCGAGCTCCCAAAGTCCAAAAATGAAATAATAACCTAAACCTCGGATATATAGTACATCCTTTGAACTTCCAATGTGCGGTTCGCACAAAAATGGCGCGGCCGCACATCCCCAGCTCCTGCAGTCGCACAAAAATGGTGCGGCCACACTTCACAGCCTTCTCCTCTACCGGGCTTAAGTAAATTGGCCATAACTTTCTCTACAGATATCTGAATTATGATTTCTCTACCTTTTTGGAAACTAGACACGAATGGCTACAACTTTTGTTTTTGAATCATCTCAAAATTTCTTGTAGATAAAAAAAATGAGCTTCCGAAGTCGGACCAGCGAATCTGAGAGTTCTTGAGCGCGGCTACACACAAAATTGTGCCGTCCGCGAACTCCACTGCGGACTGGAGTGCAGTCCGTACCAAAATTGTGCGGTCCGCACAATTCCCCTGAGGTCCGCACTTCCCTTTTTGCCTCAGCACTCCCGAAACTCATCTGGAACCTCCCGGACACAAACCATATATGTATTTCAATCATAAAACACGCTACGGACCTGCTCGAGCACTCAAAACACTGAAAAGAGGTTGTCTTGACCCGATATTGACCATGGTCAAACTCCCAAATTTATTAACTTTACTATTCTCTCAACCAATGACCCAAAGTTTATACACCCAAGCCCCTCAGGATCTCAACCAAATATACCAACACGTCCCAAAATACAATACAAACTTAGTGGAGGCTTCAAATCTCGTCAAACAACGTCAAAATTATGAATAGCGCCTCGAATCGAATTATGAGTTTTTCAATCTCCCAACTTCTATGTTTTGCGCCGAAACGTATCAAATCAATCTGGAATGACTTCAAATTTTGCACACAAGTCATAAATGACATAATGTAGGTATTCCAATTTTCAGAATCGGATTCCAGCCTCAATATCCAAAAGTCAACTCCTCGGTCAACTCTTTTCTTTTAAGCTTCTTAAATAAGAATTGTTCTTTTAATTAAATTATGAATCTTTCGAAAAACAAACTCGACCACACCCGCGGGTCATAATACTTATTACGAAGTTGCTTGAGACCTTAAGTCACTGAACGGTTTAATTCCTAAAATGACACGTCGGGTCGTTACAGTATCTTGCCTAACCTTGAGTGGGAGAAATTCCCCTTAGGCATTGAGTCTTATGTGCAATTTGTATAATTGAAAACCATGTACGTGAGGTGACGAGTACGTACTTGGTTTATATGTGCAAATTACATTGGTTAAAATCCTTAGATGCCTTTATGTATTAAATTGGAAATTATTGGCACTAATTAAATCCTTTAATTGTCTTACCTAAATCCTTGTTTTGTTGGATTTGCTTTATACGATGATTTGGTGTGATTGCCACCTTAATGTTTATATGAAATATTATTTTGTTGAGTTGTTCACTCCCGGATATATTTGTTAAGATTTTGTGCACATTATGGTCGAGCCATGGGCTCCTTATTCTGAAAAAATAATGTATTGTTGATTTCTGTAGAAAGTTGTAATATTTGAGCACTTGATGTGCAAGTTGTGTTATGTTGTAATATTTGAGAATTTGATGTGCAATTGGTGATATGTTGTAATATGTGAGCACTTGATGTGCAATTTGTGATATGCTGTGATATGTGAACACTTGAGGTGCAAGCTGTATTATGCTGTGATATTTGGGCACTTGAGGTGCGATTTGTGAAATATTGTGATATTTGATACGTCTGCGGTGATATAAGGTCAGGGTGTTGAAATGCGTGCGTTGAGATAAGGGTGGCTTGAAATGCGTGGCTAGTAAGGGAACTACTAGAAGTCATGCGGTGTGATAAGGGTGGCTAAAACGCGGGATGCTATTTCGGGAAAAATAATTTTTTTAAAATTAAATGTGAAGGCTCCCGCGGTGATATAAGAAAATGAGATATTATCAATTTATTTATGATTTGGTACTACAAGGCGGTATCTCGGGAGTGCCCTGTTGATATTTCTTTATTTATGTTCTTGTCTTGGGTGATTTTGTTTCATTTAATATGTAAATTCTTGTCTTCTTCCGTGATGCACTAGTTGACTTTATTGTTATGTGTTTTGTGCTCCTAGTTATATTGTGTTTACTTTGGCTTTTTAGCACGTGACTCTGAAGAAGTATATTTTTGATTTTTTTTACTGATTTTCGATGATTTAGTTGATTTAAATAAAAGGAATTATTATTATGTTTTAAATTAAATAGTTTTACATCCAAATCAGTAGTTTATCTAATGCTTTAATTTAAGTGCAATGTTATTTTCTTCACCCAAATAATTTATAAAATAAATTCATTTCTTTGTTGATTTCTTACTTGATTTAAAAAAATATTGTAAACTCACTTTAGTGGAAATAAATTGATCATGTGGATCTTATATACATTGATATTATTGGCACGTGAGTTGTCCATGCAGTTGTGATAGAAATATGGGCACGAGGTGCCGTGGAATTATGGAAGTGGGTTGAGACCCGTATTTCTTTGATTATGAAATGAGGTGTCACAAGGTGACTTTTATTTGAAGGAATTATATTCCAAAAATATTATTTTAAAAAATTATAGTTGAAAGAAATTTATTTGAAGGGAGTATATTCGAAATATATATTTATTTGACAAGGTTATATTCTAAGGATTTTTATTGAAAAACTTATATTTGAAAGATTTATACTTGAATTACTTACATTGGAAAGACATATATTTGAGGGACTTGATTGATTGATTGTATTTGTGGTCCTTATTCATTTGAGCAATATTTATGGTGTTCTTGCTGCCTTGTTGTTTACATCATTTATTTATTCTTGTTGCCATCATTGCCATTTGTTTCTATTATTATTATTATTATTATTATTATTATTATTATTATTATTATTATTATTATTATTATTATTATTATTATTATTATTATTATTATTATTATTATATACTGCTACACTGCACAAGTTAATTGATTAGTGAGTGTCTTGACTGTACCTCGTCACTACTCCACCGAGGTTAGTCTTGATACTTACTGGGTACCGACCGTGGTGTACTCATACTACACTTCTACACATTTTTGTGCAGAGCCAGGTATTGGAGATATTGGACTCAGGCAGAGTTAGTGTGTTGACCGCAATGATTCAAGGTAGAGTTGTTTAGTTGTCGTAGTCCCTTGGAGTCTTTCTATTTTATTGTACTGTTAGATATTATTCGAACAATATTGTATATTCGATCCTTGAGATCATTTCATAAATTCAGTTAGAGTTCGTGACTCAGTATTACCAGTCTTGGGTGGTTGTATCATTATTCCCGTTGTTGGTTTCGACTATCTATTTTAAAAAAAAATAGCTTGGATTGTTATTATGATCGGCTTACTTAGTCATAGAGACTAAGTGCCATCGCGACGCCTGTGGTAGGATTTTAGGTCGTGATAAGTTGGTATTAGAGCTCTAGGTTCATAGGTTTTACGAGTCACGAATGAGTTTAGTAGAGTCTTGCGGATTGGTACGGAGACGTCTGTACTTATCTTCGAGAGGCTACTGAGCTAGTAGGAAAATTTTTCACTTCTTTCATTCCTTATCGTGCGGTATTTATTCAGCTTGAAGCATATATCTTATGTTCTTTTGCATCCACTCATGCATGAAATTGCACACTCGGTATCAACTATGAGTCAATGGTTCATGATACTACAAAGGGGTTATAAGGGAGCCAGGGTTGCTCAACCATTGTTACCACATATCGTCCAGATCGAGGATGCAGAAGTATTGAGAAGATCATTCAGTTGTGCACATGGGGGTGCAGCAGTTTCTGACATCTGGTTGATAAGTACGATCTTAAGAAGGTTTAATTAGTTTCCTAATCATCACAATCGTGGTAGTGTCACGAGGTGGATGTATTTTTGAAGATAGTTGGTGGTATTAGAGACTATGTGGTTCGTATGGGATTTCCATTTAGTGAAGGGTACATACTAGCAGTCAAGGCACTGGAGGAAGCGAGTTTAACTATCACGAGGATGACATGCGCCAAATAAATGACTTGAGGTATCTTATGACTGGTGTCGTATGAGCAGTGAAGGTTAGTATTGTGGATCATTGGATTGTGTCCTATGGCTTCGCGCCAAGTGAAGGGAGTTCACTATCAACGATCAGATTGCGGGGTCATGTGTTGTATGAGTTTTGTCCTGAGATGTATTTATGTGGTATTGAAAGGTTATATGAAACTTGTATATGATTAAGAGCTGAGATTTGTATGGGATGATGCTGGGACATGCGGTATTCCCGCGTCCTTAATAATTCTACATTTCAGTATCAACGGCGTTATGGAAACAATTTCAAAATACTCGGGGTATTCCAGTAAGTTCTTTTAATGCACTAGTGGCACGAGTTCCTATAGTGGTTATTCTAGTTATCTGGCACAGAGTCAGTGTGAGCATCCGCACCCGCAGAGGGGTTATTATGAGTGTGGTGATACTAGACACATCAAGAGAAATTGTCATAGACTTAGGAGGGGTGGATTTCATCAGAGCACTCAAGCTACAAGTTTTATTCCAGTTAATACTCCACGTGCACAACCAGTTAGAGGTGGAGGACAGGCAGTTAAAAGGCGCCCTAGAGGGGGAGGCCCAGCCCGTTGATATATTTGCTATGGTGTGGCTGAAGCCACTACACCAGATGGTGTCATTACAGGTATGATCCTGATCTGTTATAAAGGAATATTTTTCCTTAATTTGATTCGGTTATGAATATTGAGGCGAGTCCTCCTATTATGCTCCGCTTATGGGCGAGCTTTATAACTTTGTGACCCACTTATATGTTTATCCCTGTTGGGAGATTTGATGATGTTAGCCCGTGTCTATCATTTTTATTTTTGTACACCATTAAGGTCTATAAGTCCAAAAGTGATTTTTATTACTCACTACAGTGGGTTTTGATGTGATATCGGAATAATTGATTTCAATTTTATGAATTTTGTGCCCTATTGGAATGAGAGGTTCATTATGTGTTAAGAAAATTATTTACGACATTTATTGAAAAGAAGAAAAAAAGGAAATTGAAAATTTCAGTTGGCACAATGTGCAAAATACTTGTGATTCGGAGTTGAGAAAGAGATCCTCGTATTTTTATATGATGTGAAATATTTAAACTGGGCTACTAGCCGCGATGGAAGTTATATAAGGACGAGGTCCTTGTGGTGAAAAATATATGAGTTTAAGTTCTCCCTTTGTGAAATTATATTTGAACTATAGTATTAATGGGGAGTCATGCCTGTTAGGTTTATTTGATAATTATTTTATATGTTTCTATGCATATTTATGCATATTCGTGCTGTTAAGCATTGCGTTTTAGCCTATAAGGTGAGTGCCCAGGTGGTGTTAAATGTGACTCGTTGATTCGGATAACTAATTATGAGGTCTTCATGCCTCGCATGTTGCTGTCAGTGTTGCGAAAATTTGAAATAAGATTTTATTTAATATGAGATTTATTGAGGATGCTGGAATTAATTATAAACAGCTATTATGACCAGAGATGATGTTATGTGCATACGTTGATGTGTGCGTAGGCACGAGTTGCTATAGCTTGTTGAAACTAATACTGTGCGCTGATGTGATAATAAGGCCTTTTGAAATTAATTAGAGTGTAAGAAGTTGACTTTAAAGTTTACAAATGAGGATAAAAGAAATAATCTCAACTAAGATGGTATTGTCGGACCCATGCTAAATTGTGGTGACGTAGAATCAACCGCGATTATGCATGTAATAAAACACTCAGAAATTTAATGTTCTCAGAATAATTCTTGGCACGTTCGAGGACGAACGCATGTTTTAAGAGGGGGAGGATGTAACGACCCAACTTGTCGTTTTAAGAATTTACGTTCCGTTCGGTGGCTTAAGGTCTCGAGCAGCTTTGAAATGTGTATTATGACTTGCGAGGGTGGTCAAGTTTGGTTTTCGGATGATTCAGGATTTAATTAAAAGAACAATTCTTGTTTTGGAAGCTTAAGTTGGAATAATTGACCGAATTGTGAATTATATGTAAACGACCCCGAAATAGAGTTTTGATAATTCCAATAACTCCGTATGGTAATTTTGGACTTAGGAGCGTGTCCGAAAATATGTTTTGAAGTACGTAGTGAAATTTTGCTTGAAATGGCGAAAGTTGAATTTTTGGGAAGTTTGACCGGGGAGTTGACTTTTTGATATCGGAGTCGGAATCTAGTTCTGAAAATTTTCATAGATCTGTTATGTCATTTATGACTTGTGTGCAAAATTTGAAGTCAATCTGAATTGATTTGATACATTTCGGCGCAAAATATAGAAGTTGGAAGATTTGAAAAGTCATAATTCGATTCGATGCGCGATTCGTAATTTCGGCGTTGTTTGGCATGGTTTGAAGCCTCATCTAAGTTTGTATTGTATTTTGGGACATGTTGGTATATTTGGTTAAGGTCCCGAGGGACTTGGATGGATTTCGAAAAGTTAACGGAATGGATTTCGGACAAAAAGGAGCTGCTGGAATTTTTCTGCTGCATAAGCTGTTTTTGGACAGCAACTGGTTCAATCACAGAGCCAAGTTTGGAATCTTATATCTCAAAATTTATAAGGACTCTGAAAATTTTCAAAACATTAAAGTTTTATTCTTTTGATTCTAGTTTCTAGAAAGTTTAACCATTCATCATTTGGACACTTGTACAGAAAGTTACGGTCGACTGAATGAAGGCTGGTAAAACTGTTTCGCCAGAAATATATGATGCGTGGTGCCTAATTTGGAAGCTTATATATCAAAATCTATAAGGAATATGGAAATTTTCAAAACATTAAAGTTGTATCCCTTTGATTCTAGTTTCTAAAATGATAAATCATTTATCATTCGGACATTTGTACAAAACGTTATGATTGATTGACTGAAGCTGGTACTGCAGTTTTTAGCTACAGCAGTGTGCATCGCCAAAAATTTCTTGCTGCACAGGGATGACTTTGGGAGCTTATATCTCGCAATATATAAGGTGTTGTGCAATGAGAAAAACATGAAAGTTGTTGCCCTTTGTATCTAGTTTGTAGAAATTTAAACCGTTTGGCAGTTGGAGTTGAGTATAAGAAGTTATGATTGATAAACTACAGACTGTCGGGGAAGAGTTTTGGAAGAGTTTGATGTTTTCAGCATAATCATGTAATGATCCAAAGGTCCATTTTTAATTCTAGAGATTGAAATTTGATTTTGAGACTTTCGGGATTTTGATAATGAATTATAGTAGTGATCTGGAAAGTTTGGTCTAATTTCATCAAGTCGCGATTGGGTTTTTAGCGCAAAACATGAGTTAATTGTTTAACGAGCGAAATTAGTATCGCATTGAGCAAATGAGCTCCGAATTGAGTTTCTATTGAACGACTAGGTTTGTATTATTATTTGTGACTCATAGGAACAAGAATCGTCAAATTCCGAGTTCGTATGATGGAGTTAGAGCGTTTTTAGTGAAAACACAAATTGCTGGTGCAAGCTAGTTCTAGTGTGGACTTTTAGTGACGAAAAATGGACTTTTAGTGATGGATGGGCAGAAACTTAAGGACCAAAAATGGTCATTTTCTTCATTTCGTTTTTTGGAGCTATGGAGCTCGGATTGAAGCGATTTTCACCATATGGATTGGGGTAAGTGTTTTATATCCAAAAGTGATTATATTTCATAAATCCATGGTTATATTCATCATTTATTTCGGATTTAAATTGAAGAAATCAAGATTTTTGCAAAACATTTCAAGAACGAAAATTTTAGATTTGGTGGTCGAGTTGTTATCAGAATTTGATAAAATTTGGGTGGACTCGTAATTGAATGGGTTGTCGAATTTTGGGAGTTTCGTCAGATTTCGAGATGTGGGCCCCACCGGCGATTTTTGAGTTAAATTTTAGATTATTTTTTTGGATAATTAGTATTTTTATATGGAATTAATTCCTATAATTAGTATTCACTGAATTGAATTAATTTGGTTAGATTCGAGTTGTCTAGAGGTCAATTCAAGCAAGAAGGCGATTTTGGAATATCGGCCTAACTTCAAAAAGGTAAGTATCTTGCCTAACCTTGAGTGGGAGAAATTCCCCTTAGGCATTGAGTCTTATGTGCAATTTGTATAATTGAAAACCATGTACGTGAGGTGACGAGTACGTACTTGGTTTATATGTGCAAATTACATTGGTTAAAATCCTTAGATGCCTTTATGTATTAAATTGGAAATTATTGGCACTAATTAAATCCTTTAATTGTCTTACCTAAATCCTTGTTTTGTTGGATTTGCTTTATATGATGATTTGGTGTGATTGCCACCTTAATGTTTATATGAAATATTATTTTGTTGAGTTGTTCACTCCCGGATATATTTGTTAAGATTTTGTGCACTTTATGGTCGAGCCATGGGCTCCTTATTCTGGAAAAATAATGTATTGTTGATTTCTGTGGAAAGTTATTATATTTGAGCACTTGATGTGCAATTTGTGTTATGTTGTAATATTTGAGAATTTGATGTGCAATTGGTGATATGTTGTAATATGTGAGCACTTGATGTGCAATTTGTGATATGCTGTGATATGTGAGCACTTGAGGTGCAAGCTGTATTATGCTGTGATATTTGGGCACTTGAGGTGCGATTTGTGAAATATTGTGATATTTGATACGTCTGCGGTGATATAAGGTCAGGGTGTTGAAACGCATGCGGTGAGATAAGGGTTGCTTGAAACGCGTGGCTAGTAGGGGAACTACTCGAAGTCATGCGGTGTGATAAGGGTGGCTAAAATACGGGATTCTATTTCAGGAAAAATAATTTCTTTAAAATAATATGTGAAGGCTCCCGCGGTGATATAAGGAAATGAGATATTGTCAATTTATTTATGATTTGGGACTATTAGGCAGTATCTCGGGAGTGCCCTGTTGATATTTCTTTATTTATGTTCTTGTCTTGGGTGATTTTGTTTCATTTAATATGTAAATTCTTGTCTTCTTCCGTGATGCACTAGTTGACTTTATTATTATGTATTTTGTGCACCTAGCACGTGACTCTAAAGAAGTATATTTCTAGTTTTTCTTACTGATTTTCGATGATTGAGTTGATTTAAATAAAAGGAATTATTATTATGTTTTAAATTAAATAGTTTTACGTCCAAATCAATAGTTTATCTGATGCTTTAATTTAAGTGCAATTTTATTTTCTTCACCCAAATAATTTATAAAATAAATTTATTTCTTTGTTGATTTCTTACTTGATTTAAAAAAAATTGTAAACTCACTTTAGTGGAAATAAATTGATCATGTGGATCTTATATACATTGATATTATTGTCACGTGAGTTGTCCGTGCAGTTGTGATAAAAATATGAGCACGAGGTGACGTGGTGATATAGAAGTGGGTTGAGACCCGTATTTTTATGATTATGAAATGAGGTGTCACAAGGTGACTTTTATTTGAAGGAATTATATTCCAAAAATATTATTTGAAAGAATTATAGTTGAAAGAAATTTATTTGAAGGGAGTATATTCGAAATATATATTTATTTGACAAGGTTATATTCTAAGGATTTTTATTGAAAAACTTATATTTGAAAGATTTATACTTGAAGTACTTACATTGGAAAGACGTATATTTGAGGGACTTGATTGATTGGTTGTATTTGTGTTCCTTATTCGTTTGAGCAATATTTATGGCCAGGCAAGCCAACGTTAAAGAATCATTAAACCAATTCCTAATTTCCATTCAGTAAATAACAATAATTAACTAAGATGAAATATAATAAGTGCGGAATATCATAAAACTGTATTAATTACTACCACCCGGATCTGGAGTCACAATTCACGAGCATTCTAGAATTTGCTACAAGTAATAGTCAGAAAGAAATATAACCGTCAGAATGAAAGAAACAGTATAACAGAAAAGATTGACGGGGACTTCAAGGTCTGTGAACGCCGACAGATCTACCTTGAGTCTCCGGACAGCGGACCAATAGAAAAATCTCGATCAACCCGAGCCGGTATCAAAATCTGCACAGAAAGTGCAGAGTGCAGTATCAGTACAACCGACCCCATGTACTGGTAAATGTCTGTCACGACCCGAAATTCCCACCTTCGGACCGTGATGGCGCCTAACATTTCACTTGCTAGGCAAGCCAACGTTAAAATAATATTAGCCATTTTAAACAATTTTTAAATTTATTAATAATAAAAAAACAAATGCGGAAGTAAGGTCTGAAATATAGTGAATAATCCATAAAAATAACGACGTCTAAATAGCATCCCAAAATTGGTGTCACAAGTGCACAAGCTTCTAAAATAATAAAAATAAAGGTCTGAATAAAATAAAGCTGTCTGGAAATAAACACACAGCTAAGGTACAATAGACGGGGACTTCAGAACTGCGAACGCCGTGCAGTTATACCTCAAGTCTCCTCTGAGTAGCTGAAATCCGAGCAAGTCTATGGTACGCCGCTGGGACCAACTCCAAAATCTGCACAAGAAGTGCAGAGTGTAGTATCAGTACAACCGACCCCATGTACTGGTAAGTGCTGAGCCTAACCTCGACGAAGTAGTGACGAGGCTAAGGCGGTTCACTTACATTAACCTGTATGCAATATTAGTAACAACATCAATAATAGAAATAAATCAGGTAACTCATTTATAATGGTTGAAGCCAACTCAGCAGTTATAACCAATTATCATTTCCATAAATTCTGTTGCAGCGTGCAACCCGCTCCCACAATATATTCATATTCAATTCTGTTGCAGCGTGCAACCCGCTCTCCCAATATTTTTCTTTTAATCAAGTATGTCATATATTTATTTCAGTCAAGTATATATATAGACTTTTAAATAATTATGTTGCGGCGTGCAATCCGATCCCCCAATATTGACTTTTCAATAAGTCTATTGCGGCGTGCAACCCGATCCTCTAATATTAACTTTTTAACAAGTCCGTTGCGGCGTGCAACCTGATCCTCCAATATGGACTTTTAAACAAGTCTGTTGCGGCGTGCAACCCGATCCTCCAATATGGACTTTTAAACAAGTCTGTTGCGACGTGCAACCCGATCCTCCAATATATTCATTTCAATCAACTCTGTTGAGGCGCGCAACCCGCTCCTCCAATATATTCATTTACCCATTTCTTATAGAATAAATTGCCCCAATAAATTCAACAATTAATATAAAATTTTAAAACAACAAGCATTCAATAGTTATGATTTAATTATTAAACAAGCAATGACAATTAGCAATTTATTATGAAAATCGGGGAGAAAATAGACAGTTTATTATTTAATATGCTAAATGTCAAGTAGCAATTAATACACATAAATCAAATAGCATGTAACAATTATTGCAGGAATTCAAGAATTAATATTTGTCAAGGAATAGGAAAGAAATAATTATTATAACAATTAATTCGTGTCTTAGAATAATTTATGATTTTCAAATAATTATGCAAATAATTAATTTGACGACGTATAGACACTCGTCACCTCGCCCATACGTCGTTCACATGCATTTCACATAACAAATAATTTAAGGGTTCTATTCCCTCAAGTCAAGGTTAAACACGACACTTACCTCGCTATGCAAGTTTCAATAAATTACTCGACCACAGCTTTTCCTTTTAAATTTGTCTCCAAAAGCTTCAAATCTATTCACAAATAATTCGATATACTCAATACAAATCGTAGGAATTAATTCCATATGAATTTACTAATTTTCCGGATAAAAATCCGAAATTCACTTTAAAAATTGACAGTGGGGCCCACATCTCAAATCTCGGAAAAACTTACGAAATCCAATCACCCATTCCGAGACGAGTCCAACCATACAAAAATTATCAAATTCCGACATCGGATTGACCTTCGAATCTTCGTTTTACATTTTTGGAAGGTTTTGTAAAAATCTGATTTTTCTTCCATAAATTCATGGATTCATGATGTAAATGAGTATGGAATCATGAAATATAATCAATATAGGATAAGGAACACTTACCCCAATTTTTTCCCGTGAAAATCGCCCAAATATCGCCTAAATCGAGCTCCCCAAACTCAAAAATGATAAAATGGCTAAACTCCCCGTTTTATGGGGTTTCGGGCATTTTTGAGCGCCACAGGTAGCGTGGGGCGCTGCCTGTGGCGCACTTTCCAGAACACCAATAATTCCCAGTGCCAGGGCTAGCGCCCCACGCTACTCTGGGCACTGGCGGCTACGAAAAATATTTTCCGACACGAAAATGGACATAACTCTCTCATACGATGTCCGAATTCGACGATTCTTTTTGCTATGGCTCCAAAATTTCAATACGGATCTAATACTTCCATCAAAACTGAATTTGGAATTCATTTGCTTAATGGGATACCACTTATTCTTGAAGAAACGACGTCGAACGTTCTTGAAATGCCAAAATTAAATTCCGTTGACCACCCGAAATCCACCCGAGGCCCTCGGGATCTCAACCAAATATACCAACAAGTCCTAAAATATTATACGGACTAACTCGGGGTCTCATATCACATCTAACGACGCTGAAATTATAATTCACACCTTGATTCGATCTTTTGAGTTTCCAAACTTTTCAATTTACAAATCTTGTGCCAAAACATGTTAAATGAATCCGGAATGACTTTAAATTTGGCAGACAAGTCATAAATGACATAACGGAGCTATTCCAATTTTTCGAATCGGATTCCGACCCCGATATCAAAAAGTCAACCCCGTGGTGAAACTTGGAAATCTTTAGCCTTTAAATTGCTAGTTCCGTTAAATGGTCATAACTTAAGCTAGGGACCTCCAAATTAAATTTCGGGCATACACCCAAGTCCCAAATCACGATACGGAGCTACCGAAACTATCAAAACACTAATCCGGGTCCATTTGCTAAAAATGTTGACCAAAGTCAACTCACTTGAATTTTAAAGCTCTATTTCGCATTTTAATTCATATTTCACATAAAAACTTTCCAGAACATTTTACGGATTGTGCACTCAAGTCGAGGAAGGATAAATGGTGCTTTTCAAGGTCTTAGAACATAGAATTACTTATTAAATTTAAAGATGACATTTTGGGTCATCACATTCTCCACCTCTAAAACAAACGTTCGTCCTCGAACGAAGTTAGAAAAAAACAAATACCTGAGCTGGAGAAAAGGTGTGGATATTTACTCCGCATTTCCAACTCGGACTCCCAGGTAGATGCCTCTACCGACTGACCTCTCCATTGCAATCGAACTGAAGGATAACTCTTAGACCTCAATTGTCGGACCTATCGGGCTAGAATAGCCACCGGCTCCTCCTCGTAAGTCAAATCTTTGTCCAATTGGACTGAGTTGAAATCTAACACATGGGATGGATCACCATGATATTTCCGGAGCATAGACACATGGAACACCGGGTGAACCGCTGATAAACTAGGTGGTAATGCAAGCCTGTAGGCTACTTCACCCACCCTTTCAAGAATTTCAAAGGGTCCAATATACCTAGGGCTCAACTTGCCCTTCTTTCCGAACCTCATTACACCTTTCATAGGTGAAACCCGAAGCAATATTCGTTCTCCAACCATGAATGCAATATCACGAACTTTACAGTCGGCATAACTCTTTTGCCTAGACTAAGCTGTGCGAAGTCGATCCTGAATAATCTTGACCTTATCCAAGGCATCCTGTACCAAATCGGTACCCAACAACCGAGCCTCTCCCGGTTCAAACTAATCAACTGGCGATCGGCATCGCCTTCTGTATAATGCCTCATATGGAGCCATCTGAATGCTCGACTGGTAGCTGTTATTATAAGCAAAATCTGCAAGTGGCAAGAAATGATCCCAAGAACCTCCAAAGTCTATAACACAAGCGCGAAGAATATCTTCCAATATCTGAATAGTGCGCTCTGACTGTCCGTCTGTCTGTGGATGAAATGCAACTCCATCCGCGTGCCTAACTCACGCTGTACAACCCTCCAAAAATGTGAGGTAAACTGCATACCTCGATCTGAAATAATAGACACGGGCACACCGTGAAGGCAGAGAATCTCACCAATGTAAATTTCAGCTAACCTCTCTGAAGAATAGGTAACTGCCACTGGAATGAAATGGGCTGACTTGGTCAACCTGTCACCAATGACCCAAACTGCGTCAAATTTTCTCTGAGTCCGTGGGAGCCCAACAACAAAATCCATTGTGATACGCTCCCACTTCCACTCAGGAATTTCTAACTTCTGAAACAAACCACCAGGTCTCTGATGCTCGTACTTAACTTGCTGACAATTCAGACACCGAGTTACATGTGCAACTATATCCTTTTTCATTCTCCTCCACCAATAATGTTGCCGCAAATCTTGATACATTTTTGCGGCACCTGGATGAATAGAATACCTGGAACTGTGTGCCTCTTCAAGAATTAATTCACGAAACCCATCCATATTAGGCACACAAATACGTCCCTCCATTCGCAGAATTCCATCTTCCCCCACAACAACCCATTTGGCATCACCGTGCCACACCGTGTCCTTAAGGACAAGTAAGTGAGGATCATCATATTGCCTCTCTCTGATGCGCTCATATAAAGAAGACCGAATGACTGTACAAGCTAGAACCCGACTGGGTTCTGAAACATCTAACCTTACGAACTGATTAGCCAAAGTTTGAACATCTGCAGCTAATGGCCTCTCACCAACCGGAATATACGCAAGACTGCCCATACTCACAGCCTTTCTACTCAAAGCATCGGCCACCACATTGGCCTTTCCGGGGTGATACAAAATGGTGATATCATAGTCTTTCAACAACTCCATCCATCTTCTTTGCCTCAAATTAAGATCCTTTTGTTTGAACAGGTACTGAAGGCTGTGATGATCAGTAAATACCTCACACGAGACACCTTAGAGGTAATGCCTCCAAATTTTCAGCGCATGAACAATGGCTGCCAATTCTATGTCATGAACAGGATAATTCTTCTCGTGAACTTTCAACTGCCGCGATGCATATGCAATTACCTTGCCATCTTGCATTAATATTGCACCAAGCCCAATGTGAGATGCGTCACAATATACCGTATACGATCCTGAACCAGTGGGTAATACCAATACTGGCGCCGTAGTCAAAGCGGTCTTGAGCTTCTGAAAGTTCAACTCACACTCGTTTCACCATCTGAATGGAACACCCTTCTGGGTTAGTCTGGTCAAGGTTCTTGCTATAGATGAAAACCCTTCCACGAACCGACGATAATAACCTGCCAAACCTAGGAAACTCCGGATCTCTGTAACCGAAGCAGGTCTAGGCCAATTGTGAATAGCCTCAATCTTCTTAGGATCCACCTTTATGCCTTCTGCCGATACAACATGTCCCAAAAAGGCAACTAAGTCTAACCAAAACTCACATTTTGAAAATTTGGCATGTAACTGATTATTCTTCAAGGTGTGAAGCACACTTCGAAGATGCCGCTCATGCTCCTCTCGACTGCTGGAGTAAATCAAGATATCATCAATAAATACAACCACAAAAGAATCCAAATAAGGCTTGAACACCCGATTCATCAATTCCATAAATGCTGCTGGAGCATTTGTCAACCCAAATGATATCACTAGGAACTCGTAATGCCCATACCGAGTCCGAAAAGCTGTCTTAGGGATATCAGATGCCCTAATCTTCAACTGATGGTAACCAGATCTTAAATCAATTTTCGAAAATACCTTGGCACCCTGAAGCTGATCAAATAAGTCATCAATTCTTGGCAGCGGATATTTGTTTTTGATAGTGGCCTTGTTCAACTGCCGATAATCTATACACATCCGCATCGAGCCATCTTTCTTCTTTACAAATAATATTGGTGCACCCCAGGGCGAGACACTGGGTCTAATGAATCCCTGATCAAGCAAGGCTTGTAACTGCTCTTTCAATTCTTTCAACTCTGGCGGGGCCATACAGTATGGTGGAATAGAAATGGGCTGAGTGCCCGGAGCGAAATCAATACAGAAGTCAATATCTCTGTCGAGTGGCATCCCCGGTAGATCTGCAGGAAATACTTCCAAAAATTCACGAACAACTGGTACTGAGTCCATAGAAGGGACATCCACACTGGGATCGCGAATATAAGCCAAATAGGCTAGACACCCTTTCTCTACCATACGCCGAGCTTTCATATAAGAAATAACCCTGCTGGCAGAATGGCCAGGAGTTCCTTTCCACTCTAATCGAGGTAACCCCGGCATAGCTAGGGTCACTGTCTTGGCATGACAGTCCAATATAGCATGATAAGGAGACAGCCAATCCATACCCAAAATGACATCAAAATCTACCATATCAAGAAGTAGAAGATCCACACTAGTTTCAAGATTACCAATAGTAACTACACATGAACGGTAGACATGATTTACTACCACAGAGTCTCCTACCAGTGTAGATACACACACAGAAGCACTCAGAGAATGACAAGGCACAACCAAATATGAAGCAAAATAGCAGGACACATAGGAATAAGTAGATCCTGATAGATCCTGGATCAAATAAAACTAAAGCATCTCTATGGCAAACTGGAATAATACCTGTGATCACAGCATCAGATGACTCGGCCTCAGGCCTAGCTAGAAAAGCATAAAATCGGGGTTGGGCCCCACCACTCTGAACTGCATCTCTGGGACGGCCTCTAACTGGCTGGCCTCCACCTCTAACGGTCTGACCTCCACCTCTAATGGCCTGACCTCCACCTCTAATGGCATGACCTCCACCTCTAACTGTCTGACCCCTACCTCTAGCTGGCTGAGCAGGAGGTGAAGCAACCGGTGCCGGTATGATGGCACGAGAATCTTGCCGAGATCTATTACTCGCCAATCTAGGGCAATACCTCCTGATGTGACCAATGTTCCCATACTCATAACACCCATCCTGATGTCGTGGCTGCTGAAGCTGAAGCTGACCCAGATGGGGCGGATAACCACTGTAGTAACTCTGGAGTGGTGGTGCACTGATAGGAGCTGAATGTGCATTGAATACTGGCTGCCCAGAGTAAGGCATAATAGGACCGGTACTCCCTGAAGCACCGGGAGATACATGGAGTGATGAATGAAACGGTCTGGGAGGATGACCCCTACCAAAATTACCCCTGCCTCCAGACGAGGCACCACTGTAACCACCAAACTGACGAGGCCTCTTATCGGACCTCTGCCCTCTGCCCTCTTTCCTGTGCAAGGACCATCTCGATCCTCCTTGTGACATTAGCAGCCGCCTGAAAAGAAATCTCACTTCCGGTCTCCTTGGCCATCTGAAGTCTGATAAGGTGAGTGAGTCCCTCAATGAACCTCCTCACTCTTTCTCCCTCCGTAGGTAGTAAAAGGAGAGCATGACGGGCCAAACCCACAAAATGGGACTCATATTGAGTAACAGTCATACTGCCCTGCTGTAGACGCTCAAATTGCTTGCGAAATTCCTCTCTCAGTGTGATAGGGAGGAACTTCTCCAGAAATAGCTGAGAGAACTGCTCCTAGGTAAGTGTAGGTGATCCGACTGGTCGGGTCAATGTATAATCTCTCCACCACCTCTTGGTGGAACCCGTCATCTGGAATACGGCAAAATCAACTCCATTGGTCTCCACTATACCCATGTTTCGCAGCACCTCATGGCAGCGTTCAAGATAATCCTGTGGGTCCTCAGAAGGTGTACCACTGAAGTGAACTAGAAAGAGCTTAGTAAACTTATCCAGTCTCAATAAGGCCTCAAAAGACATGGTGGGCCTATCACCGGTCTGTGCCGCAATAACTGGCTGAACTACCCAAACTGGCGGGGCTACTGGAGCCTGATTTTGGGGAGCCATCTGCTCCGGGGCGGGAGTAGTGGGAGTTTGTGCTCCTCCCCCAGCCTGTGAGACGGCTGGTGCCACTAGAAATATACCATTCTGAGCCACACCCTCCATAAGACTCACCAATCGGACTAGAGCGTCCTGAAGCACTGGAGTGGCTATGAATCCTTTCGGGACTTGAACTGGTCCAATTGGTACATTCTGAACTGGGACCTCCTCCTGAAGGTCTACCTGAGGTTCTTCAACAGGTGTAGTTGCTCGAGCTCTGGATTGAGCTCTACCTCGGCCTCGGCCTCTAGCACGACCTCGGCCTCGACCTCTACCCCTGGCCATAGTTGCCACCGGGGGTTCTGGTCCCTGTCCATCGGTAGAGGTATTACGCGTTCTCACCATCTGCGAGTGAATAAGAGTAGAATGGTTCAATCATCGATGATAGAATAAAATCGCACGATAGAATAAGAAAGAAGTGATATTGTTCCTAAACTTCATAGCCTCTGAGAGATAAGTACAGATATCTCCGTACCGATCCTTCAGACTCTACTAAGCTTGCTTGTGGCTCATGAGACTTATGTAACCTAGTGCTCTGATACCAACTGTCACGACCCGAAATTCCCACCTTCGGACCGTGGTGGCGCCTAACATTTCACTTGCTAGGCAAGCCAACGTTAAAATAATATTAGCCATTTTAAAACAATTTTTAAATTTATTAATAATAAAGAAACAAATGCGGAAGTAAGGTCTGAAATATAGTGAATAATCCATAAAAATAACGGCGTCTAAATACCATCCCAGAATTGGTGTCACAAGTGCACAAGCTTCTAAAATAATAAAAATAAAGGTCTGAATAAAATAAAGCTGTCTGGAAATAAACACACAGCTAAGGTACAATAGGCGGGGACTTCAGAACTGCGAACGTCGTGCAGTTATACCTCAAGTCTTCTCTGAGTAGCTGAAATCCGAGCAAGTCTATGATACGCCGCTGGGACCAACTCCAAAATCTGCACAAGAAGTGCAGAGTGTAGTATCAGTACAACCGACCCCATGTACTGGTAAGTGCTGAGCCTAACCTCGACGAAGTAGTGACGAGGCTAAGGCGGTTCACTTACATTAACCTGTACGCAATATTAGTAACAACATCAATAATAGAAATAAATCAGGTAACTCATTTATAATGGTTGAAGCCAACTCAGCAGTTATAACCAATTATCATTTCCATAAATTCTGTTGCAGCGTGCAACCCGCTCCCACAATATATTCACATTCAATTCTGTTGCAGCATGCAACCCGCTCTCCCAATATTTTTCTTTTAATCAAGTATGTCATATATTTATTTCAGTCAAGTATATATATAGACTTTTAAATAATTCTGTTACGGCGTGCAATCCGATCCCCCAATATGGACTTTTAAACAAGTCTGTTGCGGCGTGCAACCCGATCCTCCAATATGAACAAGTCTGTTTCGGCGTGTAACCCGATCCTCCAATATATTCATTTCAACCAACTCTGTTGCGGCGCACAACCCGCTCCTCCAATATATTCATTTACCCATTTCTTATAGAATAAATTGCCCCAATAAATGCAACAATTAATATAAAATTTTAAAACAACAAGCATTCAATAGTTAAGATTTAATTATGAAACAAGCAATGACAATTAGCAATTTATTATGAAAATCGGGGAGAAAATAGACAGTTTAATATTTAATATGCTAAATGCCAAGTAGCAATTAATACACATAAATCAAATAGCATGTAACAATTATTGCAGGAATTCAAGAATTAATATTTGTCAAGGAATAGGAAAGAAATAATTATTATAACAATTAATTCGTGTCTTAGAACAATTTATGATTTTCAAATAATTATGCAAATAATTAATTTGACGACGTATAGACACTCGTCACCTCGCCCATACGTCGTTCACATGCATTTCACATAACAAATAATTTAAGGGTTCTATTCCCTCAAGTCAAGGTTAAACACGACACTTACCTCGCTATGCAAGTTCCAATAAATTACTCGACCACAACTTTTCCTTTTAAATTTGTCTCCAAAAGCTTCAAATCTATTCACAAATAATTCGATATACTCAATACAAATCGTAGGAATTAATTCCATATGAATTTACTAATTTTTCGGATAAAAATCCGAAATTCACTTTAAAAATTGACAGTGGGGCCCACATCTCAAATCTCAGAAAAACTTACGAAATCCAAACACCCATTCCGAGACGAGTCCAACCATACAAAAATTATCAAATTCCGACATCGGATTGACCTTCGAATCTTCGTTTTACATTTTTGGAAGGTTTTGTAAAAATCTGATTTTTCTTCCATAAATTCATGGATTCATGATGTAAATGAGTATGGAATCATGAAATATAATCAATATAGGATAAGGAACACTTACCCAAATTTTTTCCCCGTGAAAATCGCCCAAAAATCGCCTAAATCGAGCTCCCTAAACTCAAAAATGAGTAAAATGGCTAAACTCCCCGTTTTATGGGGTTTCTGGCGTTTTTGAGCACCACAGGTAGCGCGGGGCGCTGCCTGTGGCGCACTTTCCAGAACACCAATAATTCCTAGCACCAGGGCTAGCGCCCCACGCTACCCTGGGCGCTGGCGGCTACGAAAAATCTTTCCCGACACGAAAATGGGCATAACTCTCTCATACGATGTCCGAATTCGATGATTCTTTTTGCTATGGCTCCAAAATTTCAATACGGATCTAATGCTTCTATCAAAACTGAATTTGGAATTTATTTGCCTAGTGGTATACCACTTATTCTTGAAGAAACGACGTCGAACGTTCTTGAAATGACAAAATTAAATTCCGTTGACCACCCGAAATCCACCCGAGGCCCTCGGGATTTCAACCAAATATACCAATAAGTCCTAAAATATTATACGGACTTACTCGGGGTCTCATATCACGTCAAACGATACTGAAATTATAATTCACACCTCGATTCGATCTTTTCAGTTTCCAAACTTTTCAATTTACAAATCTTATGCCAAAACATGTTAAATGAATCCGGAATGACTTAAAATTTGGCACACAAGTCATAAATGAAATAATGGAGCTATTCCAATTTTCCGAATCGGATTCCGACCCCGATATCAAAAAGTCAACCTCGTGGTCAAACTTGAAAATCTTTAGCCTTTAAATTGCTAGTTCCGTTAAATGGTCATAACTTAAGCTAGGGACCTCCAAATTAAATTTCGGGCATACGCCCAAGTCCCAAATCACGATACGGAACTACCGGAACTGTCAAAACACTAATCTGGGTCCGTTTGCTAAAAATGTTGACCAAAGTCAACTCACTTGAATTTTAAAGCTCTATTTCGCATTTTAATTCATATTTCACATAAAAACTTTCCAGAAAATTTTACGGATTGTGCACGCAAGTCGAGGAAGGATAATGGTGCTTTTCAAGGTCTTAAAACATAGAATTACTTATTAAATTTAAAGATGACATTTTGGGTCATCATAGTGTCGAGCATAACCACGACGAAGTAGTGACGAGGCTAAGGCAAGGCACCTACAAATCAACCTGTACAATTTAACAGTATGTATGCAAATAACAGAAATGAAGAACTAAACAGAAAATGTCGCGAGGGGAACATACTGAGGGGAATAAAAGATAAAGAACTACAACAACAATGATCACCAGAGCAGTCAATATACCATGAATCAACAGGAATAGTGAATACAGTAAGGAAAAATGTACGGCATCACCCTTCGTGCTTTTACTCTCAATCTCACCATAAAATTAATAGAAACAACATGGCATCACCCTTCGTGCATTAACTCTCATATCATGGCACGGCATCACCCTTCGTGCATTAACACTCACAATATGGCACAACATCACCCTTCGTGCATTAACACTCACAATATGGCACGGCATCACCCTTCGTGCATTAACACTCTCCCTTACCATAATGCAATGCATAAATAACAACAGGGAGATAGAATAACAAGTACAAACCTTACTTCAACATTTGGTTCCATAATATCAATCTCAACTTTGAAATAAAAACTCAATTATCACCAGAAAATCCGTAAACATGATAAGAACGATAAATTGAACAACACTAGTATAACACGTAGCAATTTGGCATAGGAATGAGACAATATAAGGAAAACGGAGAAACATGGAAAATAGGTAAATTGGCGGTGCATAGGTACTCGTCACCTCACATATACGCCGCTCACATAAATTTCACTTTGCAAGTAATCTAAGGTTCCTAATTCCCTCAAGTCAGGGTTAGACACAACACTTACCTCACTACGAAGGCCACTTAATTCTCAATCACAACTTTTCCTTTGGAATTCACCTCTGAACCACTCATATCTATTAAAAAATGACTCAATAATATCAAATATTGTTAAAGGAATCAATTATATTTCATAAATTAAATTTCCCAAATTTTCCTCCAAAAAGTCGAAAACTCGACCCCTGGCCTGCTTAGTCAAAAGCCAAGGTTCGGACCAAATTCCTTTTACCCATTTACCCCCAAGCCTGAATATGTAATTAGTTTTGGAATCCGGCCTCAAATTGGGGTCTAAATCCTCAAATTCCCGATATCCTTAGTTGACCCCTAATTCTACCATAAAAATTGTAGATTTTAGGTTGAAACTCCAAGAAATATAATGGGTAATTGAAAGAAAATGGTTCAGAATCACTTACCAACAATTTGGGGAAGAAATGGCTCTTGGAAAATCGCCTCTCACCATTTGGTTTTTGAGAAAAATGAGTTTTTGTCTAAAATCCCGTTTTTGGATTCTGTTAAGTGCTGGGCGACAGTGTTCATCGCGTTCGCGAGAGCACTGTTGCATTCGCGAAGCTACTGGCTGCTAAGCCTTCGCATTCGCGAGACCCATCTCGCATTCACGATGGTTACTCCCCTCTGGCCTTCGCGTTCGCGAGGCATTGCTCGCGTTCGCGATGAAGGAACGGCTGACTCCCCCTCCCCAATGCCTAACACTACGCGTTCGCGATGGGCTTGTTGCGTTCGCGAAGGGTAACGCCCCCATCGCTTCGCGTTCGCGACCAAGCCTTCGCGTTTGCGAAGAAGAAATCTTTAGCTGCCCAGTTTACTTTTTGCGAGAGTACCTTCGCGAACGCGAAGAAGGACATGCCAGAACACCTGCTGCAGCAAAATACCACATTTCCAAAGTCCAAAACATCTTGTGGCCTATCCGAAACTCACCCGAGCCCTCGAAGCTCCAAACCAAACATGCACACAAGTCTAAAAACATCATACGAACTTGCTCGCGCGATCAAATCGCTAAAATAACACCTAGAACTACGAATTTAGCACCAAATCAAATGAAATTCTCAAGAACACTTTAAAATTCATAACTTCTCAACTGGACGTCCGAATCACGTCAAATCAACTCCGTTTCTCACCAAATTTCACAGACAAGTGTTAAATATCATAATGAACCTATATCGGGTTCCGCAACAAGAATACGGACCAAGCACTAACAATGCCAAACATCAATCAATTCTTAAAAACAATTAATTTTCAAACTTTTAATTTTCATCAAAAATTCATAACTTGAGCTAGGGACCTCCGAATTTGATTCCGGGTATACGCCCAGGTCTCATAATTCAACACGGACCCACTGGGACTGTCAAAACATAGATCCAGGACCGTTTACCAAAAATGTTGACCGAAGTCAACTAAAATCAATTTTTAAGGCATAAGTTCTCATTTTCATCAATTTTCAACATAAAAGCTTTCCGGAAACCTGCCCGGACTGTGCACGCAAATCGAGGAGGGTAAAAATGAGCTTTTTAAGGCTTAAGAGCACAAATTCAAGTTCTAAAACATAAGATGACCTTTTGGGTCATCACATTCTCCACCTCTAAAATAATTGTTCGTCCTCGAACGGACATAGAAGAGTACTTGGGGTGGTGAAAAGGTGGGAATATCTACTATGCATATCGGACTCGGACTCCCAAGTAGCCGCCTCAATAGGCTGACCTGTCCACTGCACTCGAACTTAAGGTTAACTCTTTGATCTCAACTAGCGAACTAGTCGGGCTAGAATTGCCACCGGCTCCTCCTCGTAAGTCAAATCCGTGTCCAACTAGACAGAGCTGAAATCTAACACATGAGATGGATCACCATGATATGTCCGGAGCATAGACACATGGAACACCGAATGAACCGCAGATAAACTAGGTAGTAATGCAAGCCTGTAGGCTACTCCACCCCCTCTTTCAAGAATTTCAAAGTGTCTGATATACCTAGGGCTCAACTTGCCCTTCTTTCCAAACCTTATTACACCTTTCCTAGGTGAAACCCAGAGCAATATTCTTTCTCCAACCATGAATGCAATATCACGAACTTTACGGTCGGCATAACGCTTTTGCCTAGACTGAGCTGTGCGAAGTCGATCCTGAATAATGTTGACCTTATCCAAGACATCCTGTACCAAATCGGTACCTAACAACCGAGCCTCTCCCGGTTCAAACCAACCAACTGGCAATCGACATTGCCTTCCATATAATGCCTCATATGGAGCCATCTGGATGCTCGACCGGTAGCTATTATTATAAGCAAACTCCGCAAGTGGCAAGAATTGATCCCAAGAACCTCCAAAGTCTGTAACACAAGCGCGAAGCATTTCTTCCAATATCCGAATAGTGCGTTCTGACTGTCCGTCTGTCTGTGGATGAAATGTTGTACTTAACTCAACCTGCGTGTCCAACTCACGCTGTACAGCCCTCAAGAAGTGCGAAGTGAACTGCGTACCTCGATCAGAAATGATAGACATGGGCACACCGTGAAGGCGGACAATCTCACGAATGTAAATTTCAGCTAACCGCTCTGAAGAATAGGGAACTGCCACTTAAATGAAATGTGCTGACTTGGTCAACCTGTCCACAATGACCCAAACTGCGTCAAATTTTCTCTGAGCCCGTGGGAGCCCAATAACAAAATCCATAGTGATACGCTCCCACTTTCATTCAGGAATTTCTATTTTCTAAAGCAAACCACCAGGTCTCTAATGCTCGTACTTAACTTGCTGACAATTCAGGCACCGAGCTACATATGCAACTATATCCTTTTTCATTCTCCTCCACCAATAATGTTGCCGCAAATCTTGATACATTTTGGTGGTACCTGGATGAATAGAATAACTGGAACTGTGTGCTTCTTCAAGAATTAATTCATGAAGCCCATCCACATTAGGCACACAAATATGACCCGGCATTCGTAGAACCCCACATTCCCCCACAACAACCTGTTTGGCATCACCGTGCCGCACCATGTCCTTAAGGACAAGTAAATGAGGATCATCATACTGCCTCTCTCTAATGCGCTCATATAAAGAAGACCGAGCGACTGTGCAAGCTAGAACCCGACTGGGTTCTGAAACATCTAACCTCACGAACTGATTAGCCAAAGTCTGAACATCTACAACTAATGGCCTCTCACCAACCGGAATATACGCAAGACTGCCCATACTCACTGCCTTTCTACTCAAAGCATCGGCCACCACATTGGCCTTTTCGGGGTGATACAAAATGTTGATATCATAGTCTTTCAACAACTCCAACCATCTTCTCTGCCTCAAATTAAGATCCTTTTGTTTGAACAGATACTGAAGGCTATGATGATCAGTAAATACCTCACACGAGACACCGTAGAGGTAATGCCTCTAAATCTTCAGCGCATGAATAATGGCTACCTATTCTAAGTCATGAACAGGATAATTCTTCTCGTGAACTTTCAATTGCCGCGATGCATATGCAATTACCTTGCCATCTTGCATTAATATTGCATCAAGCCCAATGTGAGAGGCGTCACAATATACTGTATACGATCCTGAACCTGTGGGTAATACCAACACTCGCGTTGTAGTCAAAGCGGTCTTGAGATTCTGAAAGCTCAACTCACACTCATTTGACCATCTAAATGGGGCACCATTCTAGGTCAATCTGGTCTTAATAGTTGTTCAAAATCAATTACAGAATTGTCAATTTACTTCATGTTAACCAAAATCTCGTTTCAAACCTTCACAATACTAATAAGGAGATGCGAGGCATGAAGACCTCATAATTATTTACCCGAAGTAACGAGTCACATTTAACGCCACCTGGGCGGGCACCTACTTCGTAGGTGTGATGACCCAAAATGTCATATTTAAATTTAATGATTAATTATGTGATCTAAGCACTATTTACCATTACTCGACTTGCGTGTGCAGTCCGTAAAAAAATTTTCCGGAAAGTTTTCAGGTGAAAAATGGATTAAAATGTGAATTAGATATTTAAAACACAACTGAGTTGACTTTGGTCAACATTTTGAGAAAACGGACATGAATCAGTGTTTTGACAGTTCCGGTAGGTCCGTATCATGAATTAGGACTTGGGCGTATGCCCAGAATCAAATTCCGAGGTCCCTAGCCCGAGATATGGAATTTTGATGAAAACTTTAAAGTTTAAGTTCAAAAAGTGACCGGGTGTCGAATTATGTGCAAATGACCCCGGAATAGAATTTTGATGATTCCAACAGCTCCGTATAGTTATTTTAGACTTAGGAGCGTGATCAGAATTTTATTTGGAAGTTCGTAGTAGAATTAGGCTTGAAATGCCGAAAGTTGAATTTTTGAAAAGTTTGACCGAGGGGTTGACTTTTTGATATCGGGGTCGAAATCCGATTCCGAAATTTTCATAGCTCTGTTATATCATTTATGACTTGTGTGCAAAATTTGAGGTCAATCGGACTTGATTTGATAGGTTCCGGTGTTGTTTGTAGAAATTGAAAGTTTCAAAGTTCATTAGGCTTGAATTATGTGTGATTCGTGATTTTAGCATTGTTTGATGTGATTTGAGGTTTCAAATAAGTTCGTATGATGTTTTAGGACTTGTTGGTGTATTGGGTTGAGGTCCCGAGGGCCTCGGGTGAGTTTCGGATGGTTAACGGATCAAAAATGGGACTTAAACAGCTGCTGCAAAAGCTGCTACAAATTCTCTTCTGCTGTGCAATCGAGCCCCCAGAAATCAAGTCGAGGATCGAAGGCAGGCTTGAGATCCATGATCGAAGGCAAGCTCAAAGGCCAGTGATCGAAGGCCACTGATCGAAGGCCCAGAATCGAGGGCTATGACCAAGGCCAGTGATCGAAGGCCATAAAGATCAAAGCCATGATCGATAGCCAGGATTGATGGCTGTGATCGAGCTCCAGGGTCGAGGGCCTTGATTGAAGACCATGACCGAGGTCCATGATCGGACCCCATGATCGTACTCCCCTTAATCGGACTCCCCATGATCAGACTCCTATGATTGAGGTCCAGGATCGGACCCCATAATCGAGGTCACCCTGGAAAGACCTGTAAGATAAAAAAAACAGGGGGGCTTCGTCCCATTCATCATTTTTAACAACTTGGAGCCTGAGTAGAGGCGATTTTTGATATATCTTCAAGGAAAAACATTGGGGTAAGTGTTCTTAACTCAATCTTGGTTAGATTACGCGAATCCACCACTGTTTTTAACATTTAATTGGTGATTTACGTTGGAAAAATTTGAAAGCCCTCTTGGATAGATTTGAGGATTTGAGGGTCATCGTTATCGGAATTTAGACATTTTGGTATGGTTAGACTCGTGGTTGAATGGGCGTTCATATTTCGTAACGTTCGCCTGATTCCGAGATGTGGTCCCCACGGGCAAAGTTTGAGCTAATTTCGGATTTTTATTGAAATACTTGTAATATTTTCTTATGCAATTGATTTCTATAATTTTTGTTGACTGTATCAAATTAATTATGACTAGATATGAGTCGATCGGAGTCAGAAAATTGAGGAAAAAGCATAATACTTGATTAAATTGGAGCAAGTCGAGGTAAGTGACTTGTCTAATCTTGTGTGGGGGAAATTTTCCCTAGAATTGATATTAATATGATTATTAAAATGTGTTGAAAGTCATGTACACGAGGTAACGAGTGTGTACACGGGCTAAATATAAAAGATTATATTTTTAAATTGTTAAGATCATTATTGCGCATTTATTAAATTATTTTATCTTGTTATATTCTTCATCATTGATCTGTGATATATATTTTAAATTTGTTTGCCTTTTTTCTCCTGCTAATTGTTTTACCTGTTTAATTAAAACTTGGTTTCTTTCATACTGTGCATTATTTGAAGGTTGATTTTCATTAAATTAAATATTATTAATATGAAATATTTGACATTTTTAATTTTGATATTGAAGCAACGTATTAAAAATTTGGAATATTATTTTCCTGAATTATTTATTCTTGAATATTTTCGTAAGATTTTTTTTTTGGATTATTCTGGCATGAGCCGTGAGCTCTTTATTATTGAAAAATATTGTTGTTGATTTTTGTTTTGTAGAAAAATTGAAATATTGGGCACTTGAGGTTCAAATTGTGATATATTGTGATATTGATACGCATGCGGTGGTATAAGGTCTGGGTATTGAAATGCATGCGGTGAGATAAGGGTGGCTTGATACGCGTGGCTAGTAGGGGTGAATACTAGAAGTCATGCGGTGTGACTTAGGTGGCTAAAACGCGGGATGCTATTTCGGAAAAAAAATATTTTCTTTAAATAAATTGTAAAGGCTCCCGCGGTGATATAAGGAAATGAGATATTGTGAAATTATTTATAATTTGGGACTACGAGGCGATACATCGGTAGTGCCCTTGTTGATATAGATTTATGGCCATAGTTGCTTTCGATTAATTGTTGTGAGTTTCATAAAGTTGAAGGAAATTCTGTTTTGATTCCACGAGATATTACTTGCAATTATTTGGTGTCATTAAATGTGACATACTATTTGATTCATTTTCAATGTCATTTTATTTGACTACATTGATAAACATTTTACCATGCCATTATTATATTCTAGTAGGGCCTCACCTAACCTCGTCACTACTCTACCGAGGTTAGGCTTGGCACTTACTGGGTACCGCTGTGGTGTACTCATACTACGCTTCTGCACATCTTTTTGTGCAGATCCAAGTACATTTTACCAGCCTAGACATTAGTGAGTTACCTGCACACGAAGACTTCGAGGTATATCTTCCAGCATCCGCAGACTCTGGAGTCCCCTTCTATCATTTTATGTTGCTTCCTTATATTATTTTTAGACCTTGACATATAGAGACATTGAGAATAAATTCTTAGAAGCTTGTGATTTATTTCTACTAGGTTTTGGGAGTTGAAATTGTTTGAATTGTAGTTAATTTATTATTATTCCA